>NC_054704.1:82956198-83317454 GCF_016097555.1 Gigantopelta aegis | reverse complement strand
GTTGATGATTAATAAAAGTCAATGTGCTCTAGTGGTGTCGTTAAAACAAATTTTTAACACACATTTACTCTACCATATACATAGACATAGATATAGACATAGATATAGACATAGACAGACATAGACATATACATAGACAGACATATACAGTGTTTTTAGAAGTGTTCCTACTAGACTAAATTACCAGTGTTATATAACAGACATCCAACAATGATATACAGTTAAACTGGTCTATAAACATCACCTTATTACCCAACACATCACCGGCTTAAAGTAAAGTGAAAGTTTGGTTTATTTAACGATGCCTCAAGAGCACATTGATTTTCATCTTATCATCAGCCTATTGGACGTCAAACATATGGTCATTCTGACATATTTCTTTAGATAAAAACCCACTGCCACCACATAGGCTATTTTTTCTGATAAGCAGCAAGGAATCTTTTATATTCACTTTCCCAGACAGGACAGCACATACCACAGCCTTTGATGAACACGTTTTGGACCACTGGTTGGAACGGAAAATAGCCCAAACTGTACAAATGGGTCTACTAAGAAGGATCGATCTGATAACCGACCGCTTCACAGGCGGGACATGCTACTGCTTGAGCTACATCCTGCTCCCGTGCTCTCCACAGGTTCAGTAAACTAAAATTTACAAAAATGAAAATTATAATTTTGTTGCATTTTTGTTTACTGTCTGGCAAGGTCCTTAATGAAATAACACCGACTGGCCCGGCTTGTATGTGACTTGTTTGATTGAGCAGTATGTGTTTATTATATAGATCACTATATACAAGCTGTCGAATCAATACCACAACGCTTCTTGCAAGTCAGGTGCCCAACAACAAGATGAGATTCCATTTTGAAAATAATAAAGAAACACATATGGGAATACAGTAACGGGTTGCCAGTGACAGATAAAGATATAGAGATCTTTACCACTGGAGCGTGCCAAGTGAACACAATTCATGAAATGAGAATGTAAAAATTGTTTTTGCTATTTCTCCGATAGAATAAAGAGGAATAATAGAATTTTCAATATTGTTTAGATGGATCCAGTACACACACACACATATATACACACCACACACACACACATATATATACACACCACACACACACATATATACACACCACACACACACATACATACACACACACGCACGACAAGACATACACGCACACACCGACACACACACACAAATACACACTACAGACACACACAAACACACACACATATACACACCACACACGCATACACACACCACATACACATACACACACTTACACACCACACATATACATACCACACCCATATACACACCACACATACACACACACATATATACACACATACACACCACACACACATACACACACATATACACACCACACACACACACACACACACGAGTGCTGTTCTTTTGTTACAGGGAAAAGAAGGAAAGGAATGTTTGTTTAAAAAGTATATTTAACTACAGCTATTTCAATATTTGGTGTCTTAACATATTAGGCAGGGCTCAAGATTAATTATGACACTGATGGCAATTGCTGTGGTTCTGATATAAACTGCCATCGGTTAGGGGTTTGCCATTGCCTGACCGATGGCAGTTTCTTGCCAATGGATAAAAATTATTGCAGTCAGCTAAAGGGACTGTTTTTAGTTTTTAAATGTGTTGCTTAAGTTACTGGTTTAAAATTGCTGCAAATGAACATTCTGCCTATGGCAAAAACATTTTAAAAATTGCTGCAAATGAGCATTCTGCCTATGGGAAAAACATTTTAAAAATTGCTGCAAATGAGCATTCTGCCTATGGCAAAATACATTTTAAAAATTGCTGCAAATGAGCATTTTGCCTATGGGAAAAACATTTTAAAAATTGCTGCAGGTAACAAGTTTTTAAAAACCAGCCTTGCATATGGTTATTTCAATAGAGAGAAAAAGAGGAAATCTATCAACAAAGCAGCAACAAACCTTTCACCTGCACTTTCCTCATAAACAAGATAGCACATACCATGGTCTTTGACATATGAGTCTTAGCGTACTGAAAACAATCTACTGTGGGACCGTTACCAGCAACATGGATCAACACGTGACCTCCCTAGATCCGGTCGACCACGGGTCACTACCCCCGGGCAGGACCGCTACATCCGGGTACGCCACCTTCGGGAACGATTGACTACTGCCACCTCCACAGCCGCAGCAATACCAGGTTTGCGCAGGATATCCAACCAGACCGTACGGAACCGCCTACGTGAGGTAGGCATTCGTGCCAGATGTCCAGTTCGAGGTGTTATCTTAACACCACAACACCGTCGACTCCGACTGCAGTGGTGCCAGATTCATCGACAACTGCGATGGAGACAGGTGTGGTTCAGTGACGAGTCCCGATTTCTGCTCCGACGTCATGATGGAAGATGTCGCATGTATAGGCGTCGTGGTGAACGTTATGCGGCAAACTACGTGCAGGAAGTGGACAGATTCGGCGGGGGTAGTGTCATGGTGTGGGCAGCCATCTCACACACTGGCAGAACTGACCTGGTCCACTGCAGGCCGAGTGGGCCACCATCCCCCGGGATGTCATCCGTACTCTGGTTGCTTCAATGGGCAGGCGGTGCCAGGCAGTTGTCAACACACGCGGAGGCCACACCCGGTATTGACTCCAGATGACCTTGACCTTGGTGGTGTGTCCTATCACTTACTCACAATGGACTAGAGTGAATTGTGAACAATCCTGCAACATTTGGTAATTATCGGACTCACCATTCAATAATTAAATCAATTCTCCAAATGTTACGACAATGTGGTTTTGCGTTTCTTCTTTTGAAGAGTATATATATATATATATATATATATATATATATATATATATATATATATATATATATATATAGAATCCTATTAATTAAAATTAAACATTGTAGACCCAACAACTCAGTTGGTAAATGACTGTTTGACCATTGCAAAAGCATCACACTGCATGTATTGAAGGCAGAGAAAAAAGAACAAAACTAATTTATAAAAAAAAAAAAAAAAAAAAAAAAAAAAAAAAAAGACTGTTTCATGCTTTATCCAATTTGTGTATGGAATCCCAATGGGCCAACTTTTTCTTGGTCATAAACTAATATATAATTGTGTCCGACAGAAGTTATTTATTTAGTTAATGAAGTGGAGTGGCACACCAGTCGTATGCCTAGAATATCTCCCCACAAAATAACGCCAGTCATACGCCTAGAATATTTCACCACAAAATAACGCCAGTCATATGCCTAGAATATCTCCCCACAAAATAACACCAGTCATATGTCTAGAATATCTCCCCACAAAATAACGCCAGCCATATGCCTAGAATATCTCACCACAAACTAACACCAGTCATACGCCTAGAATATCTCACCACAAAATAACGCCAGTCGTACGCCTAGAATATCTCACCACAAAATAACACCAGTCGTACGTCTAGAATATCTCACCACAAAATAATGCCAGTCGTACGTCTAGAATATCTCACCACAAAATAACACCAGTCCTACACCTAGAATATCTCCCCACAAAATAATGCCAGTCGTACGTCTAGAATATCTCCCCACAAAATAACGCCAGTCGTACGCCTAGAATATCTCACCACAAAATAACGCCAGTCGTACGCCTAGAATATCTCACCACAAAATAACGCCAGTCATACGCCTAGAATATCTCACCACAAAATAACGCCAGTCGTACGCCTAGAATATCTCACCACAAAATAACGCCAGTCGTACGCCTAGAATATCTCACCACAAACTAACACCAGTCGTACGCCTAGAATATCTCACCATAAACTAACACCAGTCGTACGCTTAGAATATCTCACCACATAAAATAACACCAGTCGTACGCCTAGAATATCACAAAATAACACCAGTCATATGCCTAGAATATCTCACCACAAAATAACACTTCCTAGAGGTCAATATTTCTATTATGTCTGTTATATGTAAGATTATAAAATCAATTGAAATGTTCTACTGTCAATTTCACATCACCGCCTAGAAAACAAAATAGTTTGTTATTTTGCACCTCAAATTTCTTTTGTTACTTAGTATATTTTTCTGTTTTGAGTCAGTAGAACATATACAAAATATTGTTGACAAAAGGAATATGGGGAAAAAACATGACACATTTGGTGTGCATGTATGCCTGACATCGTTACACTTATAAATCCTGAATTGTAATGTACCTGTCTTTATGTATGCATGCATGCCTTTAAATAAATGCTTTAGTAATAAAACGAATAAAACTGAATCTATTGAATATTTTACTGCAACTGTGTTGAGTTAACAGAACATTTTACAAAATAGCATTGAAAGAAAGAAATTGGAATAAAAAAGGAGTCACATATGGTGTACATGTATTTCTGGCATCATTAGATTTTTTATAAATCCTGTATTATAATGTGCATGTCTGTTTATGTATATTCATGCCTTTATGCAAATACAATGGTAATGCCATGAATCAAACTGAACCTATTGAATAGCACGGCTGGCTCTGGGTCAGCAAAACATTTCGCCAAATTGTCTTCTAAACTTCAAACACTGCAGAAACCCAGTAGAAACCCAGCAGAAACCCAGTTATTCTAGAACAAAATATCAATTATTTCATTAAATTATTTCGCTAAATTAAAATAAATTTCGCCAATTGTTGTTGAAATTCACAATTGGCGAATTTGGTGACTGCCAGAGCTAACCCTAGAATAGTGATAACCGGACCGAACTTGACAAAGACTCTCTGTGTTTTCTTGTTCTATAACTCCAGACTGTGTAAAGAGCACTTTCTGTTTTCTCTATACCAACTCCAGCTCATTATCTGAAGATTGTTTTCCTTGAAAGTATGGCACTGATAGGGCTAATCAGTAGGTGCACCAGTTATCAGACACATACATGTGACACAGTGTGGATTATGCTGGCATTCTCGTCCACAGGCAATTAGCTGTGTGGCATCTGTGACAAAGTGATTGGCAGTTTTCAAGACACTGTATGCATTGCCACACATGGTTATGCAGTATTCAAGGAAAGGAAACCGTCAAAAGAAAATCTCACTCCATTTTTAATGTGCAACCATATACATGTATATACTGGTTACCCTAATTGAATTACTTTTTAGTCTATTTTTTTTTAAATTCCAGTTTTAATTTTTTTTTTTTTTTGTCCCTAAAAACATAGGCGTGTATTTATTTCTTATTCTTAACACAATCCCAAAGTTCAAAATTTGTTTAATCATCAACTGTTGAATGTCAAACATTTGGTAATTCTGACATATTCTTAGAGAGGAAACCCGCTATATTTTTCCATTAGAAGCAAGAGATATTTTATATGCACCGTCCCATAAGCAGGATAGCACATACCATGGCCATTAATATACCATTCATATGCACTGGCTGGAACGAGAAATAGCCCAATGGGCCCAATGGACTTATATCAATCCTAGACCAACAACACATCATGTAAGTGCTTTACCACTGGGCTACATCCCAGCCGAGCCGATCCCAACATTGCATACAACAAAAGATGTAATTTGTAACATCCCACCGAGATAAGATATTTGAAAGAATGTGTGTATACTCCTGTTTTCCTTTTGAAAAGCAATGTGTCTGACAAAGACTTGGCCCTAATTACCGATGAAGTGGAAGATGAACACGTGCTGGTTCAGAGGGTGCTCCTCTGGTTCGGCCAGTGCGAGCCGTGACAGTACACGAAACCACACTGTTTTTAAATACAACAAACATGTCTTTTAAAGGGGCATGTGTTCTTGTTGATTTTACAATATACACTACTTAGCTATGTCTATATAATCATGCACTTTATGACATTTGCATACTGTAAACCAGGGGTAAAAATGCGTGCGTATAAATTTTGCATCATTCGCACTCAACATCGTAATGAAATTTATATGCATGCGTTACTTTACTTTCAGATGCGCATTTCAGATACCAAGTTCTTTGTAGAATTTACATGTTGAAAAACATGTGCTAAGATGTGTATCCGCAAACAACAAAAAAACATGATTTAGTATGCTACTTACAACTGAATCTAAGAATGTGTTACCTACAGCAATTCTGTAGGGTTTTTACCATGGGCAAGATGCTCACTTACATCAATTTAAAGCCTGCCTATTTCATTTCATTTCAACTTATTTTTGTGCCTATATCCAATTAAGGTTCAAGCACGCTGTCCTGGGCACACACCTCAACTATCTGGGCTGTCTGTCCAGGACAGTGGGTTAGTTGGTTGGTTAGTGGTTAGTGGTTAGTGAGAGAAAAGAGGGTGCAGTGACCTACCCACTAAGCCCGTAAGAACTTGCTCTGGGTTGGAGGTGGTACCGGGCTGCGAACCCTGTACCTACCAGCCTGTAGTCTGATGGCTTAATCACTGCGCCACCGAGGCCGTTAAGCCTGCCCATGGTAATTTTAAACCAGGCCTGGTGCTTATAAAACTTTTAAAAGTCTAGACTCAAGACTCTACTAAGAGTCAGACACTAACATCATGACAATGCCATACAAATTGTATGCATGTGACGTCATTAGAGATTGAGTCTGGACTTTAAACATTTTATAAGCACGGGCCCAGTACCTTTTGTAACAAATAAACACAAAATTAAAAACCAAAAACATTATCCCTTCAACCAAAACCAAAACCAATGATTTTTGTATCCAGTGACAAATAAAACCCACAACTGCCATCAGTAATGCCGCTAACCTACCGTGATTCCTATCACAACTATGGCAACTGCCATCAGTAATGCTGCTGACCTACTGTGATTCCTGTCACAACTATGGCAACTGTCATCAGTAATGCCGCTGACCTACCGTGATTCCTGTCACAACTATGGCAACTGCCATCAGTAATGCCGCTGACCTACCGTGATTCCTGTCACAACTATGGCAACTGTCATCAGTAATGCCGCTGACCTACCGTGATTCCTATCACAACTATGGCAACTGCCATCAGTAATGCCGCTGACCTACCGTGATTCCTATCACAACTATGGCAACTGCCATCAGTAATGCCGCTGACCTACCGTGATTCCTATCACAACTATGGCAACTGCCATCAGTAATGCCGCTGACCTACCGTGATTCCTATCACAACTATGGCAACTGCCATCAGTAATGCCGCTGACCTACCATGATTCCTATCACAACTATGGCAACTGTCATCAGTAATGCCGCTGACCTACCGTGATTCCTATCACAACTATGGCAACTGCCATCAGTAATGCCGCTGACCTACCGTGATTCCTATCACAACTATGGCAACTGTCATCAGTAATGCCGCTGACCTACCGTGATTCCTATCACAACTATGGCAACTGCCATCAGTAATGCCGCTGACCTACCGTGATTCCTATCACAACTATGGCAACTGCCATCAGTAATGCCGCTGACCTACCGTGATTCCTATCACAACTATGGCAACTGCCATCAGTAATGCCGCTGACCTACCGTGATTCCTATCACAACTATGGCAACTGCCATGAGTGCCACCATTAAGTCCGAGCCCTGTATATGCATGCATGCCTTTTTAATTACGCTTACTACATAAAACTGGCTCTAAGTACTCGAAAAGTGCAACACCTGGTTGAACCATTTATTAGCTTCTGATAGGCTTGGGATTGCCCAACAGGCAAAAGCTTATTATACAGCCATCACCCAGTGTTTTATAACACTATAATTTAGACTTCAACAATGCAGAGAAACCGTATTACAATAATTTGAGAATATTAACAAAGAGAAGGAGAAATGGATAATGGGTTTTTTTGGCATGTGAAGAAAATGAACAGTGAAAAGATGATATGAATGGTTAAACAGTTTTTTAAAAATAAAATGCTGCTGTATAATAATGAAGTCTGTTTTGTCTAATGACACTACTATAGCACATTGATCCCTAATCCGCAAATTTCTCATTCCAGCCAGTGACGCTATATAACTGTAAATAAAATGTGTCGAGTGCATCTTTAAATAAAACATTTTCTTCCTTTCCTTGCAGGCAGTGCACCACGACTGGTATATCAAAGGCTATGGTATGTGCTATCCTGTGTGTGGGATGGAGCATATAAAAGATCTCTTGCTACTGATGGAAAAATGTAGCGGGTTTCATCTCTAAGACTATATGTCTAAATTACCAAATGTTTGACATCCAATAGCTGATGATTAATAAATCAATGTGCACAGTAGTGGTGTCGTTAAACAAAACAAACAAATAAGCAAAATGATCCCTAATCATCGGCTGCTGCTGCATAATAATTTGATATCAAACATTTGATAATATGATAGATAGAATTCGGAGGAAAATCACTATCTTTTTCCATTAGCAGCAAGGCATCTTTTATAAGCAATTTCCCACATAGGACAGCACATACTTTGGAAAAACAGACATGCATAGAAAGGAAATGTTTTATTTAACAACTCACTCAACACATTTTATTTACGGTTATATGGCGTGGGGCAAATGGCTAAGGACCACACAGATATTGAGAGAGGAAACCCGCTGTCGTCACTTGATGGGCTACTCTTTTCGATTAGCAGTAAGGGATCTTTTATATGCACCATCCCACAGACAGGATATACCAGTTGTGGTGCACTGGCTGGAGCAGACATGCACAGAGTACTGGTTGAGGTCAGGCAAAACCTAATGGGTCCAACAAAAGGATTAAAACCTAGGACTCAAGCACCTCCGTTGAGCGCTCTACCAACTGAGCTAAATCGTGTCCCAACACGTGACAAGACTGTATTGCAGTTATGATTTAGATAGCTTAGAAAAAGGGTCTACTCTATGGAATAGACAAATTGCATTACAAGTGTCTTGAATGGGAGGACAAGAAGCACATGTTGAGCTGTCCATTGTGTACCGTGTGAATTTATGACCACATAAAGTATTATTAACCAGTCAAGACAGCCAGCAGTGCAATGATTGCTGCTTTCATAATGGTAACAACCATCCAAATAGAGTGGCTGGTTAGTATAAAATACAGACGTCTTAACAAATTTATCAAGTTTACAATTACCAATATTTTTATTAATAAAGCCCTTCACAAATACATGTGCACTAATATTGTGCCCAGTATGTGTGTGTGTGTGTGTGTGTGTGTGTGTGTGTGTGTGTGTGTGTGTGTGTGTGTGTGTGTGTGTGTGTGTGTGTGTGTGTGTGTGTGTGTGTGTATATATATATATATATATATATATATATATATATATATATATATATATATATATATATATACAAAGAACAATTATTTTTGAGAAAAAAAAGTAGCTACGTAACAAATAGAATAACAAACACAATGCCAACTATTACCAAGTTTGTTTTTAAATAAATGTTATTTGTTAATCAGAACATAATCTTTATAATAAAAGGTAGCCAATTTATTAGTCTGTACATATTTGTAATGTTTCTTAACATATTAAATAGATGTTTTAATATATTTCATGGGGGTATGATGTGTACAAATTTGAAATGTTATAAAACTAAAGAGAATTACAGCACATTTCTGTTAAAGTTCTGCACTTACCCTTCAAAGTCAACTATAAAGGAGTAAACCGCTCTAAGCGTATTTGCAGGTACATGTTATGTAAAAAGCAGATTAGTTTCCCACTTGTAGTAAATGGGTTTTCATAGATCATTCCTAGTGTCTTATCATTGGTTTCCATGCACTCACATTAAAAGCATAGATAGCTAGTGCAACTGGGTCATCTAAGGTCTTTATGTCAATCATAGTTTACCCTCAGGTGGGAAAACTAAAATTCTATCTGACTTCTCACTGAAGGATGGAAGTTCACAGACCGTTGTTGGGTGTACTTCGATTCGAATTAATCTTCATTTTGCTGCTCGGTCCTACAAAGCTAAGTTGCCAATAATGAGCGAAGGAGACACAAAGAACTATCCATTTATTGACGCAGTGCCAGTCAAGACTAAGGTTATGCGTCCGAGAGTCCTTATCATGAGCGAGCCTCATGAAATAACCAATATTGCAAGTGTGAAATAATTCATAGATGATTGAAATCATTGCCTCGAAACGTAGTAAATCATCTCATCATAGTAAAAGACCATACCATTTAGCAACTTAAAAATTTGCCGAGGTCTAAAGCCTGTTTTTGACAAATGTGCGTGTATTTATGATTATTGAATTTATTCAAACTTTGGACATCTTACTAAGGTCTTAAAAGACTGTTAATGACAAATGTGTGTGTATTTATGATTAGTGAATCGATTCAAACTTTGGGCCATTCAATCAACAGAGTAATTCATCTAACCATACAGTTTAACATTTAGCAACTAAAATGTAGTGAGAACTCAAGCCAGAGTTTTTTAAAGCCTACACCATACATGTAAATAAAGTTGTGGGTTTATTGAACCCATGGCAGCATTGACCTACATGTAATTAGAAAAAAAGTTTGTTTTGTTTAACAACACCACTAGAGCAATTCATTTATTAATCATCAGCTATTGGACACAGTCATAGAGAGGAAACCTGCTACATTTTTCCATTAGTAGCAAATGATGTTTTATATGCGCCATCCCATAGATAGGGTAGTACATACCACGGCCTTTGATATACCAGTTGTGGTGCACTGGCTGGAACGAGAAATAGCCCAATGGGCCCACCAATGGAGATCGATACCAGATCGACCGCACATCAGGCGAGCACTTTACCACTGGGCTACGTCTCGACCATCACATGTAATTAGAATGTAACAAACAGTTTGATTTAAACTAATGTTAAAAGAAATGGCATAACATTTATAAATTAACCTATTTTTATTAATTAGTATTCACATCTGAAATGTTTACCATTTACAAACAACATAAACTCATCAACCTTTGCCTTAACACAACAGGAGGATCTGGCTTTTCTTTTAGTTTATTCAACCATGGCAAATTTAGACATCATAAGAGATATTTGCTAAACTTTCGTTGTTGAGTATATGCTATCATTATAAACAATTAAATAATGATATTGAATTGGTCAGCAGGCGTAGCTTATTTAAAAAAAAAAATTAATGCACAGGGAGCTGAATTTAGCCCTGTGATAAAGTGCTCACTGGATGCACAGTCGATCTAGGATCGATCCCCGTTGGTGGGCCCATTGCGTTATTTCTCATTTCAGTTAGTACACCACAACTGGTATATCAAAGACCATGGTATGTGCTTTTCTGTCTGAGGGATGGTGCTTATAAAAGATACTAATGGAAAAATGTAGCAGGTTTCCTCTCTGAGACCATATTTCAGAACTGCCAAATGTTTGTCATCCAACAGCCGATGATTAATAAATCAATGTGCTCAAACTTTTTTTTATAAACATTTACAAACAGATGCCACAATGCATTATATTACGTCAACAATGTGTTAACAGAACTATAGCTTTTTTTATATAAACGCAAAGAGTTAGGAATGAAAGGAGATAGAAAGAATAGATAGAGTGGATTGGGTTACAACAAAGTAATCACCCAGAGACTGAAAGATGAAACTGTTCAAATTAGACTTGTGTACTGACATCAGTCATGGTCTCCGACTGGTGACCACACGCTAAGCGGTTGGTGGCCTGGTCAAGCAGTGATGCCATGGTGTCAGACTGGTGACAAGCTAAGCCGTTGGTGGCCTGGTCAAGCAGTGATGTCATGGTCTAAAGACTGGTGACAAGCTAAGCGGTTGGTGGTCTGGTCAAGCAGTGACGTCATGGTCTAAAGACTGGTGACAAGCTAAGTGGTTGGTGGCCTGGTCAAGCAGTGACGTCATGGTCTAAAGACTGGTGACAACAAGCTAAGCGGTTGGTGGCCTGGTCAAGCAGTGATGTCATGGTCTAAAGACTGGTGACAACAAGCTAAGCGGTTGGTGGCCTGGTCAAGCAGTGACGTCATGGTCTAAAGACTGGTGACAACAAGCTAAGCGGTTGGTGGCCTGGTCAAGCAGTGACATCATGGTCTAAAGACTGGTGACAACAAGCTAAGCGGTTGGTGGCCTGGTCAAGCAGTGATGTCATGGTCTAAAGACTGGTGACAACATGCTAAGCGGTTGGTGGCCTGGTCAAGCAGTGATGTCATGGTCTAAAGACTGGTGACAAGCTAAGCGGTTGGTAGCCTGGTCAAGCAGTGATGTCATGGTCTAAAGACTGGTGACAACAAGCTAAGCGGTTGGTGGCCTGGTCAAGCAGTGATGTCATGGTCTAAAGACTGGTGACAACAAGCTAAGCGGTTGGTGGTCTGGTCAAGCAGTGACATCATGGTCTAAAGACTGGTGACAACAAGCTAAGCGGTTGGTGGCCTGGTCAAGCAGTGACATCATGGTCTAAAGACTGGTGACAACAAGCTAAGCGGTTGGTGGCCTGGTCAAGCAGTGACATCATGGTCTAAAGACTGGTGACAACAAGCTAAGCGGTTGGTGGCCTGGTCAAGCAGTGACGTCATGGTCTAAAGACTGGTGACAACAAGCTAAGCGGTTGGTGGCCTGGTCAAGCAGTGATGTCATGGTCTAAAGACTGGTGACAACAAGCTAAGCGGTTGGTGGTCTGGTCAAGCAGTGACGTCATGGTCTAAAGACTGGTGACAAGCTAAGTGGTTGGTAGCCTGGTCAAGCAGTGACGTCATGGTCTAAACACTGGTGACAACAAGCTAAGAGGTTGGTAGCCTGGTCAAGCAGTGACATCATGGTCTAAAGACTGGTGACAAGCTAAGCAGTTGGTGGCCTGGTCAAACAGTTATGTCATGGTCTAAAGACTGGTGACAATAAGCTAAGTGGTTGGTGGCCTGGTCAAGAAGTGATGTCATGGTCTGAAGACTAGTGACAAACTAAGTGGTTGGTGGTCTGGTCAAGCAGTGATGTCATGGTCTCAAGACTGGTGACAACAAGCTAAGTGGTTGGTGGCCTGGTCAAGCAGTGATGTCATGGTCTCAGAATGGTCACAACAAGCTAAGTGGTTGGTGGCCTGGTCAAGCAGTGATGTCATGGTCTAAAGACTAGTGACAAGCTAAGCGGTCAGTGGCCTGGTCAAGTAGTGATGTCATGGTCTCAAGACTGGTGACAACAAGCTAAGTGGTTGGTGGCCTGGTCAAGCAGTGATGTCATGGTCTCAGAATGGTCACAACAAGCTAAGTGGTTGGTGGCCTGGTCAAGCAGTGATGTCATGGTCTCAGAATGGTCACAACAAGCTAAGCGGTTGGTGGTCTGGTCAAGCAGTAATGTCATGGTCTAAAGACTAGTGACAAGCTAAGCGGTCGGTGGCCTGGTCAAGCAGTGATGTCATGGTCTTAGAATGGTGACAACAAGCTAAGTGGATGGTGACCTGGTCAAGCGGTTACTTAATTACTGGAAGCTGTGACATAATCAAGGTATAAAGAAAAGGAATGTAAAATCTTCTAATTGAAGGAAGGAAATGTTTTATTTAACAACACACTCAACACATTTTATTTACGGTTATATGGCGTCGGACATATGGTTAAGGACCACACAGATATAGAGAGAGGAAACCCGCTGTTGCCACTTCATGGGTTACTCTTTTTGATTAGCAGCAAGGGTTCTTTTATATACACCATACCATAGACAGGATAGCATATATTACGGCCTTTGATGTACCAGGTGTGGTATATTGACTGGAGTGAGAAATAGCCCAATGGGCCCACTGACGGGGATCAATCCCAAACCGACCGCGCATATCAAGTGAATGCTTTACCACTGGGCTATGACCCGCCCCTTCTAATTGAATCACACTAGCTTCATCATACTGTTTAATCGGTGCAGGCGTTTTGAGGATTTCAAGAATGATAGTTTTGTTCACATGTTTCTCACACGAGTCTTTAGTTTGATGCAACCTATTTTTTGTTCGCATTTTAAAGTTAGGACATAATTAATGGTCATGACTGGTTACAGGGCACAATATTTTACACAAATCGTCATTCTGTTTGTGCGTCAGTTACACAACTTTTAAATTCACACAAATTGCCAATCGGTTACATGGTGAACCTTTACATTTTAAAATTAAACGTCAAAAACATTAGGATTACCCTAATTTAATATAATTTGTGGAACCAAACAATCGGTTACCTATAACCAAACAATCGGTTACCTACAGGTGAAAATCATGTGAACCAGTTACCTATGCTTTTGAAAAAGTGTCCCCTGGGTTATCTGAATTTGACTGTGTAATCTATTTATGATTTACAGAAATTTTAATGCTCAGAGGTCTGTGGTGGCAGTTAGCTATTATATATCCATATATGTGATAATTATGACTTTAAAGTGAGAAAAATTCTCATCCATAATGTAAGGGCCATTTTTCAATGCATAGTTTTTGGCTTGGTACAGGCATGTGCATCAAAATGAACATATAAAATGTTTTGATTCTATGGTTATAACATCTATATGGCAGTGTTTCCATATAAAAGACACTGTTTTGTGCCCTAAGCTAGTTTTATTTTTAATAAGCATTGAATTATTTTTTTCATGCTTATATCAACTTATGGTTCTGGTATGTTGTTCTTTGCATGTATCTTAGCTATCTGGGGACTAATTCACAAAGCTCTCTTAGGCTCTGCTAGACAACAAAGAATCCTCTTTGCAAGTCTTTTAGCATTGCATTGCGAGATCGCAAAGTTGCGAGAGTTTAGCAAATTAGGCCCCTGGACAATTGGTTAATTAGACAGAAATGTACAGTATCTTTTATTTCAATGCATAAAATTTGGCATGCAAAAATTTTGTCGTTCGTCTGTCGGTTATGCAAACCCCAAAAGGATGGATTGTTCGCGCAAAAGCAGTAATTGTTGTTCAGAATATCTAAAAAGATGTGTTGGCTCATTTTATCACTGTTTTGGGAAGAAAATAATAAGTGAATGGGCCTACATTGCCAGTGTGAGAAAGTTACAATGTATCCATTTGAAATCAGCATCGCAGTCGATACAAAGTCGGTGTGGTTTTTAGAAGTCTCGCTACATGCACAAAATCATATGCTGTTCAGAAATTTAAAGGACTGTCCTGAGTTTCAGTCGTAGTAAGAAAATTATTCGTGTAAACACTAAAACAACACAAAACGACCTTTTGGTTGTCTGAAAATTTTCAAGTTTATGCCCTATAAAGGTTATTCAAACATTCAATACATTAATAAAATGAAAAAAATCATCAAAAAGTTTGTTTTGTTTAAAGACACCACTAGAGCACATTGATTAATTAATCATCGGCTATTGGATGTCAAACATTTGGTAAATCTGACTCATAATCATCAGAGGAAAACCGCTACATTTTTCCTAATGTAGCAAGGGATATTTTATATGCACTTTCCCACAGACAGGAAAGCACATACCACAGCCTTTGTTCAGTTGTGGTGCATTGGTTGGAATGAGAAAAAAAAACAATCAACTGAATGGATCCACCGAGGTGGTTCGATCCTGCCATGCAACCACCTCAAGCAAGCACTCAACCAACTGAGCTAAATTGCATCCCCTCCCCCCCCCCCAAACAAAAAATCATCAACTTCCTTTCACTTCCTTTAACATTCATCTAGTGATTTAAAAAAAAAAATACACAGCGACATATTTCTTAACTATTTTTGTTTTTAAAGTCGTAAACCTCAGTTTGTAAACACTATGGCAAATTTTTCACTTATTAGAGCTGGGTTTTTTATACCTGAAATCAGCAACTACTTACATTTTATTGTTTAGATTATCCACTTCCAAACATCCTCAGTGTTTATGGATATCCTGATTTTTGTAGTACCATGAAATGCATTTTTCATAATTCTAAAAATGCACGTATCTCTGAGAAGTGATAGTTATGGAGACGAGCTGTTGTCTATTTTTAAAGGGTATTTTTTCCCTGTTTCAATGTCACAGACACTTGTTTCACTCTACTGTAACTTTATCCAGATGTGTTACAAGTAGTACTAAACTAAATAAATTCCAGCTGGGTCAAAGTTCGAGGTGCACCGAACTTTTGATAGAAGTGAACACCACAAGTCCTGTGATTGGTGATAAATTTGAGTGTGTTGGTTGTAAAAAAAAAAACAGTTTCTTCTGGATAAAAAATGTATTCAATTTTACTTCATCTAGTACCACTGCGCCAAGTAGACTTGTGCTTAAAACATGTATGGGGTACCTGTTAAAAAAAAAGTACTAGAATTTTGTGCAGAACTAGGGTAGTCATAGACGCTACTTGTAATATCAGAAATGATCAGCTTGACCCCTAATTTTTTCTGATTCACTTTAAGGGTGAGGGGTGGTAGTATTTATATCTGTGGCGTTTATGTCGATTGATACGCTGCAGATAGGAGTTTCAGCCACATATGTTACTATTGTCGTCTATGGGATTTGATTTGGTAGTATACACCCTACAGATTTATAGATAACGAAACTTAAATGTAGAATGTATTTTCACAGGTTGAAATTAGGGTCTGTGACTTTAAATGTGGTTAACTAATTAACTTTCTTTTCTTTTATTTAAATAATCTATGAAGAAATCATCTGCCATGTGTATATATATATATAAGTATATATTTAATTAACAGAGACATATACCCTCATCTTATTTTTTAATTACAAAAGCAGAAAAGCACCATCTACTTTATTATGTACACATACAACACTAAACAAATCAAGAAAATCCTGAACATTTCTTTTTCCTCCTGGCTAACCGATTCATCAAGAAAATATTAGCTGTTTAGAGTATATAAAAAAAATAGACACCCACATATTCCTTAAACACATATTCTTTTGTTTTTCTCTGAACAAAACATGCAATTTATCATTATTTAACATTCAATACATCAACAAATTGAGAAAATTAACCAATCAAAAAAAGCACAAACTTCCTTTTTTCTTCTAGCTAACTGATCAATCAAGAAAACATTAGTTGCTTAGTGTATAGATATATATAAAAAAATAGACACCCACATATTCCCTAACCACAAATTCATTACTTTTTATTCTAAACAGAAAATAGCAACTTACCATGATTTAACATGTGATACATCAACAAATTGAGACAATCGTCTATTCAAGAAAATCACCACCTTCTTTCTGTTTTCCAGATAAGTGATCCATCAAGAAAACAAATTTTTTCAGAATATTAAAAAAAATAAACAAATAAATATTCCTTTACCAAGACAAGAAAAAAAGAAGTTAAAATTATCCAAGCAGCAAAAGGTGGTTAAGTGTTCAATAAACTTGAATTGACAATTGACTGTACGTTGCATACCACCAATATATACACATACACATTTCTTTATCAACAGTGAAAGCCAAGTACACAAGTAAAACCTCCATGACATATGCAAACGTGGACGGATTCCGTGTAGGTGAACGTGTTCAAACCTCGGTGACAATAAACCCATTCTCTCCCTTTGTACATACACCTCAAAGACTGCACAAAAGGCGAGAGTGGAATAAATCGTAAACATCGTCACAGGAGATAGGCACCCTACGCTCGGCTAATCTGTATCGTCAGTGACACCAATTTTATGGACCACAGGTTTTCCAAAACTAATACTGGAGAACACAAAAGATAGATTTTACGTGCATACATGCAGTATGCATTAGTACACTATGCAAGCGATCATGCAAAGAAAACACTAACAGAAACACAAAGGTGGTTTTTTAATATTATTTACAAAAGTCCTGGAGTGCTATAGATTTTAAACGTTTTTTATAAAAATATTTCCCCTTTAATAGCAAAAATTTAGCTTAATGGAATCTGACACAAGTTATGACTGATGACAGTTAAATACTGGGGTTCTCAGACACTATTAGTATTTACTGCTCTAGTTATTTTGGGATTAAGGACACAACTCTGTAACTAGACCAGACACGGCTCTGTAACTAGATCAGACACAGCTCTGTAACCAGACCAGACACAGCTCTGTAACTAGACCAGACACAGCTCTGTAACTAGACCAGACACAGCTCACAGCTCTGTAACTAAATCAGACACAGCTCTGTAACTAAATCAGACACAGCTCTGTAACTAGACCAGACAGCTCTGTAACTAGACCAGACACAGCTCTGTAACTAGATCAGACACAGCTCTGTTACTAGATCAGACACAGCTCACAGCTCTGTAACTAGACCAGACACGGCTCTGTAACTAGACCAGACACAGCTCTGTAACTAGATCAGACACAGCTCACAGCTCTGTAACTAGACCAGACACGGCTCTGTAACTAGACCAGACACAGCTCTGTAACTAGACCAGACACAATTCTGTAAATAGTCCAGACACGGCTCTGTAACTAGACTAGACACAGCTCTGTAAATAAGACCAGACACAGCTCTGCAACTAGACACTCTCGATTCACTAATATCAAAACCTATATTAGCTCGGCCATTTACCTTTCGACCGACAGTTCAAAATTGCGCCAAATTCCCTCAATCAAAACTGCTCCATTTAAATTCCATAGCACCACCACCACCCCCAACCGCCTGCTACCAATTTGATCGGGCTGCTGGTGCTCCCTTACACCTGCCAGTGCAGGCGGTCCCTCCTCTCCTCTCCCCCCACCTTTCCTGTCATGGACGGAGGAACCAGCCAAGGCCAGCTCTTGTGCCCACGACAGGCGTGCACGTAAAACCCTATGACATGACATGTAACTAGACCAGACACAGTTCTGTGGGCCATTGCTGGGGTTGTACTATCCTCACCCCTTTGTGGATGTGTCACTTTCTGTTTCAGTCAGTATTCCTCGACTGGTATATTAAAGTCCATGGTATGTGTTGTTCTGTCTGTGGGAAAAGTGTTTTCACAGAACTTGTGTCAAAAAGTGGGGGGAAATGAGAGAACCATGTAAGTTGCTTGTCTGCAATAATGTGCATGATTACAAACAAGGTGGTTGTCCCAAAAGGGATTTAATCCCCTTAGACGGTTGATATAAACCAGTGGAATTTATAATTCTTTGAAACATAAAACTTCACTTTTCTCAAATAAATTTTGTAAAAAAAAATCTTAAATTAATAGCAACAATGACTTCCAGTGCTATAACAAGCCTTACAATTACAGTTTTTACTAAGTCCTTACCAAACATGTATGTTCAATGCTTAAGCAATTATTACAAGTACAGGAACTTTTTAAAATTTACAATATGTTTAATACTAGAGCAAGTGTTAAAATTACAGTAGTCCATAATTTAATAGTTTTGTAGCATCCATCAGTTTTGTTAAATTTCTGTTTGAGAAAGAGAAACTCATTTACATGTATGCTTAAGAAAAATTACATCCTTCTTACCTAAAGTCCGAACATAGATAGCATTTTTGTCAGACTTCTCAAAGGAGATGCCACCTCTCCGCTGAAAATAGAAAAAAACAAGGACATTTTATTCATATATGGTCTTTTAGTAACTTATATGTAACAACTCTGGAAATTATGAAAAGGGCAACAGCAAAATAACTATAAGATTGTAAAATAGTCTCCACGGCATTTTCCATGGCAGTTTTGTGGTTAATATATAAAAGAGCAGTTTAATTTGTCAGTATTATAAAAATAAATATACTCGTGGAAATTAATTAAGCACCATCTATTTTTTACTATGTGCCTTATATGCTAGGCTTGGACTGTCGACTGTTACAATGAAGTTGGTCAACTCGATGGTTGCATTGTAATTTCCCCAACTCCCAACTTACAGTGGGCATGCTCAGATTAACATCTAATGCTTGACAATTGAGAATCGAGTTGTAAAAGTGCTCAGACTACCAACTGAACAGTCATGTAAGTTGTAACAGCAGAAAATTGGCCAACTTTGTGCTGACAGTTGGTAGTCTGTACCTAGCATTATACTTTGAAAGTGAATGTTTGGTGAATACAAAACACTCAAATTAATGTTCTGTATATATGCAGAGGATATTGAAAAGGACTAATAACAAAGTGACACTATCGCTATATCAATATTTAACATGTTCTGGGTGAAAAAAACAGAAACTATAAATATATATGAAAATGTGTGGTAATTAACTATGGAGCTGGAATCACACTGATGAGCTTCTCATAAGTAATGTATTCATGCCATCTCGGTAAATGCTCAGTAGATACAGAAGATGTAAAAATTCAAAGTATCACCAGGTTTAAACTCTGTCGGTACAGACAGTTACTTCTAAGGTCTTTTCTTAAGATATCTCGCCCGAAGTCACGGCAGTTGACATACTGTACACTACATACAGTGCATTCACCAATTCACATTTTCTTCAGTTTTGTACATGCCACTCACCGATAATAAAAAAAGATTATTTTACAAAATAGTGGCTTTTGCTTTTGGGTTTTTTCAATGGAAAATACCTTGGAATTTTGAGTTCAAAAAGTGGTTTTTGGCAAGTATTTTTGCTTGGCAACAATGGTGGCATGTTGTTGTCATTTTCAGGGATCAATAGCTGATTGTGACAGCTATTTTGATAATAAATTTGATCGTTTTACCAACAACGAAAATCACCAAATATTGGGATATGAATCTAGTTCTTTTTTCTTTTTTTTAAAATTCTGGTCAGAAAATCGCTGTTATTGGGAATAATGGACATAAATACTGGACAGCTGACCACAAATGCCTGTAAGTAAACGTGACTTTTTGGATTTTTTACCATGACTTTTTGGATTTTTTACCTACTTTTAATCAATGTTAATGGATCTAAAATATCATAAACATGTAGTTGACTGGGAAAAGTAAAAAAAAAATGAATGCTCTATGGCAAGATAAATGCTGAGGAAAATTGAAAATACCATTGCAATGTCTACGGTATTGCCGATTGCCGTGGTTAATTGTCAGGGCTGTGTGTAATGTATGTGTATACTCAAACCCATGATAATATACTGATGGAATGAAAAGGATCACACAGATAGCAGCAAGAAATAATGACTGCATTAAAAATCAATTCATATTGTCAGAAGTTGACTGGGAACATATAGGCAGCACATTTAACACTACAGACATTCAATCCCACATTACAACTTGGTATGAAATACAGACATTATTACGCTAGTTGTGAATTAAATTTTGTCTACAATTCGATGTGTTCCCTTATTTCTTTTCATCAGTATATTAAGCCACCTTCAAAGAGTTTTAAAATGTGGACTGTGACAACTGCTGGCTGTTTAAGACAAGTCAAGTTGTACCATATTAAATGATGTAGAAATATGAAATGACCCTTTAAAGGCATACTGTCACAGATTTAAGAACCTTATTTCTCTAAAAATTTATAATAAATAAAAATTACATTAATATTTGGAAACCAAATCTAGCTATCGCATCACCTTAACTGAACCACAATGGAGTGAAATCCATGTCAACCCTGTTGACAATATTAGTTTTTGAATTATAGACCATTGCCATAATTCAATTATTTTTACGAAATATCATTAATAAGTGGAGTATGGTTGCTACGTAGATGGTTGAATAAAGTACATTTAGGGACAAATCAAAATTATATATTTTTAGGTAATACTTTGTTAGGCTATTTAATAGGTCAGAGGTCTGTGACAATATGCCTTTAAGACAGGTAGTTGATCAATAGGGGTGGCCTCGCAAGCAGGTATGATGTGGAGAATTCCGGATCAAATCGATTACTTATAGGACTTTTCCCAACCTCAAACTTCAGTAAATTTTGCTGCATTTGTAATAATGGATCCGACTCCATATAACCGTAAATAAAATGCATTGAGTGCGTCGTTAAATAAAACATTTCCTTCCTTGTAATGGAATAATATTTAAACCTAAAGTTTAGACTCTACATCACTACCTCAAAAAGTAAAAGTAGGTACCATGGCAGGAAACAAACTGAAAAACAAACTAATTTGACTTGACCTATAACTTTTAACCAAAACCATTATCATATTTTTCTTTTCTTTTTCTGTTGGGTGATGGTCACACATAGCTTTATTGTTTTACATCCTTTTTCCATGTTTCTTTTTTTACATGCTTCAAATAATTATTTCAATAAACAACTTGCTAAGTTAATTTTATTTCTAAAATTTGACCTGATGCCCATGACACTAGCATCACGATAATACAGGGCTCCAACTTAACAACAGCACCGGCAGCAATCGCCGTCGTTGAGATATAAATTGCATTAGGTAGAGAGCATCACTTGGTAAAGCTCCTCAACAATCGCAAAATGTATTATCTGCCAATACTTAACATTTGCACATTTGAAATATGTCTACATACAGCAAAATAACCTTTCAGTCATGTTTATTTGCTGCAAATGTCACTTTAAAAAAAAATGCCAAGTTAAATTAAAATTCTGGGGCCTAATTCACAAAGGTCTCTTAGGCTCTGCTAGACAACAAAGCATCCTTTTTTTAAAGTCTTTTAGCATTGCACTGCGAGATCACAAAGTTGCAAGAGTTTAGTGAATTAGGCCCATGGCCTATAGCTACAGGGCTAAAGAATTTGCTACAAACAGCAATGAACATTTTAAGCCTGCCTACAGCAATTTCAAACCAGTAACTTTTGTAACAAATACAAAAACACACACTTATCCATTCAACCGACGATAATTTATATTCAGTAGCAAAAAAAACTGATCAGTAAAGACCCTGATCTATGGCAACTGAAATCACAGCTAAAGCAATTCCTGTCGGTGCCATCATTAAGTTCCAGCCTTGTAGCTATATATTACTAAGACACATCGAACAATGAACTTTACAAATTGTACAAATTGGCTTTCTTATTTTGCTTTTTTCTCTCTTTTGTTTGGTTATGCTGATCCAATAAAAACAAGCTACTGGCGTCACAATTTATTTCAATTTTCAAAAATGATAATGAAATCTCTGCCAGATTAGAAAAACGACTCTTCATTTGTACGTCATAACTTTTGTCACTAGCGATATCAAACTGATGGGGAAAAAACCCACATTAAACGAAACCAATACTTGGCTCTCCGGCAATGGAATACTATTAATGAATGCCATGTGCATGAGAATCAATCCTCTGTTAAGAAGTTATTGCAGTTGGTGTCTGGATGTTGCCATCGAGAGTCACATTTCCTCACCGTATGACGCAAGTCTTGCAGTCGATAGCCAAAGAAGTGGACAAAAAACCCACACTGGGAAGGAAATTCATTTCTTGGATTTCAAAAAATAGTTCTGCATTTTCAGAACAATGAACAAGAAGCTTTCAAGCATGTTGAAATCAAAATGACATTATTACATCCAAGCCATATCTCTGCACTCACTGCTGTGCTAATTCTCAGACATAAAAAGGCTGTGACATATTTCAGAAAATTAAAGAGACGGTTCTGCATTTGATGCAACTGTAAGATGTTTCCAACTAATAAAATATTTTAATAACCACAATTACATACTAAATATAAAGGTTTCTTGTTTAGAATATCAGTGTATGTATATTAAATGTGTTACTGGTCATCCTAATGTTTATTATGTAGCTTAAACTGGATTTAGCCTCCTAATAATTTCATTAAAAATACATATATATATATATATCAGTGCTTCTAGGATTGTTTTTTAATCCGCTAGCCATGGGATCAGTGAATAAACATTTGTACTAGCCACAATTAAATATTCACCAGCACTACTTTACTTTAAATTAATACAATTTTACTACATAATAGTAATAATCGGATATGTCATCTAAAGAGGGAGATAGAGCTTAAAAACACTAACATTGGGGGTTGGAGTGGGGTCAGGATATTCATATTTACAAAACAGACTTAACTGCAACGTTTGACAATTTAGTTTTTCACTAGCCATCAGGCATGGCACTAGTAGTTATTTACTAGCTCAACATTGAATATCACTAGCCATTGGAGTGGGGCTACCATAATTTAGAAGCTTTGATGAAATTTGAACTTATACAGACTCTAGAATGATCAGAAATACATTTAATGTACAGCCACTGATATTTTATTCAGAAAAAGTTTGTTAAATATGCAATTTTAGTCATTAAACCACCTGTTACTTAGAAACATTTTGCACTGACAGCAAACTTGGCATAGTCCCTTTAATGCAAAGATGTATAATTCATTCATTGTCAAAAACACGGAATAGGAAAAAACATCTACTGGATTTCGAACACATTTAATATTTATTTTTCTATTTCATTTGTTCTGACAAGTTCACAATTGCATCTGCAGCACCTATAAATAAACACTTTGATTTCTAGCAAAAGTCATTTTTAGAAGAAAAAAAGCTAAAATAATGACTATTAACCAAACATATTTAGAATGGCTGGTGCACTTTCTTTGGTTTCTGTAAATCTGGCTTTATGGAAGCCCTTCTGCGCATTCAAGGATTAGCTAGCTTCCACAATATTTGTTAGTTTATTGACCTTTTTTGTTTCAAGGCAGAAAGTCGGATGGAATCAAATAAACTAAATATGTTGCAGATTTTATTACTATTTTTATTATACTGATGGAAAAAATAGGGGATAAGATAAATATTAACAGCAACCAAAACACTCAATCCATAGTGTCAGAAGTTAACAGTGTTATGGCAGTTATTTCGACATCACTGACATTCAGTCCCACATTACAACTTCATTTGAAATTCAGACATTACTATGTTAGTATTGAATGAATTTGTGGGTGGTACATTAGGAATATTAGTTCCAGAAATAACAGACCTTAAATCCTTGGAAATGACAAAAACAAATACTGGGTCAACAGTGAACATTTAACAATAAACGTATCAAAATGTAACATATATATACAAAAATGCTCATAATGGAGTAATATATAAGCCATTTAATCTCATGTATGACAAAATTACACTGGTAGTAGTGCTATTATACATAAAAATACCTATTGCTGCCGTGCAGTTACCCTTAAGGGATTTTAGCAAGGAATCCTACATGATATTTTCCCACAAAGGACAGTATATACCACTGCCTTTGATAAGATGATACCGGCCTCGGTGGCGTCGTGGCAGGCCATCGGTCTACAGGCTGGCAGGTACTGGGTTCGGATCCCAGTCGAGGCATGGGATTTTTAATCCAGATACCGACTCCAAACCCTGAGTGAGTGCTCCGCAAGGCTCAATGGGTAGGTGTAAACCACTTGCACCGACCAGTGATCCATAACTGGTTCAACAAAGGCCATGGTTTGTGCTATCCTGCCTGTGTGAAGTGCCAATCGGAAGAGTAGCCCATGTAGTGGCGACAGCGGGTTTCCTCTCAAAATCTGTGTGGTCCTTAACCATATGTCTGACGCCATATAACCGTAAATAAAATGTGTTGAGTGCGTCATTCAATAAAACATTTCTTTTCTTTTCTTTCACATTTGAGGCTCAACTTCATATCACTTATCAGGAGCATTTTATATTGTCCACCTAAAATATTTTTAACAGCATGCCTTCTGTTGTTTGAACAGAATCTGGTTTAACCCCAAACACTGAGTAAATCTGATAACAGAATATAAATTTTTTATAAGAGGGTAAAAAAAATTCAGATGTTTTGGGGAAAATGTATTTATTCAAATATGTTAAGACACATTTATTTTTTATAACCTATTTTTTTGGCGATTAGAACTGCGAAAAGGCGTACGATCTCACTCACCAGCCAAGATAACAAACCTGTTTGTTTTATTTAACGACGTTCAAACAATGTTTTGGCGGTGATTTCTTCAACACATTAAAGAAATTATTTACGGTTATATGGCGTACGTGAAACTTTCAGGACATATTGTTTTATGGCACAAAACCACCAAACACACAGATATGAATAATTGGGAGTGTACAAAACGTTAAAACCGAAGTTTGTAAAATATTTTCTGCTGTCTTCATGTGGGTGAAAATAAGCCACTTTATGGACTTATAACTACTCTTTTCGATTAGCGAGATCGAAGGAATCTTTTATATGCACAGATCCCACAGACAGGATGTCAAAAACAAGAAGAAGGAAATGTTTTTATTTAACAATGCACTCAACACCTTTTATATGGCATCAGACATATTGTTAGGACCACACAGATATTGGTGAAACCCACTGTCGCCACTTTATGGGCTACTCTTTTCGATTAGCAGCAAGGAATCTTTTATATGCACCATCCCACAGACAGGATGACACATATTCACCCTTTGATATAATGTGCACTGGCAGGAGCGAGAAATAACCCAATGGCCCACTCAGATTTCTGATTCACTAATTGTACAGTAAAATTAAAGAAATATGGGTTTTAAATACACTGCATGAACATTTAACAAATCTGATTTTTAAAAAAACCCAAAAGATTTCTGGTTCACTAATTGTGCAGGAAATTTGATATAGAAAATAATAAAGAAATATAGATTTCTGATCAACTGGATGTACAATAAATCTGACTGATACATAAAATTGCATATTTGTCTGGTTTCTAACTTGGGAACAAAGTCAAACTTGACAGCACTCATTCTTGAAATGAATGTAACACACATAAATCAATGGTTGAAAAGATTTAATTAATCTGATTTATGTATATGCATGATTCAGAAAGACCAATTTCATAATGACCACTTGCATGATGGGTGCAAAGCTGCTAAAACTATGCTCAAGCCCATGGCACAAAATAAGCACAAGCTTATACGTCCTTAACAGGTGACAAGTTAATATGACAGTGCGACTAAAGATAAAGACACCAGACTGTTCGTAGTCTTAACATTACTTAAAGATCTAGTTCCATAAGATCCAAAATTTAACATCTTTTGTCAATGCAAATGACAAGAAGAAGGAAATGTTTTATTTAACAATGCACTCAACACATTTTATTTACGGTTATATGGCATCAGACATATTGTTAAGGACCACACAGATATTAAGGGATGAAACCCACTGTCGCCACTTTATGGGCTACTCTTTTCGATTAGCAGCAAGGAATCTTTTATATGCACCATCCCACAGACAGGATGACACATATCCACATCCTTTGATATACCAGTCGTGGTGCACTGGCAGGAGCGAGAAATAACCCAATGGCCCACTCAGATTTCTGATTCACTAATTGTACAGTAAAATTAAAGAAATATGGGTTTTAAATACACTGCATGAACATTTAACAAATCTGATTTTTAAAAAAACCCAAAAGATTTCTGGTTCACTAATTGTGCAGGAAATTTGATATAGAAAATAATAAAGAAATATAGATTTCTGATCAACTGGATGTACAATAAATCTGACTGATACATAAAATTGCATATTTGTCTGGTTTCTAACTTGGGAACAAAGTCAAACTTGACAGCACTCATTCTTGAAATGAATGTAACACACATAAATCAATGGCTGAAAAGATTTAATTAATCTGATTTATGTATATGCATGATTCAGAAAGGCCAATTTTGTAATGACCACTTGCATGATAGGTGCAAAGCTGCTAAAACTATGCTCAAGCCCATGGCACAAAATAAGCACAAGCTAATACGTTCTTAACAGGTGACAAGTTAATATGACAGTGCGACTGAAGATAAACACACCAGACTGTTCGTAGTCTTAACATTACTTAAAGATCTAGTTCCATAAGATCCAAAATTTAACATCTTTTGTCAATGCAAATGACAAGAAGAAGGAAATGTTTTATTTAACAATGCACTCAACACATTTTATTTACGGTTATATGGCATCAGACATATTGTTAAGGACCACACAGATATTAAGGGATGAAACCCACTGTCGCCACTTTATGGGCTACTCTTTTCGATTAGCAGCAAGGAATCTTTTATATGCACCATCCCACAGACAGGATGACACATATCCACATCCTTTGATATACCAGTCGTGGTGCACTGGCAGGAGCGAGAAATAACCCAATGGCCCACTCAGATTTCTGATTCACTAATTGTACAGTAAAATTAAAGAAATATGGGTTTTAAATACACTGCATGAACATTTAACAAATCTGATTTTTAAAAAAACCCAAAAGATTTCTGGTTCACTAATTGTGCAGGAAATTTGATATAGAAAATAATAAAGAAATATAGATTTCTGATCAACTGGATGTACAATAAATCTGACTGATACATAAAATTGCATATTTGTCTGGTTTCTAACTTGGGAACAAAGTCAAACTTGACAGCACTCATTCTTGAAATGAATGTAACACACATAAATCAATGGCTGAAAAGATTTAATTAATCTGATTTATGTATATGCATGATTCAGAAAGGCCAATTTTGTAATGACCACTTGCATGATAGGTGCAAAGCTGCTAAAACTATGCTCAAGCCCATGGCACAAAATAAGCACAAGCTAATACGTTCTTAACAGGTGACAAGTTAATATGACAGTGCGACTGAAGATAAACACACCAGACTGTTCGTAGTCTTAACATTACTTAAAGATCTAGTTCCATAAGATCCAAAATTTTAACATCTTTTGTCAATGCAAATGACAAGCTCCTGGCACTAATCTAGAAGTAGAATTGCCCATTGGGTTATTTCTCGTTCTAACCAGTGCCCCACGACTGGTATATCAAAGGGCATGGTATGTGCTATGGGATGGTGCATATAAAAGATCCTTTGCCACTAATGGTAAAATGTGGCTTGTTTTCTTTCTAAGACTATATGTAAAAATTACCAAATGTTTGATATCCAATAGCTGATGATTAATAGATAATTGTGTTCTAGTGGTGCCGTTCAACAAAACAAAACTTTTATTTTTAATCTAGAATTGAAAAAATAGAAGTGACTTTTTCCTTCCCAGGAGAAAAGGGAGACATTTAATAAAAATAGGTGAAATGAACATTTATTAGCACTTTTGTTTCATCATATTCCATGTTCATTCAGAAAGGTTGTACATTATACATTTATTCTAAAACATACCACTACTTCCAGTCATATAATTTAAGTAAACCAATTTTAGAATAAAACCTTTTTTTTTAAATATTTATAAATATCTTTTATTTAACGACACACTCAACATATTTTAATTATGGTCATATGGCATCGGATTTAATTTCTAAAACATACCACTACTTCCAGTCAAATAATTTAACCAAACCAATTGAATAGAACTTTTTTTTAAAATATTTATAAATATTTCTATAACATCTGTTTTTAAAACAAATTAAAATTGATATGTTGCACCAAACAATTTTCTTTAAGTGCTGACCGGTTCTTTGGATAGGACATTGCGAATTGATCACTGTGTCCACTCTCACAGCATTAAACGAACTTGCACGTCCACATGTAATTGTCCAACAAGGAGTTCTAATGGAACATGGATTTCTGCCTGAAGGATGTTACTACATTACTGTCAGCACTGGTGATTTTTCGAGGGATAAATTTGGTCTGTCTGGGGAAATTGCTCTCAACGAAAATTGCATCTTTATTGATAGCCGTTTTCAAATGTAAGTTTATTTTCAGCTTCTTTGTGAGGTTCTAAATATTTTACCATTTATGCACTAAATAAAGAGGAATATCTATTTTATAATGATGACATCCCTGCAAGCTGTTTAATCAGCAACTATTAATATGTTTGCAGCAGTGAATCGGAAAGGATTGTTAGTTTAACTACTACATGTGGAATACGAGTATTATACAAAGTACATGTACGGTGAAACATTTCTACACCAGACACCCTCGGGACCAAAGTCCAGTTTTAAGAGGTATCCAGTTTAGAGAGGTTCTCTTGTGTACAGATATTTAAAAAGGGGCTAAGAAAAATGTCCTGTTTTGAGGGGATTCTGGTTTATAGAGGGTCCAGTTTTGAGAGGTTTTACTGTAAATGCTTATGAAACTTTTAAAGTCTAGACAACACATACAAACTGTATGGGTGTGATGACTTTAAAAGATAGGAGTCTAGACTCTTAAAGTTTTATATAGACACATGCCTTGAAGATGAAAGGAATATTTGTCATAAAAGTGGACATTTCACTTTCAGATTCTAGATCATCATTACCATATCTAAGGGACAGCTCTAGCTGAATCAGTACACCTTCCACCATAGCAGCCTGAGTTGAAGGACTGGACCCCGCCAGTAGACCCAGGGACCGATCTAGCTGAATCAGTACACCTTCCACCATAGCAGCCTGAGTTGAAGGACTGGACCCCGCCAGTAGACCCAGGGACCGATCTAGCTGAATCAGTACACCTTCCACCATAGCAGCCCGAGTTGAAGGACTGAACCCCGCCAGTAGACCCAGGGACCGATCTAGCTGAATCAGTACACCTTTCACCATAGCAGCCCGAGTTGAAGGACTGAACCCCGCCAGTAGACCCAGGGACTGATCTAGCTGAATCAGTACACCTTTCACCATAGCAGCCCGAGTTGAAGGACTGAACCCCACCAGTAGATCCAGGGACCGATCTAGCTGAATCAGTACACCTTCCACCATAGCAGCCTGAGTTGAAGGACTGGACCCCGCCAGTAGACCCAGGGACCGATCTAGCTGAATCAGTACACCTTTCACCATAGCAGCCTGAGTTGAAGGACTGAACCCCGCCAGTAGATCCAGGGACTGATCTAGCTGAATCAGTACACCTTTCACCATAGCAGCCTGAGTTGAAGGACTGAACCCCACCAGTAGATCCAGGGACCGATCTAGCTGAATCAGTACACCTTTCACCATAGCAGCCTGAGTTGAAGAACTGAACCCCGCCAGTAGATCCAGGGACAGATCTAGCTGAATCAGTACACCTTTAGCCTGAGTTGAAGGACTGAACCCCGCCAGTAGACCCAGGGACCGATCTAGCTGAATCAGTACACCTTTCACCATAGCTGCCTGAGTTGAAGGACTGAACCCCACCAGTAGATCCAGGGACCGATCTAGCTGAATCAGTACACCTTCCACCATAGCAGCCTGAGTTGAAGGACTGGACCCCGCCAGTAGATCCAGGGACCGATCTAGCTGAATCAGTACACCTTTCACCATAGCAGCCTGAGTTGAAGGACTGGACCCCACCAGTAGATACAGGGACCGATCTAGCTGAATCAGTACACCTTCCACCATAGCAGCCTGAGTTGAAGGACTGGACCCCGCCAGTAGATCCAGGGACCGATCTAGCTGAATCAGTACACCTTTCACCATAGCAGCCCGAGTTGAAGGACTGAACCCCGCCAGTAGACCCAGGGACCGATCTAGCTGAATCAGTACACCTTTCACCATAGCAGCCCGAGTTGAAGGACTGAACCCCGCCAGTAGACCCAGGGACCGATCTAGCTGAATCAGTACACCTTTCACCATAGCAGCCCGAGTTGAAGGACTGAACCCCACCAGTAGATCCAGGGACCGATCTAGCTGAATCAGTACACCTTCCACCATAGCAGCCTGAGTTGAAGGACTGGACCCCGCCAGTAGACCCAGGGACCGATCTAGCTGAATCAGTACACCTTTCACCATAGCAGCCTGAGTTGAAGGACTGAACCCCGCCAGTAGATCCAGGGACTGATCTAGCTGAATCAGTACACCTTTCACCATAGCAGCCTGAGTTGAAGGACTGAACCCCACCAGTAGATCCAGGGACCGATCTAGCTGAATCAGTACACCTTCCACCATAGCAGCCTGAGTTGAAGAACTGAACCCCGCCAGTAGATCCAGGGACAGATCTAGCTGAATCAGTACACCTTTAGCCTGAGTTGAAGGACTGAACCCCGCCAGTAGACCCAGGGACCGATCTAGCTGAATCAGTACACCTTTCACCATAGCAGCCTGAGTTGAAGGACTGAACCCCACCAGTAGATCCAGGGACCGATCTAGCTGAATCAGTACACCTTCCACCATAGCAGCCTGAGTTGAAGGACTGGACCCCGCCAGTAGACCCAGGGACCGATCTAGCTGAATCAGTACACCTTTCACCATAGCAGCCTGAGTTGAAGGACTGAACCCCGCCAGTAGATCCAGGGACCGATCTAGCTGAATCAGTACACCTTTCACCATAGCAGCCTGAGTTGAAGGACTGAACCCCACCAGTAGATCCAGGGACCGATCTAGCTGAATCAGTACACCTTTCACCACAGCAGCCTGAGTTGAAGAACTGAACCCCGCCAGTAGATCCAGGGACAGATCTAGCTGAATCAGTACACCTTTAGCCTGAGTTGAAGGACTGAACCCCGCCAGTAGATCCAGGGACAGATCTAGCTGAATCAGTACACCTTTCACCATAGTAGCCTGAGTTGAAGGACTGAACCCCGCCAGTAGATCCAGGGACCGATCTAGCTGAATCAGTACACCTTTCACCATAGCAGCCGGAGTTGAAGGACTGAACCCCACCAGTAGACCCAGGGACGGGACATAGCCATGTGGTAAAGTGCTTGCTTGATGCGCGGTCGGGTTGGGATTGATCCCCATCAGTGGGCCCACTGGGCTATTTCTCGTTCCAGCCAGTGCACCATGACTAGTATATCAAAGGTGGTGGTATGTGCTGTCCTGTCTCTGGGATGGTGCAAATAAAAGATCCCTTGCTACTATTGGAGAAAATATAGCAGGTTTCCTCTCTGAGACCATATGTCAAAATTACCAAATGTTTGAAATCCAATAGCCGATGATTCCAATAGCCGATGATTAATAAATCAATGTGCTCTATTGGTGTCATTAAACAAAACAAACTTCTTCTTCCGTTGGTAGACCCATTCTCTTACTGCCCCCCCCCCCCACCCCCCATTCAAACCAGTGCCCCACTACTGATATATGTTGTGCTACTAATGTATACTGTAGTGGGCTCCCTCTGAAGACTAGGGGTCAGAATTACAAAACATTTGACACCCAACAGCTGATGTTTAGTTAATGATATGCTCTAATAAAACAAACTTTAATATTAGCATCTTATTCATTTGCCTGATTAATGAAACTAATGGTGGCATCAATAAGCAGCTATTACTTTTCAATATACCCCTAATCCTCATTGTTAACACCCATCGTTATAACACTTTAAAGATTAATTAAAAGCTCATGATTATATTTACTGAATTACCAACAGAATGCAGTTACCATCTGATACTAAATTACCAAACTGTATTTGGTAATTACTTGATGACGTATATATATTTTATTATCCACATAGTTCTACAAGACATTCAAGGAAATATAACCATTTATGACACATGTGTCATAACAATTTCAAGTGACCAAAGAATGACATCATTTTGGGAAGTAACATCATAGGATGATTATGTGGCTTTCCTAATCTGAACTCTGTGTAATCGCTTACCAAAATGACGTCATTTTGGATTTTTTCATCTCCTTCTAGTTACATTTGGAACATTTTGACAGTCATTTTAGCCTATTCATTAAAAAGAATAATATGGATAACAAAGAAATCATTACACTCGTGTGTGAATCGTACTGATTTTACCAAACTTGTGTCATGTAGAAGACAACAAAGATTGTAGTTGGTTGTTTATTACCCACTGATGAAGCACCTGTGATGGCTGTGACATTTGGAGACGGGACACCCAAGTGTGGGACTTGAATCGACTCAAAGGACAGACCGAGTTCTACACACAGACTTTGTGTGACAAATCTTCCAATAACTGAGGTACCTTGGATTCGGTAATCAATATTTCATTTGTGATGGAGAGCCATTAAACAGTTATAACTTTATATTTGTTCCCTGAACCACAAAGGATCACGAATCGCCTCATCAGCATGACAGAAAGGAAAGGAATGTTTGTTTTAACTGCACCTCAGCACATTGTTTGATCAGCAGCTGTTAGGAAGGAAAGGAAAGGAATAAAACCATAATAAAAATGTGTTGAATGAATAGATGGATGGATGGATGGATGGACGGACAAACGAACAAATGAACGAACAAACAAACGGTTTAACGACACCCCAGCACAAAAATACACATCAGCTATTGGGTGTCAATGAAAGGTAGAACTGGGTTGAGTGTGTCATTAAATAAAACATTTCTTTCGTTCTGCAATACAAGGATGCAAAGATAACCATCTGACCAACTCAAGTCTGCATTTCAGTTCAATTTATCGTTGTGCCTAAATTTCACCAAGGTTCAAACATTCTGTCCTGGGCACATGTCCCAGCTGACTGTCTAGGACAAAAGGTTGGGTAGTAAGAGAGAAGTTGGTACAAATATAGAGATTATATGAGCTTGTGTATCGTACTGATATTACAAAACGAGTGTCATGATTTTTGTATTGTCCAAACGATCCTGATAACGGGGAATGATCCTAGACTGACTGCGCATCAAGCGAGCGTTTTCCCACTGGGCTACATCCTGCCCTAGGATGACAATAAACACCTTGTTTATAGAGAAACTGATATTCTAAACAAAAAAACATATTTAATACGTAATTTTCGTCAGCAAAAAGGTTATGTTAGTCGGAAACATCTTACAATGGAAACAAACTCGGGATCGATAGTCCCTTTAATTCAAGTGCCACAACCACTGGACCACAGAGGTCAACCATCTCAACAATGTGTGTGGAGAGAGTCAGTTTGGTAGTGACGTGCAATTAATTGCAAAATCTATAAATCAATTGTTGCCATGCTGTATTATTCATGGCGATTTTTTTTACAACTCGACATGTTTACCACCCTGAATAACTAAACAATTGTCCACAGCTAGTTTGTATTCCATAAGTGATTAATACCCCGCGACTGCCATACTTTTATCAGGTCTTAATGGGTTCAATGATTTATGTACTGCAGTCAATACACTGATAAGTCAATACACATGGCGTTCATCTATTTCTGCTGCGTAGCCCAGTGGTAAAGCGTTTGCTCAATGCACGGTCGGTGTGGGATCGATCCCTGTCAGTAGGCCAATTGGGCCATTTCTCTTTCCAGCCACTGCACCACGAATTGTATATCAAAGGCCATGGTATGTACTACCTTGTCTGTGGGATGGTGCATATAAACGATCCCTTGCTACTAATCGAAAAGAGTAGCCCATGAAGTGGCGACAGCGGGTTTCCTCTCTCAATATCTGTGTGGTCCGTAACCATATGTCTGACGCCATATAACCGTAAATAAAATGTGCTGAGTGTGTTGTTAAATAGAACATTTCTTTTTTCATCTATTTCTTCTGCTGCTACTGTTGTCTGTTTTTCCCCTTTTTGTGGAAGAATTAGGATGTAGCTCCGTGATCAAAAGTTAAATGTTTAAAGTTTTGTTTTGTTTTGTTTAACGACACTACTGGAGAATAAAACATAACCTGGCATCCTCGTCCTCTGCTGCTAATAAAGCTGGTCTGACCCACAGCACTAATTAATGACCGCCAGTAGTAGGGGTACATAGTAGGTGGTTACAAGTGCCTCTCAACAATGCCAGAAGTAACTACTGAACACTCCCCAAAGTGGTCAGACTAAGCCCACAGCTAAAAGCTGATGGGGAATGTCAGGTGTGTGGCACAGATAGCCACAAGAGATAAGCACCCGTTGCGGTTGGAGACAAGGACTGGGATGTGGAGGTGGACAGCGAAAGAAGTTGAAAGATAGGAGTTGCCAGATCAGGAAGAAATGAGATGGAATTCAAAGGAGAGAAAGGAAAGGGGGCAGTGGGATTATTATTATACATACATCCTACTCAAGGTTAAAAAACCCCACCTCAATTTACAGTAGCAAAAACACCATTAAAAACTAATATATAGGTAAGTTCTCATTAAAGCCCATCTGTTTCCTATCCAATAACAATTTGTTTGGTATATCACAAACACACGGGCAAGGTATCAAAAGAAATAATAACTTCAGTAGATGTCACCTGCTCATATTACTGTTTTGAAGGCCATGTTGTGAAAACTATCTCCCAGGCACATCTAGCCACTGTGTTGCCCAACAGCTGTTCGGCAAAGACAGATAGCCAATTTTGAAATTAACTGCCAATAACGACTTGGTGGTGTTGGGCTCACTGACAACAAGATGGGATGCACTTTCCCATATGGCTACATGTCATCAATAAGTAAAATTTGAAGGTACACTACCGTGTAATTATCAACGAACAAAATGGCCTTGGCGGAAAAGTGGTCAAGCCACCTGCCTAAAGGCTTATAGATACTGGGTTTGTATCCCAGTATCAACAACTGGTGTGACAAAGGTCGTGGTATGTACTATCCTGTCTGTGGGGTGGTGCATATAAAAGATCCCATGCTGCTAATCAAAAAGAGTAGCCTATGAAGTGGCGACAGCTGGTTTTGTCACTCAATATCTGTGTGGTCCTTAATCATATGTCGGACGCCATATAACAGTAAATAAAATGTGTTGAGTGTGTCATTAAATAAAACATTTCCTTCCTTCCTTCCTTCCTTCCTTCCATCCTAGTATCAGCTTCCATGCACTTTGGCCTTGGAACTTTATTTACGTGCCCATGTCTTATTTTAGGTTCAGGCGCATCCATCCCAAAGCCAGTGTCTGGCATGACCTGTGGCTGGACTGGGAACAAAGGAGTTTCCATGCACCCACCCCATTTTAGCAGCTCCATGGGGTGTTGTAAGGCCACTACCTTGACCTCTCCCTCACTAACCATTAACATTATTTTTGCCTTTACCATAGTTTGACACCTAATAGCGATGTATTTGTCGTGCTGGGGTGTCGCTAAACATCTATTCTGTCTCTCACTAACCATTAATCCATTAATCCAGCTGAGGTATGTGTCCAACATGGTATGCTTGAAACATTTTATTGAACATAAGCATTAAAAAAAAATCTAATTAAAAAATAAAATTAAAGTTAAGTTTAAAAAAAACTAAAGCACATTGATGGTAATTTTGACATATAGTCTTAGAGAGGAAATCCACTACATATTTCCATTAGTAGCAAAGGATCTTTTATATGCACCATCCCACAGACAGGAATGAGGATACCACATAAAATGGCCTTTGATATACCAGTTGTAGTACACTGGCTGGAACGAGAAATAGCCCAATGAGTCCAACAATGGGGATCAATCCCTAACCGACCACACATCAAGGGAGCACTTTACCACTGGGCTATATCCCACCCCCACCCCCACCCCCACCCCCCACCCCCCAAAAAAGGTACAAATGTGAGGTGCTGGGTTCATTTTAATTAAAAATACATGAACAAGTTATATTTTGTTTTGTTCAACAACACCACTAGAGCACATTGTTTTATTACGGTAATCATCTGCTAATATTCTAGGATCAATACCCATTGGATGGCCCATTGGACTACAATTGGTGCAACAGAGGCCGCAGTATGTTTTATTCTATAAAAAGAGCCCTTGCTGGTTTCCTCTCTCATTATCTGTGTGGTCCTTAACCAAATATCTGATTCCAAATAACCATAAATAAAATTGTGTTCAGTAAGTCACTAACCAAATATCTGATTCCAAAGAACCATAAATAAAAATGTCTTCAGTAAGGCATTAAATAATACATTTCTTTCCTCCCATTGTAATGCTTGTAAATTTGTGCACAACAGGATAATAAATAAATTATCACACTTGCAGGTTTGCTGTCAAAAACATGTATGGCATTACTTTGAAACTTCCATTATTCAAGCCTTCAGCAATGTCATTAATTCACACAGAATGCTATAAATTACAATAACCTTCACCATTAGTTCATATGTACTATTTATCCATGCCCATTTATTACAAGGCTGTATCTCCCAACAAAATATGAAATAACAGCCAATGAATTTAACAGATCTTCAAATCATGTTGAAGTCTAATGTCTTCAGTCATACATTTATATCTTGACGACAAGAAACAACTAAAAACCTGACCATTCACTGATCATGATGTATTTCAGCCTCGACTAAATATTAAGCAAATGTAGAGAATTACGAAGCAGGCGGTTTACAGTCTAGACTGAAATGTCATTCTGTAGACTAACATTATAGACTGGAACCATTTCGCATGCAAGCCCGGGGTAATTGATTATGATGAAAAGTGTCACATCATCATATTCTATCCATCCTGCGGAATAGCTCCGTGGTGGAGTGTCTGTCTGAGGTGCGAGAGATCGCGAGATCAATGCCTCTCAGTGGACCTGTTAGTTTTCTTCTTCATGGGAGTGTCATTAAATAAATATTATTTTCCTTTCCAAGATGGTAGGTCATAGACCATCGCTGGTATATCTGTGTGTAGAGCGCAGATTTAGATGAGAGAAAGAATTGCGGGGAGTGATTAATTGCTCCCCTAACTTAGGTTACATTACCATATTGATACCATATAAATTACTCTCCTTGAACTAGACTCAAGGGAGTGATGGGGAGTAAGAATATTAGCTCCCCTATAAATTACTCTCCTTGAACTAGACTCAAGGGAGTGATGGGGAGTAAGAATATTAGCTCCCCTATAAATTACTCTCCTTGAACTAGACTCAAGGGAGTGATGGGGAGTAAGAATATTAGCTCCTCTTAAAAAGTGAGATAAAAGATATGTGGGTCAAAAGAATCAAGCCCCTCAATGCCCTCATTCTCCGTTGTTATTTTTCCTTTTCCAACCAGTGTCCCATGACTGGTATATCAAAGGCTGTGGTAGGTGCTGTCCTGCGAGAAAGTACAAATAAAAGATCCCTTGTAGCTAATGGGAAAATGTAGTGGGTTTCCATATGTCAGCATTACCAAATGTTTGATATCCACTAGTCAGTGTTTAATAAATCAAATGTGCTCTAGTGGTGCTGTTAAACAAAACTTTAACTTCACTGTGTGGGAGTGAATATGAGAGATATTCAAGTGGTATTATATGGTGGTGTGATATATAGCTTGGTACACGCAGTCAAGTGCTGGGCTAAGGTGTAGTGGACTATAAGATTAATCACTCTCAATGAACTTGATCCAAACCATACATGTAGTATGCACTGTCCCATGTATGGTCTTTGGTGTATCTGATATGGGCCACTCATTGGGTTGGGGGATAAAAAAAAACCCAAAAGTTCATTGACAGTGATTAATCTAATGATCCACTTAAGAATTTGTAACCTTCAGCAAATTTGTTTTGTTTCTGACGTAGACAAAATGCTTACCGACGGCAATTTTAAACCGGTCTACAACAATTTTAAACCAGTAACTTTAGCAACAAATATAAAAATCAAGAAAGATTCCCTTCTACTGATGGCAATAATTTTCATCCATCAGCAAAACAATGCCATCAGTCAGGCCCATGACTGACAGAAACTCATATCGCAACTACAGAAATTGCCATTGGTGTCATCGTTAAGTTCGAGTCCTATTCTATTGTCTTTTGTTAGATAGCATTGTGTATGACTTCTTTCATGTTCTAGCTAATGAGCCACAATTACAAGTTTGTTTATTAAGTTTCATCTCCGTCCATCTGTCCGTCCATCCGTCTGTCCCACAAAGTTTTTCGGACTTGTTTTTCACAATGTCTCAAGATATAGAGCTAAAATTTTGTACATAGCTTTATCATGTACTGTTACAGATCAAGTTTGACTTTCATGGCGATTTTCTCATTTTTGACAGAATTATGGCCCTTGAATTTAGGGGATATGAACATTTGTTTTTTCCAGTATTGCTTCAGCAGTACTCTCAGAATGCTTTCTTTGTGAGAGATATTGGATATACTTTAGTTTTATCAGACCTTTGAAAATTGCGAGAACGACGGGTTTGCTTGTGCATTATTCTCGCAAATCTAATTTTGCATAACATATTTTTCGTTTGCACATTAAATTTAAATTATTTACATGGTCATGACGGGCTATGCAAAAAGTAAATGAGCTACCTGAATTTATTTTTGTGCAACCCAAAAATGGATTATGCAAATTTTCTATTCTCAGGGGCTGATTAACATTATTTTAGAGTAAAATACTAAGTTTAAGAAACATTTTAATGAATAACTATAGATTAATTATATACTTTTCAGTGGCGTAGGAAGGTGCCTAAAAGTGGGGAGAGGGCCACACTTTTATATTTCCACACATTTACACTATTATAAAACAAATATAAAGCAAAATATCTGAAAAGTGGGGGGCACATGCCCCCTTGCCACCTCCCCATTTCCTATGCCAGTGCTTTTTAAATTTTTTATAATAAAAAACCAGCTTTCATTACTGAACCTTCATGCACCCACATATAATCTAATAGCACAAGGTGAAAGCATTATCAAGATCAAAAGGTCATGTAAAAAACAACATTAAACCATTAACACAATCATGTGTTATCTCCACTGTATACATAACTTAACATTGCAGTTGTTAACACACTGAACTATGAACCTTCAAGAACATTTTCTAATATAAACTTTTAAAATGAAAATTTTAAAGATTGCTGCAACCTGACAGTGATATAATATTTTTGTAGTGCGACAATCTGCATACAGATACCAGTATATTTCACATTTGTATTTCAAAAAAAAGAAAAGAAAAAGAAAAAAGATTAACTGAACAAAAACAAACATAGATATATCAGTTGTGACGCACATGTATATTCAGTCTCCATGAATGAATGAATGAAAATTATTTAATAGGATAATGAATAATTAATTAGATGAATGAATGGTTGTTTAAGAATGAATAAATGAATGACTGTACAATGAATGAATAGCTGTAAAACGAACAAAAATGAATGAATGAATGAATGAATAAATGTGAATAAATGAATGATTGTAAATGAATGAATAAATGAATGAATGAATGAATAAATGTGAATAAATGAATGATTGTAAATGAATGAATAAATGAATAAATGAATGACTGTACAATGAATGAATAGCTGTAAAACAAACAAATGAATGAATGAATGAATGAATAAATGTGAATAAATGAATGATTGTAAATGAATGAATAAATGAATAAATGAATGAATAGTTGTACAACGTATGAAAGTTTGGTTGTAAGAATGAATGAATGAAATTAAATATATAAATGGTTATTTTGATGGATGAATGAATGAACGAATAAATGAACGAACAAACAGATGAACAGAAGAACAAGCAAACAAATGAATAGAATGAAAGCATGAACAAATGACTTAAGTAATCTATAATTTTAGCAAACCTAAACATTTTGTTTAATTTCTAAAATATTTTTAGGTTGAAAATCAAGCAATTAAAAAAGAACACTTGCTAACAGATTTAACATATGTTTTAATTTAAATAGTTACTTCATTAGCACCATACAACCTACCTCACAGACCACCACATCCTTGTGGGCAGGCCCGTCGGATTCTAGTGACCCGAAGGTTAGATCACCACGAATAAGCTTCCAACCCATGGCGCCAGTGCGATTTCTTCGAAAACATATACATGTTGTGAATGGAATCATGACAGAGTACCGAGCACACTCAAACAGCTTATGTCCACATGAGAATCACCCTCAGTTCACCAGCACTCGTGCGTCCATCACACGAAACGGACCCGTGAAGCGACAGCGCCACACAAATTAGATGCACCATCAGTACAAAAATATTCTTCTCAATCATCCGAAATAGAAATAACGGTAATATGAAAAAGATTATTACTGTCGTATAATGAAACGCGTGTCTGCTACAAGATAGCGATGATGATGTATGCTTAACACCACAATCAAGGTGGGTTGATTAACAATTCATTTGTCACCACCAATGCTTGGCAGAAAGGAAAAGAGAGGAGGAGGAAGAGGAGGGGTGTGTGTGGTGGTAAAAATCTCACTTCACAGAGCGTTGAAAACGTTTTTCACACACACACACCGATTGCACCAATCAATCTTTGCCCATGAGAGAAAATTACAGCTCTGCCCGCAGACGTCATATTATAAGACGGCTCTCGCATTGACACAAAAGGTTAAGTCCCTAATTGGCAAAAGTGTCACTTGGAAGAGCTGCGGTCACATACTGCGAGACGGGAGACGGACAAACAAAGGCCGGTGCACGGTACCAGAACAGTTCCACTGTGTGCCTCACTCCGTGGGCATCCGCCTCACATACCGGCAGCAGGCCCGGCAGAACGCACGCGTGGACTCGCTAATACAACCAATACGTGCCGTATCCCCATCAAGTCACAATCATATTAAGCGTTGGAAGCTCTCGGAAAAACTAGTCACAGCCAAATTGCTGCAGTTTACGGAGTGATTGACACAATATTCCGGTACCTTCTCTCCTCTCTCTCTCTCCTGGAGTGTGGCTCGTTCTCTGTGAGCATTCCTTAGCAGATCAATGATTCACCACAAGGTCGGTGCTGACAATTTCAAGACACAGGGAGTGATAGCAGTGTTGGGCTGCGGTGATGACAGAACGGGTTCTCTCTCTTTTTCTCTGTCTCTCTCTCTATCGGCTGGCTGTGAATTGTCTGGTTAATAGCGAGGCTCATCTCAAATGTGGCAGTAGTTAGGTTACAGTGCTTAGCTTTTTATAATGAAAAAAAAGATGCAAAACACAGACACAGACACAAAAATGAGATCGATACAGTTCACAATTGTCGCATCATTTCAGCTTGTGTTGTTGTTAATACTTCCTTCTTCTTTTTTTGTTAGTCAAAGACATGGACAATCAATTATATGTATTACACAGTATACGTGCATCTAAGCAATCTTTCTCTTTTTATGTCTTGTTTTTTTTTAAACTTATTTCTAAGCTCTGTATAGTCCTTCCCAGAAGACAATGTTGTTTTCTTAGCATGATATGCACACAGAATCTTATTTATTTCTGAACCAATTGTTTTTTTAAATTGTACACAAAAATAGTGTTTTTTAGTTATTTCCTAAACACTTCCACTTTCCTTTTTCAATCAACTGAAACTGTTATTTTCAATAAATAATTTCCATGACGGGCTAAAGGTACAGGACTGTTTAAAAATAAAAATAAACATAAACATCTACATGAGATAATGTAGCTGTGGTGTCATTAATGGCTCCAGTAATGTATGAGAAATGTTAAAATAATGGCCTCACTGCCTAACCCTGGAGCTAGGAACTCATTTAGGTTGGAGCTGTTACTCGGATGTTATCTCCTGTGGTTTTAAATCTTTATTTCCTTCACAGATAAATGAAACTCAAGTCATGGAGTCTTAATTTCTTAAAGAGGTGGGATCTAGCTCAGTTAGCAAAAGTTAGTTTGTTTTGTTTAACGACACCAAAAGAGCACACTGATTTATTAATGATCAGCTATTGGATGTCAAATCTTTGGTAAATTTGACATACATTGTAGTCTTAGAGAGGAAACCTGTTACAATTTTCAATAGTAGCAAGGAATCTTTTATATACACCATCCTGCAGACAGGATATCACATACCACAGTCTTTGATATACCAGTCATGGTGCACTGGCTGGAACGAGACAGCCCAATGGGCCACAGACGGGGTACAATCCTAGACCAACTGCACATAATGTTTGACTAGGTTTTTGTTTTCTTGTCCCTACCTTTGCTCCACAACTGGTATATCAAAGTATGTGGTCCTGTCTAAGAGGAATGCATATAAAAAAAATCCTTTGTTCAGTTTTCATGACAAATACATTTGATTTTTAATACACACATATTCCAAATAAACTAAAAACTTCTTGTTCATGAACAAAACTGTTGGCTATAAGACGTCTATCAAAAGTAAATGGATTTTTAAAAAATGACTGAATAATTAACAATGCCCTAGCTATTCAATCAATGTAGCTGAATTCATGAATGACACACATCAATATTTTAAAAGTTCCATAATCTCAGACTTCATTGAATTATTTTCTCTTTTGTTTTGATCCAGATTAAAGATGATAGATGGATCAGTGCATGCAGACAGATATATTGACTGACAGAGACAAAGAGAAAAAGAGAGACAGACAGACAAACAGACAGATGGATGGACAGACGGATGGATGGATTCATGGACAGATGAATGGATTCATGGATGGATGGATGGATGGATGGATGGATGGATGGATGGACAGATGGATGGATGGATGGATGGATGGATGAAACAGACGGATGGATGGACAGACAGATAGATGGATAAAGGGACGAACAGATGGATGGATGGATGGACGATGGATGGATGGATGGACGATGGATGGATGGATGGATGGATGGACGATGAATGGATGGACGGACGATGGATGGATGGATGGACGGACGGACGGATTCATGGATAGAGTGGGGTGAATGGATTGCATAAACGATGGCTGGCTGGCTGGCTGGCTGGCTGGCTGGCTGGCTGGACAGACGGATGGATGGATGGATGGATAGATTGAAGCATAGACTGACAGACGGACAGATGGAAGGATTCATCCAGGATGGATTTAAAGATTCAAGTATGGACAGACAATACTATTGATAGATCAAAAGATTCAAGGATTCACAGACAGATGGAAAGATAGACATATAGACCAAATGATGCATCAACTGACTGTTTACATCTAGGAAAGGAAAGAAAATAAAGAATACACAGTTGGATGATGTGATCGACATACATACCATACATATATACATATATATATATATATATATATATATACTTTCAAATTATTCCATGGTCAAAAACATTACAGTTCAGTTAACAGAAACGCCATTAACACAGTTTGCAACAAAGCATTCTGAGTTTGCTAAGACGTGTGGCAACAGAAACACAACACAGGTTCTGTAACACTCACTAGTTACAATGGTTGTCTTGACGGCCAGCTACTGAAAACACTGCTGAAGAAAAGTGATCCCCAGGTACAAGACAGACAGCAGAACAACATGTACCTGTATACAATTATACATGTAGGACAAAATACAAACTGCAAATGTGAAGCAAAGAAGAGTTATTCCCAATGGTGGAGAACACAATACAGAAATATTAAACCACAAAAGCATGCAGAAAAATTTCCCTTTGGGAATCATTCAAAAGAAGAAAAAAATATTTTAAAAATAGGAAAAGTTGAAAATATGATGGTATAAAAATTTAAGTTGGGACTTTTTAAAAAATAAAATGTTTTAAGTTTTAAATAGACAGATAATACATTAATTTTCCATAAAATCAGTCAAGATTCTTTAATATTTTGTTAATAGAGAAATAAAATTTCAATATATGAAACATTAAACCATCTTAAGCAAATTAGGACGAGACATAGAACAGTAGTAAAGCATTCGCCTGATGCGCTGTTAGTCTTGGATCGATTCATGTCAGTGGGTCCTTTGGACTGTATCTCGTTCTAGCCGGCGCACCATGACTGGTATATCAAAGACTGTGTTATGTGCTGTCCTGTCTGTGGGATTGTGCATATAAAAGATTCCTTGCAACTAATGGAAAAATGTAGCAGGTTTCGTTTCTAAGACTTATATGTCAAATTTCCAAATACATTAATCAGGGTAATCAAATTTAACATTGCCTGTCATGGAAATATATTATGTCTGGAGACAGGGTATACACATAATGCTGGACTGACCTAGAACATAATCTAGAATTGAAAAAGTAAAAGAGACTTTTCCCATCCCTGGAGAAATGGCAGAAGTTTGAATCTGGAAAGGTTTCAAATTATTACACTCCATTTGAATCATAATATTTCATTAAGAAACTCTCAAAAATGTTGTATTATTCGTATATATGTCATCAGGCCTGGTGCTTACAACTCAAAGACTAATAGTGCTTATAGAACTTTTAGAGTCTAGACTCAAGACTTTGATAGAGTCTAAGACTAATGTCATGGCAACGCCATACAAATTGTATGCATGTGTTGCCATTCAAGATTGAGTCTGGACTCTTTAGAAGTTTTATAAGCACAGGCCTAGATTTATTTCTAAGTTAACTAAAACAAAATCTGGCTAAATACTTTATGTCCAAAACATACAAGTTTAACCTTGCACCCAGCATCACCAAAGTTCCACCAACCAAAATGGATAGATAACATGTTATTTAAGTCTCTATCGGCTTGCCTATCAAAACAAAGTCATGTTCTGAAGTGTACTATAGAATTCAGTCCCTTACTAATGACCGCCGGTAGTGGGGGCAATAGTAGGTAGTTACAAGTGCCTCTTAACAATGCCAGAACTAACTACTTAACATTCTCCGAAGTGATCAGACTAAGCCTATAGCTAAAACCTGATGGGGAATGACAGGTGTGTGGCACGGATAGTCACAAGAGACAAGCACCTGTCGCGGTTGGAGAGCCAAGGACTTGGATGTGGAGGTGGACAGTGAAAGAAGTTGAAAGATAGGAGTTGCCAGATCGGGAAGAAATGAGATGGAATTCAAAGGAGTAACGGGAAAGGAAGGAAATGTTTTATTTTACGACACACTCAACACATTTTATTTACGGTTATATGGCATTGCATAAAGGAAAAGGAGGCAGTGGGATAAAAAAACAAAAAACAAAAAACAAAAAACAATTCAGTCTCTTAAACAGAAAAAAGCACTGCATTTCGGCCAACCACTGCATCCTGACATCATACATTTAAAGACAATTGCTGTGTTGTACTACAAGAAATATTAAACAGGGCCCCATTCCATGAAGTGATCTCAGCGCTCTAAGATCACTTCGTGGAACGGGGTCCAGAACTACAGTAGTGCTAATACCAGTGCCAGTACCAGTACAATAAACGGTATTTCCATGTTCATAAATGTTTCATATAAACATAATCTGGTTAATCAGCAATATTAAAGTACCTGATACTTAAAATGCTATTAACTTTGAAGTTAATATAGGGTTTTTTTTTGTTTTTTGTTTTTAAAGCTATAAATATAGTTGGACGATGACAGAAAAATAATCAATCACATATGTCTGTTAGAGATCGGGAAATCTCAGCCCAAGGGATACAACTGTTTGGTCTGGAACTTGCCAACGCTTGTTCCAGACAAAATGGGAAATCCCAAAACGAAAGATAAAATTGTCCAATGGCCACTAATGACTGATCACCTTTATCCAACATCCACTAAACAAAATTGTATGTTACCCTCCCACACATGTGGGCCTCATTTACGTCACTGCTATATACTGGGTGATTAAAACAAAAAACCCTACTTTTTACAGTTAAATAGTAAAAAATATATATAATGTAGAATCATTTGATTATGTATTATATTGATGGCAAAATATTCATTTTAGTATATGGCATACTTTTTAAAATGGTGTAATCCTGTCCTGGACGGAGGAGCCAGCCGAGGCTGGCACCTGTGCCCATGACAGGTGTGCGCTACAACAGCTTGTTCTGAATGTGCATGTAAAACCCTGACATGACATGACCTGACCCAATGGCATACTTTTAAAATGATGCATGCATTAATGGCAGGGCTGAAAATTAACAGTCGTCTAGTCACCCATGATAACCTCCATGAGCGTAGGAAGGTGCCAAAAAGTGTGTGTGTGTGGGGGGGGGCACACTTTTATATTTACACACTTTTACACTATTATAAAGTAAATATAAAGCAAAATATCTCAAAAGTGGGGACATGTCCCCTTGAATTAATCATATTTAATTAGCTTACATTATTCTGGGACAAAATTAAAATCTATTTTGTAGTTTTAACTCACACTAACGTGAGGGCATGCACGCATATAAAAATAACAATAACAATAGAACTTTCCATAACTACAGCGATTATTCCATAGGTCAGTTAATTGACTGTCGTTGCCGGCATTGTTTTAAGTTTAAGCGATTTACATGACACCAAGACTTACATGATGATTACTGTAATAAACAATAAGTAAAGGTTTTTTTTGCTGTTTAATGTGATAATGGCGCAATATGCATTAATGGCGTACTTTTAAAATGGTGCATGCATAAATGGCATACTTTTAAAATGGTGCATGCATTAATGGCATACTTTTAAAATGGTGCATGCATTAATGGTGTACTTATAAAATGATGCATGTATTAATGGCGTACTTTTGAAATGGTGCATGCATTAATGGCATACTTTTAAAATAATCAATGCATTAATGGCATACTTTTAAAATGGTGCATGCATCAATGATGTATTTTAAAACTGTGCATGATACAAAATACAATGTCAAAAAAACGCTATATTAGTGAGAACCTACTCAACATCTACTGTATGTACTAAAAACAATGGTTGATTGGCCCACCATTTTCTTTTCTCATTGCCCTCAAGTCTCTTTTTTACATTATAAAATGCACTTTTTCTCCTTTTTTGTGTTATTTTTTCCCCCAACAGTTTAAGAATTTTTGTTTTTAAACTTTTCTGCCAGTGAAATTGTCTGCACGATCACCGTTAACTTTCTCAGAAACACAGTGACATACTGAACAGGGTTGCAACTAGAGGACATTAGAAGAAGGAAAAACAAAAGTCCAATCTGGCAGGTAAATTACTGAAGTAGTAAGGAAATGCACTACACATTTTACTCTAGAAGGAAAAGATTTTTGGGTTTGGCAGAAGTACATGGTGGACCAGTCGAACTTCATTTTTAGTACACACGTTGATTAAAGTTTGGCAGAAGTACATGGTGGACCAGTCGACCTTCATTTTTAGTACACACGTTGATTAAAGTTTGGCAGAAGTACATGGTGGACCAGTCGACCTTCATTTTTAGTACACACGCTGATTAAAGTTTGGCAGACGTACATGGTGGACCAGTCTACCTTCATTTTTAGTACACACGTTGATTAAAGTTTGGCAGAAGTACATGGTGGACCAGTCGACCTTCATTTTTAGTACACACGCTGATTAAAGTTTGGCAGACGTACATGGTGGACCAGTCGACCTTCATTTTTAGTACACACGCTGATTAAAGTTTGGCAGACGTACATGGTGGACCAGTCTACCTTCATTTTTAGTACACACGCTGATTAAAGTTTGGCAGACGTACATGGTGGACCAGTCAACCTTCAATTTTAGTACACACACTGATTAAAGTTTGGCAGAAGTACATGGTGGACCAGTCGAACTTCATTTTTAGTACACACGTTGATTAAAGTTTGTTTTGTTTAACGACACCACTAGAGCACATTTATTTATTAATCATCAGTTACTGGATGTCAAAGATTTGGTAATTTTAACACATAAGTCTTAGAGAGGAAACCAGCTACAGTTTTCCATTAGTAGCATGGGATCTTTTATATGCACTATACCACTCAAGACAGGGTAGCACATACCACGTACTTTGGTGCACTGGCTAGAATGAGAAATAGCCCAATGGGCCTACTGACGGGGATCGATCCTAGATTGACAGTGTATCAGGTGAGTGCTTTACCACTGAGCTACCCCTAGCACGTGTTAAAAGTAACCTGTCATTGCATTTAACATTATTTTTTTACCCATACACCATTTTAAAAGTAAGAAATGTATCAAAATGAAACTTTTACCATCAATACATCAAAATTAAGATAATAAACTGGTTTTAATGCAAAATTTCTATGTTCTGCACTGCATAACTGTTCCTCTATTCAACTTCAAAAAGTGGGACATCTTTTTTTAATCACCCGATATATAGATCTGCTTTCAGCCTTGCTACATGCTTGTATGACAATCCTAAACAAAAGTAATTCAGTTACAGATATGCCACTGCTATCTACTTGTACCCCCTTCCTAAAGTTCTACATTCTCTCCTTAATGTTTAATTCAATCTAGTCCACTATCTGCGACACTCACCCTTATCCCTTCTCAAAAACTGTTTCACACTCCAAGAAAAACTAAAGCTGGCAACATGTATATGTGTAGACACCACTTGATGCAGGTCTACGTTTTGTATATGTGATACCTACATGTGCTGAAGGAACACCGCAACACTATCAACAGCAGGGCCCATCTCAGTGTGTAAGTGTGACCTTCTCATATATTACACAGGCAAGGACTAGTATACAGCATATACACAGATAAGATCACACATCCACAAAGAAATCAAATAGCGGAAAAACCACAACCGCTGATTAATGGATCTGATAACATGTTATAGCTTTCGATTTAGACAAGCTTTGCATGTATCACTGACTTCTAGTCTGCATGCATGTCTGAATCTACAGAAAAATATGTCACAGAAACAAACATTATAAAAGTACTGGTAAAGCAATACCTGTCCTTTACAAGACCCAACAAATATTCACATCTGCTAAATGCAAGGGCCACAACTGTCAAATATGGGCAGATCCCCATGCAGCTAACACTTGATCTGCAATTGTATATATCAAGTTATACACATCTCTGGCCCCGCCTCTGGATAGCCTGTGGTCTGGCCCCAGACAAAATTGCAGCTGAATATTTTGACACATTGCAAAACAAAAACGTCCAGGGAACTAAATGTGGGACAGACAAATGGACAGATGGATGGACAGACAAATGAACAGATGGATGGACAGACATATACAGACAAGAGGTAAAACCTAGAGTCCCCTCCAGGTGGACCAGTAGGAGACAAAAAAACTAAGTACTTTATCCTATTTTTACAAAACAATTTGGGAGTTTTAGGGGTACAGTCAAGGCTGTGTTACATGCTATTCTGCTATTATTGAGAGAAGAAACCCGCTGTCGACACTTCAGGGCTACTCTTTTCAGTTAGCAGCAAGGGATCTTTTATATGAACCATTCCATAGACAGGATAACACATACCATGGCCTTTGATGTACCAGTCGTGGTACACTGGCTGGAGCGAGAAATTCCATTAAGGGGGATTGATCCTGCCACCCATCGCACCTCAGATTGAAATCTAAAAGGTCGAGGTAACTCTATTTATGTGCCTATATCTATCAAAGGTTCAGGCACATCCATCCTGTATCCAGTCTCTGTCAAGGCCAGTGGTTAGGCACAGGACAAGGTAAATGTACCACTGAGACTGTCAGAATGACCAAATGTTTGACATCCAATAGCCAATGATTAATAAATCAATGTGCTCTAGTGGTGTTGTTAAACAGAACTTTGACTTTACCTGCACTACTGAGCTACATCCCCCCCCCCCTCACCCCCCAAGTCAATAAGAAGGAAGGAAATGTTTTATTTAACAACGCACTCAACACATTTTATTTACTGTTATATGGCGTCAGACATATGGTTAAGGACCACACAAATATTGAGGAAATCCGCTGTCACTACTTTATGGGCTACTTTTTTCAATTAGCAGCAAGTAATCTTTTATATGCACCATCCCACTGACAGGATAGTACATACCACGACCTTTGTTACACCAGCTGTGGAGCACTGGCTAGAACGAGAAATAACCCAATGGGTTCACCGACGGGGATCGATCCTAGACCGACCGTGCATAAAGCGAACACTTTACCACTGGGCTACATCTCGTCTCTCAATCAATAAGAGTAGCCGAGTAGTGGGAGGGGGCTGCCTAAAAAGTGATCATTTGAGCAGGGTTTACTGTATCTGTTTTCTGTTATCTTGGTCGAAACAGTGTTGTCTTACATGTATATTTGTTGCTCACTAACTTAATCCAACATGGTGAGGTGCCCACATTAAATCCATTAACTTTTCCCATTTCTTTCATTCTTTGGACTTAGATACTCTCAACAACAAAATTAAGTAGCGTAAAATGTGTTTGTTTTTTATAAATCATCTTTTCAATTGAATTTTGACTTATTTTAACAATATCAATAATATATCATATATACACATGCATGTGCCAAAAAATAAATTAAATGTTAGTGCCATATATTGGACAAGAACAGACATCTATTTCAGGGCTCACACTGTAACAAATTTTCTTTTAGCCAATTTTCAGATATATAAAGTATTTCTTTGAAAAAAAGGTTCAAGTTAAAAGTTTGTTTTATATAACGAAATCACTAGAGCTCATTAATTTATTAATTATCGTCTATTGGATAACATGTGGTAATTTTGACATTGTCTATGAGAGAAAACCCCTACATTTTTAGCAAGGAATCTGTTATATGCACCATCCTACAGACAGGATAGTACATACCATGGCTTTTGAAATACCAGTCATGGTGCATTGGCTAGAAAGAGAAATTGCCCAATGAGCCCGCCAATGGGGATGAATCCTAGACTGACCGTGCATCAGGTAAGCGCTACATCCCACCCCTCCTTGACAATAATTCAAAAGTGGCAAATTTAATGAACATTTTATTAGCCAGACTAAATGTTGTAGCCACTTTGTATGAAAATTAGCTATTGGCTAAGTTGGCAATGGACAAGGTGAGCCCTGTTATTTCACTGCAATTACCATTTTACAAAAATATCAATCATACATTTTTGGGGGAGATGTAGGGGGGAGATATTAGAATCCATCTATCTCAGTGAATCTACTGGGTTTTTTTTATCACTGTAAAATATCTTTATAATGGTACACAAGCTGTTGTCAACAAATTGAACAATTGACAACACCATACTGCATGTGTCCAGACAAATCTCTTTAAAAGTGGAAAACCTGTAGGAGGGCAAGAGGCGTATAGAGATGGGAATACTTCATAATGGTCTGATTAAATTGCAGTAAGTGGGTGTACTTGTCCACAACAACCTGGACATGATGCGTTATGTACAATTTGTCTGAAAGGATCGTCACTCAGAATGAAAGTGCCACTCAAAATACCCAAATCAGACAGTGAAGGAGGAAATACATGAGTGGTAGGTGGTCCCATTGCTGCATTGTAAGGTCAAATGTAACAAAGTATAAGAAAGCATGGAACAATATTTTACATGAACCGTCATTCTGTTAAAGAGATGATTATTCTTCTTTAAGGTGGTTCCATTGCTGCATTTTAAGCCAAATGTAACAAGGAATAAGGAAGGAAATGGTTTATTTAACGATGCACTCACACATTTTATTTACAGTTATATGGTGTCGGACATATAGTTAAGGCCCACACAAATATTGAGAGAGGAAACCCACTGTCGCCACTTCATGGGCTGTTCTTTTTGATTAGCGGCAAGGGATCTTTTATATGCACCATCCCACAGACAGGGTAGTACATACCACAGCCTTTGATATGCTAGTTGTGGTGCACTGGCTAGAACGAGAAATAGCCCAATGGGCCCACTAACGGGGATCGATCCTAGACCTACCGAGCATCAGGCGAGCGCTTTACCACTGGGCTACATCCCGGCACAAAATGTTTGTCAATGGATAAGGTAAGCCCTATAGGCAGATTATTAAACACTTGGAGCTAAATTTATTAACAATTTTTTCTTCTTAACAGCAGGTGTTTAAGCATTATAAATATATGTAGTTACATATATATTTATGAGAGAAACAGTCTTTCTAAATCCGGCCCTTGAATTACAGCACATCAGTGGACAAATTGAAAAAAAAATACTTCGTTGCATAATCATTTTCTTTAAATTATATCTGGATCATCAGTATACTACAGAAGCATAATACAATGCCTTAGGGTTAGATAACCGACCGCAAATATATTTCATGTAACAGAACTATCAGTTACCTAATAAGAACAAATTAATCACATGAACTGACATCTTGTTATGCATACGATTATAAAATATTGTCCTCTGAGAAAAGGAGGCAAAAAAGATGAAGGACACCCTTGCTTATTGTTCTATATACTACCCAACATTTGCTAGAGATATTTGGAAAAACAGATTTCAAGTAAAGCATATGCATTTAATGTGTGCGATGTGCGATGTGCGATGGCCGATATCTCTAATTGTAAGTCATGCTATAACTGTAGTGATGATGTATGGAACATCCAAACTGTAATGTGTCATTGATCGCCTGTTGCACAAATTTAATAAACAATTCATGACATGTGTTTGGTATATCCCGAGAACATTGAGAAGTATATTAGTTGCTATCAGATAACATCATTAAGAGATTTGAGTCTAAAGTTTTGCAAGCATAGAGAAGAAACTTGCTTCTACTCATTTTGGTGCTGATGAAGAATTATTTTCTATGCACCATAGAGGATTTGGAATAGGAAAAAAATTATTATGTCCAATGTGGGGTATAAAATAGCACAGTGAAGCTGACATGTTTATATAAGGTAACATTACTGATAATGTTTATATGTACTATACCTGTGTTGTAGTGGCATTTTGACATTTTGTTCCTTCAAATTCCAACATAATGAATATAAAAGATCATATATATTACGAACATTCTCTCACAACTGGCAGTAACATTTAAATTTATATATGCACTTTTTCACATTACAAATTCCTCTGAAGCCATTAAGTGAGAATGAACTCATAACCTCTCACACCTCGGACAGAAACACCATTTAACTAAATTCAGCTCCGAATGGAAGAAATTAAAACAAGGTACACAATTCATTTAAGCGCTACATGGTCTTCAAGCTTCTTTTAGCAGTATAGAAATGATGATGATAGTAATTATGATGATAATGATGATGATGATCCTGATGGTGGTGATGATGATGATGATGATGATGATGGTGGTGGTGGTGGTGGTGGTGGTAGTGATGATGATGATAGTCCAACTATGGTTCAAGCAGGTCATGTCCAGAGCAACAACTTGACTACCTTGATTATGTACATACCCTACAGATGTTAATGGATTAATCTGAACAATAAACCCCCAGATCTGCTTTAATATACTCATCAATCCATCCAACAATAGGTAATCTTGTGTGCAACAACACAACCAGTTCATGAAATTTTTTTTGTTTAGATGTGTTTGTGTCTTGGTTTGTCTTGTGTCTCACCATAAATCAATTTTATCCAAAATGCCTGCGAGTCACAAGATACTGGCAGTATGAATAATATGACGTCTCAGATATACGCGGTGTAATTAATGTAAAGACGGAATGTGTAGCACCGTGACCATGAATGTCAGCGGGCAATAAGTTCCATCTATCAGCACCTCACTACCGACTTACACCAACTAAAGATTACCACACACCGCACATGAGCACGCCGAGATGACAATCAGCAGGGAAATTGGGCAATCTTTAATAACGTCTCCAAGATCGGCACTTGACATTTCCGAAGACAATCAGGCGATCGGCGCAAAAACAAGTGCAATCTCCGAGGCTCAGACGTCTTGGGCAGTGTCGTTATGGCCCTCCAACTTGGAAGATTACATAAAACTTCTGGGGGTTTTAGCCTATGGTTCCATTCACCAATCCTGACTGACACTTTGCATGGGGGGGGGGGGGGGGGGGGGGGAATGATAACAATAATGCCACGGACACTTGGTAACAGCTCATAGAGATGTTATCACTTCTTGATGCGATTACACTGAACACAAAGACAAGACGGCAGAAAAGACAAAGACTGACGACTCGAAAATGTTCCATGATGACGCCTGTAACCACAATCCATGATAGAATTAATACTGTCGTCATATCCTAAATGCCAACCTTCCAAAATACTGTTTGCTATGACAGAACAAAGAGTTAAAAGTCTCTTTTCTTTAACAATGCCACTAAAGCACATTGATTAATTAAACAGTGGCTACTGGATGTCAAGCATTTGATATATTTGGTCTTAGAAAGAAAACCTGCTACATTTTTAAATATAACCTGCTACATTTTTGAATATAACTTGTTACATGTTTCTGTTAGTAGCAAAGGATCTTTTATATGCACTATCCACAGACAGGATAGCTCATACCATGGCCTTTGATATACCAGTCATATGGCACACTGGCTGAAACAAGAAATAGCCCAATGGGCTTACCAACGGAGATCGATTCTAGGCAGACTGCACATCAGGTGAGTGCTATACCATTGGACTATATGCCCTGCCATGTTGTCATATCCAAATATCAACCTTCCAAAAACTGTTCACATTGACAAAAATTTCACTTGGGAACATTATTATTTCAAAATTATTATAATTGTTTTACGAAAATTTGTGTCAAAAAATTATTTATTCATGTTTAATTTAAAATATACAAATACAAAAGACTTCATTCTTTTCATTACAGTCGTTGACAAGAGCAAAATCAAAGTGAGCTGAAGACCATTCTCCTAAAATGGTGCCAGGCAAGCAATCTAATGAAGTTTCAAATGTATTTCTAATTTTTTTTATTGTAAGGTGATCAATTTACAGCTTTCCTAAATATGTCCAAGCAACTGTAGAAGGGAGTGGGAGTGGGAGTGATCACTGACCTTTCCTGGCCAAGACTATAATATACATTTTATAATATACAATATAAACAGAAAAAACTATTTTCAAAATTATAAATTATATAACTGCTTATGAAAGTCCAAATCCACACAAATTTGAAAGATACACGTACTCCTGATTAATGGACAGGGAATGGAAGAAGAAAAAATGTTTTATTTAACTACACACTCAACACATTTTATTTACAGTTATATGGCATCAGACATATGGTTAAGGACCACATAGATATTGAAAGAGGAAACCCGCTGTTGCCACTTCCTGAGCTACTCTTTTCGATTAGCAGCAAGGGATTCTTTATATGCACTATTCCACAGACAGGATAGCACATACCACGGCCTTTGATATACCAGTTGTGGTGCACTGGTTGGAATGAAAAATAGCGATAGAGAATGGCATTTTTGTAATCCCCCGTCATCTTTGAAAAACAATTTATATTATTTCGCACCATTTGCATGTTAAAGAAAAACATTTGCTAACTTCCAGCCCATAACCAACCAATTCAGGTGATCATTTCACATTTAGTTTTTCCTGGAATTGCCATCAACCAATTCCACATGCCGCCAAGATAAAAATTCTTCACTCACCAAAATCTGCATTGAAATGGAATGTAAGATCTAAGCATGTATACAAGCAAGTACATTAACAAAACATAATACAGACTGCTGTTGAAATACGGATGTTAGTTAGCAAGAGGTGTTAACAACCGTTATCACATTGTTTATACGAATATGAAAAGATTACAGACTGTCTGCCATCTCTTTAAATTCCAAGAAATCAAAAAAAATATACACCGAGAAACTCTGGATTCCACAAGAGTGATGTTGCATATGAAAATGGCATCAATATTTAAAGTCTGTTTGCACTTACGTCGGTAACAGCTAGAGTAAATATTTCTTGTAATTTGACTGCAGCTTATCGCTGGCTTTGGAAATGGTATTCCATGTTAATAATTGATTCACCACACTCTTGGATATAGAATAGCTTCAATATTCCCTTTTTCATTATTCCCATTTATTAATGGAGCAAAGCCAGTGGATTAGATAAACACTATTAGGTAACAGCAATAACACACAGCCGTTCACCTCTCAGGTATCTACAGTGAAACCTTTTTAAACCAAATATTCAGATGGCTGGAAATGCACAAGGAAACTAGAAATTTCTCAAAAATTGACCCTTAGAAAAATTTAAATAATTTTAAATAAAACTGAAAATATATCAAAACCAAAATTTGGGGGAAATGAAAATAACTCAAAACAAAACTTTAAAAACCTTGAAAATTCTTCATGATCAAAAATGAAAAGCAAACTAAAATGCTGCCAAACTAAATGCAGACATCTTAAAGAACCAGCCTCGGTGACATCGTGGTAGGCCATCGGTCAACAGGCTGGTAGGTACTGGGTTTGGATCCCAATCGAGGCAGGGGATTTTTAATCCAGATACCGACTCCAAACCCTGAGTGAGTGCTCCGCAAGGCTCAATGGGTAGGTATAAACCACTTGCACCGACCAGTGATCCATTACTGGTTCAACAAAGGCCATGGTTTGTGCTATCCTGCCTGTGGGAAGCGCAAATAAAAGATCCCTTGCTGCTAATCCGAAAGAGTAGCCCATGTAGTGGCGATAGCTAACCGCAAATACAATGTGTTGAGTGTGTCATTAATTAAAACATTTCTTTCTTTCTTTCTTTACATCTTAAAGAAAATCAGAAGTATATCAAAAACAAGCTCATCACAATAATTTCATTTATGCATTTATCTTAGTTTGATACACAATATCCGATGTATTTTTCATGCTGGAATGTTGTTAAACATTCATTAATTTTTTCACAATAACAATAAATATAACTTTTTTTGAGGCTAACATTTGAGCCTTGAAGAGATCCACATCTTATTAAATTACCAAAATATTTTTGCAGAACTAACCATGTAAAAAAAACAAATAAACCCTTGTCAAAATAACTCTTTAAATCCACAATTCTACAGAATAAAAGAATACTTGACAAAGAAATCATGAAATGAAAGCACTTAACACAAAAAAAAAACCCACAGGAAACAATTTTAAAATAAAAATGTCTTGAAGCATCCCAGCCATTTGACAGTGACATCAGAGATTTTATTCGTACAATCGTATTGACGTGCGCCTCATTAACCAAACAAACAGTTTCAACCAGTACCTGTCTGCTGGCCTCATTCACTTGTTTTCATTTCCCCTCAATTGACGTGCTCAAGAAATACTGGATCTCTCTCTACATGTTCGAAATAAGACAGCACAAGACAGCATGCAAAGACACAAAGAAATAATGTAAAAAAAAAAGAGTGTAAAACCATCACACTCAGCCCGAAAGGCATGACGTAGAGGCCTAGCCTGGTATGCCTAGTATGAATAGTTTGCCACTGACTTGTTTGTTGACATCTTGGTGAGATGATGGGAGGAAACATCTTGACCAGGAACTAACCAAACTCCAGCTTTAAAAGGTGAAAGCCAATATGACCCTTTTTTGCAATAATAAAAGAACTAACTTTTTAAAGTTTAACAGTAACGGATGCGCTTATATTAAAAATTAAAGTTCAAGCACGCTGTCCTGGATCATTTATATTTTAAGTTTATAATAAGATTATAATAGATGTACCTATGTTAAAAATCATGGTTTAAGCCTGCTGTCTTGGGAACTTTTAACTTTTAAGTTTAATAATAACTGGCATGCCTATATTAAAAATTAAGGTTCAAGCACAGTCTTTGGAACTTTTAACTTTCAAGTTTAACAGTAATTATGTGCCTATTTTAAAAATAAGGTTCAAGAATGCTGTCATGGGCCCCGTTCCACAAAGCTATCTTAGCACTAAGATCAGCTTAAGTGTATATGTCAGTTATGCACTTAAGATTATCTTAAAGCTAAGATCGCTTAGTGGAACAGAGCCAACTTTTAAATATAAGTGTAGCTAATATTAAAAATTAAGATTCAAGCATGCTGTCCTGGCAACTTTAACTTTTAAGTTTTCAATAAATTAACTGATGTATGTATATTAAAAATTAAGATTCCAGTACTGTCCTACTAGTATGGATGTGGTACAGCAGTCTGAGCTGCCGCTCTATGATTGAAAGAATAAAACAAATCAAAGTCCATTCTATTAAATAGGCAAATCTGCATTTAGCAGGCATCTAAAGGAACATCAAAACGTAACATTTTAATACAGGTGGTTGTCCAACGTGGTTTGTGTTAAATTAGATGATTCTGGAGAATAGTATAATTATACTGATGGAAAGAAATAAGGTAACACATCAAATTGTAGACCAAATTTAATTCACAACTAGCGTAGTAATGTCTGTATTTCATACCAAGTTGTAATGTGGGATTGAATGTCTGTAGTGTTGAATGTACTGCCTATATGTTCCCTGTGAACTTCTGATAATATGAATTGATTTTTAATGCAGTCATTATTTCTTGTTGCTATCTGTGTGATCCTTTATTTCTTTCCATCAGTATATTTCCAGTAGCTGTAGCCATTAGTGATTACATAATTTGACTTTATCCTGATGAGCATCTACCTCCGATAATAACACACCACCAGTACATGATGTGGCATTCAGTTCTAGATGCAGGAATCAACCCTGGTTTTACACCATAATTATAATTATGGAAGATGACTCCCTTTTCAACATTGCATAACCTAACAATCAAATCCAGGTGCATGTGCAGGGGGAGGGTTTTGGAGGATCACCCCACACACACACGCACACACACACACACACGCACACACACACACACCAACCCGCCTGCTCAAGCAAATTTTCCTTTTTTTCCCCCTCAATATATTTTTCAGGGGAGCTTGACTCGACACACCCTAGAAACTTCACTCACCACAGTCCAGTGCTTCCCTGCATAAATTCCAACACACATTCCTGCCTATCTGTTCTGACTCTCAACGAAATAAAATAAAGAAAAGGAGCACTGTTTTCAATGGAACTAAATTCATAACCTACGTGTCCCCGAATGGCTGCAATAATCATGTGATCCATCCTAGTAATAAAAAGTTTGTTTTCTTTAACGATACCACTAGAGAACATGGATTTATTCATCATAAACTACTGGATGTTAATTTTAACATACATGTATAGTCTTAGAAAAACAACCTGCTACATTTTTCCATTAGCAGCAAGGGATCTTTTATTTGCACCATCCCACAGACAGAATAGCACATACCATGGCCTTTGATATACTAGTCATAGGGCACTGGTTGGAATTGGAAAAAAACAATCACAGAATGGATTCACAGAGGGAAGGAAAGAAATGTTTTATTTAACGATGCACTCAACACATTTTATTTACAGGTATATGGCATCAGACATATGGTTAAGAACCACACAGATATTGAGAGAGGAAACTCACTGTCGCCACTTCATGGGCTATTCTTTTCGATTAGCACTAAGGGATCTTTTATATGCACCATCCCACAGACAGGATAACACATACATCGGCCTTTGATATACCAGTCATGGTGCACTGGCTAGAGCAAGAAATAGCCCAATGGGCCAACTGACAGGGATCAATCCCATACTGACCGTGCATCAACCTGCCCCCTTATGGTGCTAACAACGGACTGATCATAACACAGTTCTGCAATCATATTATTACCATATTTCACCTGCTGGCTGTAATTTAACGATATCACCTGTGCATATAGACATTTTTACTTAATCTTTTAATGTACTAACTCTCTATGGTACCAATAAAGCGGAGGTTCACAGTACTGTGTCGTAACACATGCATTATCTTGGCAGGCAATATCCACTTAATGGGCAAAACTGTAATGCCTGTGTGATCAGGTAATGGATATATGTAAGGAATGTGGTAATCGGTGAAACAACACACGATTGACCCATGGAGATCTGACAGGTAGCTGGGGGTAAAAACAAAAATGGCTGGAATGAATAAATGTTTAATGCCATCTCAGCATGAATAATAGAAAATATATATTTTAACAAATAATAATAAAAAACCCACACACAACACACACCATACATACACATCGTTATTGTGTTAAACACATGGATTTATTTATCATAAATCATTTGATGACCATGAAGGAAATGTTTTATTTAACGACGCACTTAACACATTTTATTTACGGTTATATGGTGTCAGACACATGGTTAAGGACCACACAGATATTGAGAGAGGAAACCCACTGTTGCTACTTCATGGACTACTCTTTTTGATTAGCACCAAGGGATCTTTTATACATGTATGTACCATCCCATAGACAGGATAACACATACCATGGCCTTTGATGTACAAGTTGTGGTGCCAAAGAAGGGCAATTTTAAGGTTTTAGCAAATATGTTCTCTATATGCAATTGGTACTTAATTTTAAAGAAAAAAATATATATATTAGAATATATTTAGTATATATATATATATATATATATACTGCTTTTTTAAAAACTGATGCTAGTTATACAAGCTGCCTTTTAACAGCTATAAAATGTAATAAAAATCTTTTTAATTTTCATTATTATTTATATTTATTTATTTATTGATACATAACACAAAACTGTGTTAATCTCCAATGAAATCAATATACATTGCAAGTGAATTGAACAACTTACCCCCTCTGCTGCAAACTGTACTGGATTCATACGAGGTCAGTTTACACTAAACGCACCTATTTTGCATGCGTGCTAATTCACCGAGTCGGGTTTCAATGATATACTTAAAGAAATCGGTCATCCATTTTTGGTGCCAAATGTATAATGATCCATTACACACTGAATGACAAAAGCATTCAGACAAACCGACAGACATACATGTATACGTAATACACAAATCCACTTAGTATTTCTACTCAGGTTTAAAACTAAGTTATCAATTTACCATGCCTGCAAATGATAAGATAATTTTGTTCGGATATAGTAGAATTATTATTATACTTTTGCATCATAGTTCTCAGCAAGGGTGGGGTACGTAGCCCCTTGGTAAAGCATTCGCTTGATGTGCGGTCAGTCTGGGATCGATTCCCATTGCTGGGCCCATTCTGCTATTTCTTGTTCCAGCCAGTGCATGACAACTGGTATGTCAAAATTACAAAAATGTTTGACATCCAATAGTCGATGTTAAACAAAACAAACAAATACAGTTCTCGGCAATACAAATTCTTTCTTTTTGTTTAAATCTCATATTATGGGCAATGTAATAATAATATGTTTATGTGTTTAATGACATAAAATACTGGTGTCTGGTATGGTCTTGTTAAATTGTTAAAAATGTTTTATGGTTTACAATGTACTGTTATCACTAACAGTACAAGTTGTTGCTAACATTTTTCAGTGGACATGTTTAAAGATTACAAAGATTACAAGGTATTTATTCCTTTAGGCCAGTTCTCATGTACATGGTTTTAGGTGCAGCATATTACACAGATTGCAGAAAACTGACACATCTGAAAACAGATTCTATGGTTGTCAACAGCAGTGTTTCCATCAAACACACCATACATGGAAAACAACCTTTAGTCATGTGTAATGTTTTCAAACAGCAGTATTCATTTTAAAAATCATTTACTATAGATATTCACATGTTTATAGCAAGCGGCACTTGTTTTATTTTGTTCACATTTAACATTTAAACGCATCTAAAACCAATGCATAATTATTTTTATTTTATACATTTGGCTCACGATCTACAACATGTGAATACATTTTTAATATTTATAATTCAATCATTCACATGACATTAAAAAGATCATAAACATAACATCTTTATTACTTAAGACTTTCTCAAAACTGAGGGTGGAGCGGTGGACGGAAGTGCTTGGATTGTCGGATAAAATCTCCTAAAAAGACCCAGGTTTTTTCCTATCCCAACCAGTGCTACAAGACTAGTATATCAAATACCATGGTATGTGCTGTCCTGTCTATGTGACTGACTATGCATCTCATAACCCATTATCAACATTTTCAATATACTATTCATGACAAGCATTTGTGAAAATGTCTATAAAACACTGTTGAACTCTGGGTCTAAAGTCCACTTAATAGTTCACCCTGGAATAACAACACACAAATGTCTTGGCTATCATTATGGTTTTGCCACACTCCTTGGCAACCATGACCTAAGAAGCATTCTTGGGTGCGTAATTACCTGTAACGGTAGAAGACATGTTTAAAGATGTTTGGTCACTCGCTCCGCATGGTGACATTTCCTTATTCTCAAACTGCAAGTCATCATTTTATGGCCTTTTTTTAGGCTCGATGTTACCATTAGTCTTGATAAACTAACCCATTTATTTAAAATCACCAAAACTGATATCCTTTTTAAGATGCAAGTCATCAATTTATATATATTTGTTTTCTTTTTCACCATCACCAAGTTATGGAGCATTATTAAAGCATTTTAATTTAACTACCCATTCAACTGATTAGGTGTTTTTTTACCCCATTCCAACCAGTGCACCACAACTGGTCAAAGGCCGAGGTATGTACATGTACTTTGTTTGTGGTAAAGAGTATATAAAAGATCCCTTGCTGCTATTGAAAACAAATGTACAAGGTTTCCTCTGATGACTGATTCAGAATTACCAAATGTTTGACATCCAACAGCCGATGTTTACTTTGAACTTTAATTTAACTACTGCCATTTAATCACAAACTTGATCCAAGTAGCAGTAGCAGTATCCATACAAACAATGTTTGGTAGTTCCTGTGATAATATTCGATTATTAATTAGGATGACCAAACCAAATTCAACAATTAGTTAAGAGTATCTGAATTAATCGTGTTATATTATTCATAGATGGATGGATGGATGGATGGATGGATGGATGGATGGATGGATAGAAGATGGATGGATGGATGGATGGATGGACGGACGGATGGATAGAAGATGGATGGATAGATAGAAGATGGATGGATAGATAGAAAATGGATGGATAGATAGAAGATGGATGGATGGATGGATGGATATAAGATGGATGGATGGATGGATGGATATAAGATGGATGGATGGATGGACGGACAGATATTTTGGATATGTATTACATGTACACAAACTACCTAGCAAATAAAGTGATAGTAATAAAGCATCATGTTTGTCTGAATTATAACACTACCACTGTATCAAGCATGGATGTCAACCATTTTGTGATGGATGTTACAAACATTTTTGACCTCTTTTTGAAGAAAAAAAGAAGAATAACTTGAAACAGATATACTGAAACATTAGGTTACTTGTCATGACTTGATAATCCAATCTGAATCCATCAACAATTAATTACAATTATTCATTAGCCTAGATTATTTAGCACCTGGCTCAAAGCATTTTAATGAAAGACAAAGTACATGACAGGTACTTCAAGCCTGTCTAACAAAGAAAGAAATATTTTATTTAACGACGCACTCAACACATTTTATTTATGGTTATATGGCGTCAGACATATGGTTAAGGACCACACAGATATTGAGAGAGGAAACCTGCTGTCGCCACTTCATGGGCTACTTTTTTCAATTAGCAGCAATGGTTCTTTTATATGCACCATCCCACAGACAGGCCTTTGACATGCCAGTCGTGATGCACTGGCTGGAACGAGAAATAGCCCAATGTGCCCACCAATGGGGATCGATCCCAGACCGACTGTGCATCGAGCCAGCGCTTTACCACTGGGCTACGTCCTGCCCCAATCTGCCTAACAAAGGCTACCTAATAGACTTAGAAACAACCCTCTTTACATGAAGGGCAACTCTACACACTGATTTCAATACAGGGCCCATATTTTTGAAGCAACCTTAGCCTACGAAATCGTAAAAACCAAGGTATGACGTCACTATGGCATGTGCTGTAGTGGTCACAACCTACAATGGTTTTACAATTTCGTAGTGCTAAGAATGCTTCAAAAATATGGGCCCAGCTTTTTATATATTCCATGGTATCCCTTATAGGTTGTCATACAAATGTCTACATCTTTATTGCTGATAGTATACTTTAATTTTGGTGTATATCCAAAAAAGGTTCAAGCTGCCTGAACTGTGTTTAGGACATAAGTTAGATGGACTATCCCGAGTTTGCAACCATTGTAACATAGTTCCAAAGAATAAATCCTTTTTAACAAGTAAAGTTACATCTAGAATACAGTTTATTGTTTGGAATATCAGTTCCCATATATCAAATGTGTTTCTGGTTGTCCTGTTTACAGAGTAGCTAGAATTTCGTTTTACTTCCAAAAACATTTTTTTTTAAATATGAACTTGTTTAGAGGTAAAACATAACTGAGGCTATTACGAACATTAAGGTAACAAGAAACACATTGTATATACAGACACTGATATGTTTAAAACAAGAAAATGTATTTAATATGTACTTTTGGCTGTCAAAAACGCTTTGTTAGTTGAAAACATGCTGCAAATTCAGGACAGCCTCTTTAACAGCTGACCGGCCTCCGTGGCATTGTGGTTAGGCCATCGGTCTACAGGCTGGTAGGTACTGGGTTCGGATCCCAATCGAGGCATGGGATTTTTAATCCAGATACCAACTCCAAACCCTAAGTGAGTGCTCTGCAAGGCTCAATGGGTAGGTGTAAACCACTTGCACCTACCAGTGATCCATAACTGGTTCAACAAAGGCCATGGTTTGTGCTATCCTGCCTGTGGGAAGCGCAAATTAAAGATCCCTTGCTGCTAATCAGAAAGAGTAGCCCATGTAGTGATGACAGTGGGTTTCCTCTCAAAATCTGTGTGGTCCTTAACCATATGTCTGACGCCATATAACCGTAAATAAAATGTGTTGAGAGCGTCGTTAAATAAAACATTTCTTTCTTTCATTCATATCACTGTTCCATTTGTGCGTAATTTATACTGACATCAAAAAATAACCTTTACAAACATAAAATTTGAATAATTTTATAAACATTGTTGTTAATCGAAAAGAAACAGTTTAGAAACCACTTTACAAACACTTTGCATGTATACCACCAAGTGCATTGTGATGTTTAGATGTTGAAGTTCATGATACTTCATATCCCACCATACCGTTTGTTGGTTTTCCATAATACAATTTCTAGCCTTGTAAAGTTTCTTTTTGGACATCAGTATATAATTAAACAGCACATATTTGATAATAATTTAGATTGTGGTACTTTTTGGATTTTTTAAATTGGTGGATAATGAAGTACTATTCTCGAATCTTTAAAATTTCCGGCTAGTACACCACGACTGGTATATCAAAGGCTGTGGTATGTGCTATCCTGGTGCATATAAAAGATCCCTTGCTACTAACGGAAAAATGTAGGTGGTTTAATATCTTAAAAAATGTTAAAAAAAAATTCACCATATGTTTGACATCCAATAGCTGATGATTAATAAATCAATGTGCTCTACTGGAGTTTTTTAACAAAAACAAACAAACTTTTTTAACTCTTAAAATACAGCAATCTCCTGGTAAGGTAACCTAAACAACCGTTCTTGACTTACATGTATTTTAATGCCTGCTGTATGTAAAATAATCAATTCCTCCAGACATTAAAAGGTGGAAAAAAAAAAAAAAATTACTTACCTGATTGCATGCCTCATCATACAATGTTCAGTTGGGCCCGAACTGTATGCAGTTAATTCACAGTACAATGGATATCATGACATATGGCTCTTGACTGAACACGTATTGTGCTTTATGCTCAATTACTTTTACCACATAAATAACATCAATACAAATGAAGACATTAAATGTAGCATATACATGATCAAACAACAAATAAAGAATGATTAATTGATCAATTAATTAAATGTATCATAGATACAATGTAAATGTTTTGGGGGTTTTCAGACTCTAAAGATTCTTTTAGCTGCAAAATGGTCTGTTGACATATTTTACTGACTACAGTTTCACATTAAAGGGACATTCCTGAGTTTGCTGCAATTTTTAAGATGTTATCGACTAAAATACTTTTTAACGATTGTAATTGAATATCAAATATATTTTTCTGCATAAAATATTAAAGGTCTTTCTGGTCGTTGTAATATTTGTACTAGGTTAAATTTCATTTTAATTCCTAAAATATTTTTTTTCCAAATCCAGTTTGGGCTTCTTATAAATATTAAGATGACCAGAAACACACTGAATATACAGACACTGATATTCTAAACCAGAAAATATATTTAATATGAAAGTTTAATCGTAGAAATATTTTATTAGTCGGAAACATCTTACAAGGCAGCAAACTCGGGAATGTCCCTTTAAATATATTTATTTTGCATAAAATATTAGTGACTATATATTAGTGTTTGTACTAAGACAAAATTCACTTTATTTCTTAGTATAATATAATATATTTTTCTGTATGTACAAATTATTGGGAGACCAAATCCAGTTTGGGCTACTTACAAACATTAGGACAAGAAATACACTGAATACACTAATTGATATTCTAAACAAGAAAATATATTTCAGGGGCGGTGCAGATGGTATGGCCGGTATGGCCATGGCCGTACCACTTTTTCATTTTTGTAGGTTATATTTGTTGTATTTGTGAAAATGTCCTTCACAGGTGAAGTTGGAAGGAGAGTCTGGCAACCTCAAGCTGTATCACTATTTTTCACACTGTGCCACCCCTGTATTTAGTACGTAATTTCAGTACTTACAAAATTTATTAGTCGGAAACACGCTATAACAGCAGTAAACTCAGGATAGTCAATTTAAAATATGTTCAAAGGAAAGAAAATATTTTTAAAATATAAACAAAAAACCCAACACAAAACAAAAACATGTTAAAATAAAATTTTTATGCCACATACTTACCAGAGATCACCAGAAATATGTGTGCAAACAGAACTAAGCATTATCAGTCAATTATTTTATCTCAACAAAAACACCGTCTTTAGAATGTCCTGCTTACACTGACGTGTACTTAAATTACCGTGGTAACACCATCACTGACTTCTACATCTTATCACATCCTGTCTTCTAAACTTTCTACAAACTCTTTTTTTCCGCTGTAACTTTTGTCTGTGTTTGCCGCGAGTAAATTAACACCTAGTTCCCTGCGTCATACAGAGCAACATGGGACTTAATCTTTTTCTCTCTCTCTCTATCTCTTTCTGCAGACAAGTTCGACACAGTCAGGTAATGAGTTCTGACCAGCTTGAGTGGTAACTGAAAACCCATAATGCTTCACAAGTTTAAGAGAATACACGAAGAAATGTGTGCTAATAATTATCAACCAAACAAGCTCTCATGTTGGACAAATGCAATAAGCTGAAGATTTGCCTTTTGGCACCTCAGTAGAACATGGGGAATGTAATGGAACATTCCTGCATTCAAGTTCGTGCAAATAGGGACAATCTTAGGATATAATTTGAAGAACTGGTGGTTGTTTCTTAACATTATTATAGCGTCAAAACTGATCAAACAGCCACCTGTTTAATGAGAACAATTTCCTTTATCTCAAATAAGATCCCCCAAAATAATAATAAATGGTGCATTTTGAATAAAGTGTTAAAAACTGGTAGGGTAGGTCAACTTTTATTTTAAAAATCAGGTCCACATAAAGTATATCAAAGGAAGCCTTTTCATCTACATGTTAATAAAAAATATTGGAAAATATATATATATATTGGATTTTTTTTTAGGATCTGCCCTTTTTCTTGGTAGGGTCGAGTGTCTAGAAAAGTAATTTGTTTAAGCCTAATCAAATATAGTATACATCTTTAACTGTACTGAAGAGATGCCTACTTTACCTTTCAAATAATCTAACATACATGTATATACATCTACCTGCATTTAATAGCCATGTTTCAAGATCATTGTTCTGTTCTCACATACACCACAAATGGTTAATACAGGTCATTTTGTATTAGTTTGGATATAATGGCATAATGATGAAATGATCTTTAATAGTTGTATCCTGTCTGTGGGATAGTGCATATAAAAGATCCCTTGCTGCTAATTGAGAAGAGTAGCCCATACAGTGGTGACAGCGGGTTTCCTCTCTCAATATCTGTGTGGTCCTTATCCATATGTCTGACACCATATAACCGTAAATAAAATGTGTTGAGTGTGTCGTTAAATAAAACATTTCCTTCCTTTTAATAGTTGTATCACAGGTTGTTATAAGTTTGATTGTAAATGTCTCAGGTATTTTAGTAAATAAATATATATACATTGTATCACATCAATGTGCATGGCAAAAGAGGTTCCTTGTATAATAAAAAATGTACACATTTATTATATAACATTTAGTGAAATATCTTAAAATATTAGTGAAATAAAAATGTTATCAGTCACTAAGTGACGATAACACATTTTAAGAGTGAAAATTTCACTATTTCACTCTAAAATGTGTTATCATCACTGTAGAAAGTGTTATCTTTACTGTAAAAAAAGCCGGAACTATTTTTGTGCTGGCATTTTAAAAGTAAAGATAAATTGCCAAAAGTTATATAATAATTTCATGTTTTTTGTCAAATATGATTTATATCACATCTTGTGAAGTTTGCAATCATATCACTCTCTTTGCGCAAGCGTGACTCATGAGACATGATTACAAACTTCACTCGATGATATAAATCATATTTGATAAAAAACATGAAATATCTTCTATGTATTATGCATTCATGTATGTATCTTTGTAGGGGAAAAGTATCCATGTTGCATTGTAATTGACAAAGGAAGCCTTTCACAAATGGTAAATAAATATTGTCACAAAGTTTATATACACTGGTATAGTTATTCATATCGAGTCAAACCTGTGCTAAACACCCACTTAAGCAAATATCAAGAAGTGGTCTTTAAAAATATACTCAACACAAGTAACCGATGCCTAGTAGATATTTTTGGCATTTTTCTTTAAATATAAAGTAAAACAAAACACAGTTTTTTTCAATGTAGCTTGTAAGTTGTCTATGTTATGGCATGTTCTTAAACTTAACGATTTAAACAATTTGGAGTGAACAAAATGACAAGTATATTATAAGTTGTGTAATAAAAGAAAGAAATGTTTTATTTAACGACACACTCAACACATTTTTTGTATGGTTATAAGGAAAAGAAAGAAACGTTTTATTTAATGATGCACTCAACACATTTTATTTACGGTTATATGGCGTCAGATATATGGTTAAGGACCACACAGATATGAGAGAAGAAACCTGCTGTCGCCACGTCATGGGCTACTCTTTTCAATATGCACCATCCCACAGACAGGGTAGTACATACCACTGCCTTTGATAACCAGTCGTGGTGCACTGGCTGGAACAAGAAATAGCCCAATGGACCCACAATGCTTTACCACTGGACTACATCCTGCCCCAATGAATGACAGTCAAATGCATACTTCGCTAGTTTTCATAAAATCACAAAAACGCCACCATGTGCAAGCTTTTTGGGTATATCATGTGTCAAATTTTACTGAAACCATTTTTTTAAGTTATCTGTGATCAAAACTTGCTACAATAATCAGAATTCACACAGGAAATAATTTAAAACCAGGTTTATTAACCAAATGCTAAATGCTTAAGTCATTTTTTAAATAATTATTAGTTGGCTACTTTGGCAATGGGCTGGGTGAGCCCTGAATAAGATGTTTGTTTTGTTTAATGACATCACTAGAGGAAATTGATTTATTAATCATCGAAAACTGAATGTCAAACATTTGGTAATTATGACAGTCACAGCGGGAACCTGCTTAATTTTTCCATTAGTAGCAAGCAAACTTGAATAAAGTAACACTAGCAAAGAATTACCTAAATTCTAGTGGCCCTTAATTAATTTTTTTAAGTATATTAGCTCAACTTCAATCTGACCCACTCACCTCATGACACATTGCAGTGTCATCCCATATACCTAAGATTCTATAGCCATTCAAACGAGAGGTTTCACTGTGCAGTGGTGCATACACTGCAATACACTTGGGGCTGCACCACCACACTCCATGGGAATAATGCAGAAACATTAGAGTCTGTTTACTGACACCACAACAGGACATTGATAAATTAGTCATAGGCTATTGGATGTCAAACATTTGTAACTCTGACACACTGTCTTCAGAGGAAACCCTCAGAAAAAAACAGTTTTCCATTCACAGTAAGAGATATTTTATATGCACTTTCTTATAAACTATACAGCACATACCATGTCCTTTGATATACCAGTCATGGGGACACTTTCCCAAAGAAAGGACTACACTACCATGTCCTTTGATATACCAGTCATGGTCCTCTTTCCCAAAGAAAGGACTACACTACCATGTCCTTTGATATACCAGTCATGGTCCTCTTTCCCAAAGAAAGGACTACACTACCATGTCCTTTGATATACCAGTCATGGGGACACTTTCCCAAAGAAAGGACTACACTACCATGTCCTTTGATATACCAGTTATGGGGACTGGTTGAGATGGGGGAAAAACCAATCAGAGAATGTGTCCAATGAAATTGTTCGATCCTCCAACAACCCCTGCAATTAACAAAATGTCCACGGCAAAAAAACAACATGACATTGAAAAAAAACCTGAATATAGTCCACGGCAAAAATGTATCATGGAGAATTAAAAGCTCCACGGCATTGCTGATTGCTGTGGGTAGTTGCAGGGGTTGCTCCAACCCAAGCAATCTGCCAGGCTTATATTCCTTACTAAGCATCAACGTCAGTCAAGGCTGGAGGGCAGGGTGGAGGGCAGGCTGGAGGGCAGGGTGTAGCCCAGAGGTGAAGCACTCACCTGTTGCACAGTCAGTCTTGGATTGACACTAATCAGTGGGCCCATTGAGCTATTTCTTGTTCCACACCAATGCACCACAACTAGTATATCAACGGCCATGGTATGTGATATCCTGTCTTTGGGATGGTGCATATAAAAGACCCCTTGCTACTAATGGAAAAATGGAAAGGAAGGAAATGTTTTATTTAACGATGCACTCAACACATTTTATTTACGGTTATAGCAGGAAGGCTTGTATGTCAGAATTACCAAATGTTTGAAATCCAACAGCAGATGATTAATAAGTCAATGTGCTCTAGTGGTGTTGTTAAACAAAACAAACTTTAACAGTAAAGATAGGCTCTAAATCATTGGTAGGGAGGCTAGAGTGTTTGCCAGAAGTGTAAACGATTACAGGATAGGTCTACCCTAATGGACTCGTGTTTGCCCTGTTCCAGCCAATACCCTATGTAGGATGTAGGATTGGGTTCCTGTAAATGACGTTTGACCAAATTGTTGTTGTTCTTTAAAGGTATATGATTCTCGATGTGTAGTGTTTCTCCCTATCCCAAAAATACAAAATAAATATACATGTATCTTTACTAACACACTTTGAAACAAAATTTAGATTAAAATCTAGCATTTCTTTTATTATGTCTTAAAATGGTTCACAGTAAAAAGAAATTACTGACAAAAACAGTTCAGATTTTTTTTTTTTTTTGTAGTGCTTTAAAAACAATTTTTTTTTTTTTTAAAACAACAAAATGAAACACTGGAATTTAACAACTTATTGCACTTATTTAAAAAAGAAAAATGTACTATCTATGTATACACATTTTTTATACTACAATAAAGTGCAAATAACTGATGTAAGAAAGGTTATGCTCTTTCTTTGACAAAAACGTCATTAAAAACAACAAATGACATTCGGTTTACTGGATCGATCTAAAATAATTACAATCAGACTGTACACGTCTGTACGACAACAAAACCCCCTTGTTTACCTCTATACACCTACACATTTTAAAGATGCATTGTACTGTTATTAAGTGGAAACAACTGACGTAAGAAACATTACTCTCTTTCATTGTAGTACTTGACAATGTCCATTAAGAAGAATAGAACAACGCATTTCCTATCACTGGATTGTAAGGACAGACGTCGGTCTTCCTCAATCATTAAATTGTCGTTACTGACGCAAATAGGACAGCAGTTCTTTTTGTGATAATCATTGTAAAGCAAATGCTGACGCCAATGCATGACAAAAAAGGCGAAAAAAATCAATAGATATTTTACATGTTGCTGTGTTATATACTAAACTGCAAAAGAAATGTGATGATACACAATACTGTTCACGGACATTACGTGTTTATCACTCAGATGTGGAAATGCAGTATCTGCTTTCATCTGAAAATAGAAACTGTTACTGCTAATCTGAACAGGAGAGAGAAATGACGAGCATCTCTGGTGTTTCTAGGTCTGTGATGCTTTCAGTCCCTTGCTGCTTTTATCATTTAGAACTTTGATGATGCTTCTCCCTGTCTCAGATCCAATGTGTTTCTTCTGGTTCCAGGTATATTTCCTGATTGCAGGTTTTGGGGTTTTTGGGGGGTTAGTGGGGTTTTTTCTCATTCCAGGTCCCTGCTGTCTCTTGTGGTTCATACTTTCCAGTCTTTCACATGGTTTCAGATCCTTGTTGTTTTACCTGGTTCTACATGCACTTAGGTCACTAGTATTTCTCCTGTATTCAGGTAGGCTACTCACGGGTCCTAGTGTTTCACCCGTTTTCAAGTCCTTAGTAATAGTCCTCTTTTTAATCCCTGGTACAGTGGAACCCCTTTAAACTGGACACCCTTGGAACCAATCAAAATGTCTGATTGAAAGAGGTATCCGGTTTAGAGAGGTTAAGTTCTGTACTGATTTTTAATGAAGTACCCGTGAAAAATGTCCGGTTTGGGGGGATTTCCGGTTTATAGAGGGTCCATTTTGAGAGGTTTCACTTTATTTCTCTTGTATTCAGGTACTCACTGGGCCTAGTGTTTTATCCATTTTCAAGTCTTTAGTAACATTCCTGTTTTTAATCCCTGGTATTTCTCTTGTATTCAGGTAGTGTTTTATCCATTTTCAAGTCCTTAGTAACATTCCTGTTTTTAATCCCTGGTATTTCTCTTGTATTCAGGTAGTGTTTTATCCATTTTCAAGTCCTTAGTAACATTCCTGTTTTTAATCCCTGGTATTTCTCTTGTATTCAGGTAGTGTTTTATCCATTTTCAAGTCCTTAGTAACATTCCTGTTTTTAATCCCTGGTATTTCTCTTGTATTCAGGTAGTGTTTTATCCATTTTCAAGTCCTTAGTAACATTCCTGTTTTTAATCCCTGGTATTTCTCTTGTATTCAGGTAGTGTTTTATCCATTTTCAAGTCAATAGTAACATTCCTGTTTTTAATCCCTGGTATTTCTCTTGTATTCAGGTACTCACTGGGCCTAGTGTTTTATCCATTTTCAAGTCCTTAGTAACATTCCTGTTTTTAATCCCTGGTATTTCTCTTGTATTCAGGTATTCACTGGGCCTAGTGTTTTATCCATTTTCAAGTCCTTAGTAACATTCCTGTTTTTAATCCCTGGTATTTCTCTTGTATTCAGGTACTCACTGGGCCTAGTGTTTTGTCCATTTTTAAGTCCTTAGTAATATTCCTGTTTTTAATCCCTGGTATTTCTCTTGTATTCAGGTACTCACTGGGCCTAGTGTTTTGTCCATTTTTAAGTCCTTAGTAATATTCCTGTTTTTAATCCCTGATAATTCTCCTGGCTTTTTTAGGGGTCTGGATATTCTCCTATTTTCAGATCTTATTTCATCACATACCACAAGGTCTTATGCTATTTGAGTACAGATTCATGTGAGTGTGCGTGCGTGCGTGCGTGTGTGCATGCGTGCGTGCGTGTGCGCGCGCGCGTGCGTGTGCATGTGCGTATACTACAAAATGGTACTCACTGAACTTTTAATGTCTCACTATTGGCAAGTCATGAAGCAAGACTGGAAAATTGCAAATTAAAGGGCAAGGCCATTTAGCCTAGACTACTGGAGATATTTTGAGGGCATTACAGCAAGAAAGCAAGGCAACAAGGCAAACTTTACAGATGTCTTAATATAACACAACAGCACACATTCAAAATAAAGAAGTGTGAGGGGTTTCATGAGTTGGGTTTGAGTATAATGACCTGTTAGTACTGTGTAAAATAAGGCATGGCCAGTTAGGCCTTGAGACTATGTCTGAGGGCATTGAGGCATATGACATGGGAATTATGGCAGTTTGCTAAATGGCTGCCATTAAATTCGGGGGCTGGTTGGTACTGGGTTCGGATACCAGTCGAGGCATGGGATTTTTAATCCAGATATGGACTCCAAATCCTGAGTGAGTGCTCCGCAAGGCTCAGTGGGTAGGTGTAAACCACTTGCACCGACCAGTTCAACAAAGGCCATGGTTTGTGCTATCCTGCCTGTAGGAAGCGCAAATAAAAGATCCCTTGCTGCTAATCAGAAAGAGTAGCCCATGTAGTGGCGACAGCGGGTTTCCTCTCAAAATCTGTGTGGTCCTTAACCATATGTCTGACGCCATATAACCGTAAAATAAAATGTGTTGAGTGCATCGTTAAATAAAACATTTCTTTCTTTCTTGTTCTCCATTAGAATGAATGCATGTTTAACATCAATAATTATTGGCTATTGGATGAGAAACAAATTGTCTGCATTGGGAAGACCACTGTATGGTCTGCCATCTAACTCCATTTTGTACCTGAATTGATGGCCTTGAATCAATTCTGCCAATGATAGATTGTTGATATATGGATGAAGAAATAAGAGTAATGGCCTGAGAAGTCAACCAATGGCTTGGTTACGGTGATGTCTTTGCATCAATTCTACTTCTGTTTATGATTTATAGTGAATTGTCATTAATTCAAGATCAAGGTCAGTTGCTTAAAATGCTGAAAATGAAAAAACTTATTTTTTGAAGGCATATAAATGAGAACCCAAATGCTCTTATTATGCTTGTAATAATCTAATACCGTCAAAAAAACAAAAACATTTTTAAACAATTTCTCCCCATGTCTGCTCAATTCTCCCTATAATTATTTGAGGGAAAAAGAGACTTTTTGCTGTCTTGTCAGTATAGTATGAACCCTGGGTAAATTAATGTAGCAGTACTCTCCAATTGAGAAGACAGCATAGCGCTATATATATATATATATATATATATATATATATATACCGGTATATATATATATAAAATGTCCTTTGATATACTAGTCATGAATATGCAACAGGGATTAATTCAACAGTGTATCTTACCTCAAAAAAGCATTATGAGTCAAAAGTTAGTTTTGTTTTGTTTTAGTGAAAAAGGAAGGAATTGTTTTATTTAATGACGCACTTAATACATTTTATTTACGGTTATATGGTGTCGGACATATGGTTAAGGACAACACAGGTACTGAGCAAGAAAAACCTGCTGTCGCCACTTCATGGGCTACTATTTTTGATTAGCAGCAAGGGATCTTTTATATGCACCATCCCACAGACAGGATAGTACATACAACGGCCTTTGTTACACCAGTTGTGGAACACTGGCTGGAACGAGAAATAGCCCAATGGGTCCACCGACGGGGATAGATCCCAGACCGACTGCGCACCAAGCGAACGTTTTACCACTGGGCGAGAAGATATATGGAACCAGTCATGCCACAATAGTTTGGTCAGAACAAATCCAAATGGATCCACAGAAGGGGTTTGATCTTACGACCCAAGCACCTCAGGCTGGTACTCTATTATCAGGGGACCAATTCACTAAACTCTCGCAACTTTGCAATATCGCAGTGCAATGCTAAAAGATTTGCAAAGAGGATACTTTGTTGTCTAGCTTTGTGAATTAGACCCCTGAACCACATTCTGCACCACACCTTTACTAAAATTAACACATAGTGCAAACCATGCAGGCATCTGAATTACAAAATATATTTGTTTGTTGTTTGTTTATAATTATGTTCATGCTTATATCCAATTAAGGTTCAAGCTTGCTGTCCTATGCACACACTTCAGCTATCTGGGTGGTCTGTCCAAGATGGTGGTTAGTTGTTAGTGAGAGAGAAGTTGGTGTAGTGGCCATACAACTACTCTAAACTCTCTCTCTGGGTGGGAGCCAGTAACAGGATGCGAACCCAGTACTTACCGACTTTAAGTCCGGCAGCTTTTAAAACCACTACACCACCGATGCCTGTAAAATAATTTTATATTAAGATAAAAACAACAACATTTAATGCACTTAGGAACATTTTGTGGTTCAGTATATGTAGAGTATCAATAAAATATTGATGAGACAAGTAATTTCCAATTTACTATCCAACACTTTGGTCTGTTTTTTTCTCCTTCATGTTTCTCCAGATGACGCTATAGATATCTGGGCTAACATAGTAACAAGCCAGTGGCTATGCTGTTTTCACAGCAATAATAATTATGGATCAGGGATCAAAATGTGTATTTTAACACCAGTGGAATCCACAATAGTCCAATAGAAAACTTTATTCACATGAGGTGCAGGCTGCAGCTCAGTTGTAAAACACCCACTTGAGGTCAATGGGCTTCTGGATCGATTGCCCTCGATGGAATCCTGCTTGCATGATGTGCAGACAGTCTAGGATCAATCCCCATCATTGGACTCATTGGGATACCTCTTGTTCCAGCTAGTACACCACATCTGGTGTGACAAAGGCTGCACATTATGTGCTATCCTGTCTGTGGGATGCTGAATATCAAAGATCCCTTGCTGCTGATCAGAAAGAGTAACCTATTGTGTGGCGGAAGCAGGTTTTCCGCTTTCATTATCTGTGTGGTCCTTTAACCATATGTCTAAAGCCATATACAGGGCTCGAACTTAACGACGGCACTGACGGCAATTGCTTTCATTGAGATATAAATTGAGATCATAATCGATGGCACTTTTGTGTCATCGGTAAAGCTCCTCAACTGGTGTACATAATATGTCAATATTTAATATTTTCACATTTGAAATATGTCTATAAAGTAGACTCTACATACAGCAAAGTAACCTTTAAAAAAAATTGCCATAGGCAGGTTCAAAATTGCCGTCAGTGGGCAGTTTCATCCATAGCAATTCATTTAAAAATTGCCGTCAGTGGGCAGTTTAATTCATAGCAATTCATTTAAAAATTGCCGTCAGTGGGCAGTTTAATTCATAGCAATTCATTTAAAAATTGCCGTCAGTGGGCAGTTTAATTCATAGCAATTCATTTAAAAATTGCTGTGGGAGACAAATTCTTAAGTTCGTGCACTGCATATAACTTAATTAACATGTGTTGACCGTGTCGATAAATAAAACATTCCTTCCTTCCTTCCTTGATGAAATACAGGTTTTCTACAGGTAGGAGTAGTCTATGTGATGTCAGTGGGTTTCCCCACCTCTATCTTTCGTTCATGCAGTGTCTGCGCTTAACTTTTTTTTTGAGTTGCCATCCGGGCAAGTGGTGACAGCACTTTCACTTGCCCGGATCTATTTTCACTTGCCCGAATAATATTTTAAAAAAACAAAACAATATTGCAACAGATTATAAGATAAAACATTTACTTTGAACTATGTACGTGATGGGTCACGAACTATGCACGTGTTAGAAGTTAGAACACGAGCTATGCACGTGTTAGGTTTGCGAAATCACTTAGTGTTTCATATTAAATTAGATAATAGGATTATATAATTGCCGATTATATAATTTCCAACAAAAAAAGATGCTTGCGTTCACCAAACGTTGAGCACTGGTATAACCGACACAACCCCTTCCTCCCCCACCCCATCTCAATGAAATAATAATAATTTTAAAAAATCCTAAAATATATCTATGACGTGTACACATAACCAGGGCTGAATCTTGTCGACATGAATTTGTGCCCAATTTTTCATGCCACTTAATTACCTTACACCTATTCTTATATTGGGCATGTTTATATGTAAAAGCAGACCTACACTTTTTCATGGTGCAAAGTAGGCTACATAGCTGTACTTTTATTTATTTATTAATTATTCATTTAAAAGAAAGAAAAAAAATCGGTCGCCAGGCAGGCAACCTTACCATTAAGTTCGAACCCTGTTCATGGGTTGATAAAATACATTATAACACCAAACAGCCATAGTTTAAAATGTGTTGAGTTGTTGATGAATAAATGTACATATAAACGGTCCTTTGATGCTTTACCAGTAGAAGTAGTGTTAGTGTATTTCCTATCTCTCTTCCTTTCTTTCATGTGTTGAAAACAATCATACATTATGACACCAAACAGTCATAGTTTAACATGTGTTGAGGTGTTGATGAATAAATACTGCTTTCCTATCCATTATCCACACTGTTCAAACTAAATGTTGTTATAAATCTTACAACATAAATTTATCACCTCATCAACTGTCAAGGCTTTTTTTTTATGAACAAATGTAAACATGGGAGTTTGAGTGACTAAGTTAGAAAGTGACTAGATGAGCAAGGCAGTGAGTAAATGAGTGAGCGAGCAAGGTGAGTGAGAGTAGAATATTATTGTCTTTATTTTGCTTAACCGTAAATCAACACCATAGCACTACCAATGACATAGTAATCCAATGGTTTACTGTATGTGAATAAACAAATGGACTGTTGATGGGACCACTATTTCATGCATCAGCAAGGTCATTTCACACATGTCCACTTACTGACTGCCATCAACAGTCTACCCCTGGGCCCCGTTCCACAAAGCGATCTTAGCCCTAAGATTACCTTAAGTGCATAGCTACTGGACTGTAAACCTCATCAGCCAGTTCTTATTAAATATTTCATGAGCTCCATCTACAGACAGTTGACAAAACTGTAGATCTGAAGTAACCTGTTCAAGGCATGGACAAAACTGTAGCAGGGCACTGGTGCACAATTAATTTACACACTGGCACATACTGTAGTTATTACGTTATTGACTTTTACAAGTTTTGGAATCATCCAAAACTCGGCCATCCTAACAAACATTCAGCCTAAGCCTCGGCCAAAAAGATAATGAGCTAAATTTATTCAGGTAGTACTAAACCAAATAACTTCTGGCTGTGTCAAAGTTCAAGGTGCACCCAACTATTGATAGAGAAGTGAACACCACAAGTCCTGTGATTGGAGTACCGTATATCGCTGTGTATTAGCCGACTCCATGCATTAGCCGACCCCCTAGTTTCACCCTCCAAATCGGCTTTAAAATTATAGACCTTGTATATAAGCCGACCCCCCTATATAAAACTAACCAAGTCAGATGTCTGTGTGGTCTACAAAATGACAAAGTACATCTGCTTTCAAACGTGATTTGTCACAGCAAACTTATCCGGAAGCAGTAGCCGATTTCTATTTATAGAAACGGTGTCCGGTTAATTTATTTCTCGTAAAATATAAGTACCAAAATAGCGAAATATACCTAAACATTCTTGATTGCAGCCACACGTTAAAAACACAGTGACTGTTTGCATTGTTGATTGTGCTAATCGGTCTTTTCATTACTAGTCGGCTATACCCTACCATACCCAACCACCCGTGTCGATTAATCCCAAGCCGACAAACCAAACAAATGAAGCTGGAACAATTAACGTGTTCACCGGTTTAGTAAGCAGTTTTGTAATGACACGTGACCTGCGAAGTTTTCCGAAATTGTTTTGATCGGTCACTATTTATTGTTGTTTAAACAGATAAATATTACTAAATAACTTTTAAACACCAACATTTATTAAAGATGAACATATATATACAATTTTAATATCTTTTATTTGTAATAGCTTGTGTTAAAATGCAATATTAAACCTTTATGAAAGCGGAAATGCAGAGCACAGTAATGACAATAGATCGAGTCGAGCCGTGACGTCACTATTCTAACTTTACATTTCCAATAAAATGTTGACTCCTTAGATAAGCCGACCCCAGCCTTTGACTTGATAATTTTTGTATAAAAAAGTCGGCTAATACACAGCGATATACGGTATGTTGGTTGTAAAAAAAAAAAAGTTTCATATGGGCAAAAAATGTATGCAATTTTATTTCATCTAGTACCACTGTGTCAAGTAGCCTTGTGCTTGAAACATGTATGGGGTACCTGTAAAAAAAAAAGTACTTCAATTTTGTATGGAACTAGGGTAGTCATAGACGCTAACCGTTATCTCAGAAATGAGCAGCTTGACCCCCAATTTTTTCTGATTCACTTTAAGGATGAGGGGTGGTAGTATTTATATCTGTGGCGTTTATGTCGATTGATACGCTGCAGGTAGGAGTTTTAGCCACACAAGATACTATTGTCGTCTATAGAATTTGATTTGGTAGCATACACCATACAAAGCCTGTTTCTGTCTTACACCAGCGTAGCTACATACATTTACAATGCTTAAACACCTGTGTCCAAGAAAACCAGGCTTTACTTTACCACAAACAGGACATGGCCTTTGATATACCAGTGGTTGGCCACTGGCTGGGATAGGGGGAAAACCTAATCAGAAAAACAGAGATTCAATCCTTCGACCCTAGCACTTCAGGCAAGTGCTTTAACGAGTTCAATCCCATCCTCTTTTTAAACTAGGCCACTAGACACTAGCGATCGCTGTCAACTTTCTCAAGGACACAGTCCCATATTGAACAGTTTGTTTCGTTTAACAACACCACTAGAGCACATTGATTATATTAATCATTGGCTATTGGACGTCAAACATTTGGTAATTTTGACTTGTAGTCAATAGAGAAAACCCGCAATATTTTCTTAATGCAGCAAGGGATCTTTTGTATGCACTTTCCCACAGACAGGAAAGCACATACCATGGCCTTTAACCAGTTGTGATGCACTGGTTGGAACGAGAAAAACCCCAGTAAGTTGAACGGATCCACCTAGGTGGATCGATTCTGCAACGCAAGCACATACTGAACAGGGTTCCGATCAGAGGACATTAAGAAAAGGAAAACTAGAATAACAATTTGGCAAGGGGAATTCTCAAAGTAGTAAGGAAATGTATTCTTTACCCTAGAAGAAGAAAATGTCAGTGTGTGGTGATAGAAGTAGTTGGTGTACAAATAAACCATCATTTTTAGTAAACATGTTGGTTAAAGTTTGTTTTGTTGAACAGCACCAGTAAAACACAATGTATTAATCATCGGCTACTGGATGTCAACTCTTTTCTTAATTTTAACATTCAGTATTAGAAAGAAAACCTGCTACATTTTTTCATTTGTAGAAAGGGATCCCCATAGACCAAGGCCTTTGATATACCAGTCGTGGTACACTGGCTACAATAAGAAATAGCCCAATGGGCCAACCGGCAGGGATCGATCGTAAACACGTGCATCAAGCAAGCGCTCTAGGCCCAAGACTGTAACAATCTGGTGCTTGGTATCAAAAAGTAACTGACTAAACAATATCCTAGGATGAAATTAAAGGGTTATTTCCCTCTTTTTACACTGTATAGAATAGTAACAATCAGAAAGTTCAAACTAGAAATGGTTATGTGATATTAAAAGTTAATTTAACAAATACATATTTTCAACAACAAAATAAATTAAAAGTACACATATTTATATTTGAGTAACAAATCTGGGACAGGGGTTTAACAAATATTTTGTTTTTTATACTGACATATCAGATATTAAAACCCTGGAATGTTTAGGAATGCTATCTTTGACGGAACATGCTCTTAATTTTGTTTTCACCTGTGGCGATATTAATTGTGTTAGAGGGCCGTATGCAGTTCCAATATGCACTTAGCCCAGGTTGGCACTTTGTTACGTAATACCTTCGCGCAACCGTGCATCCCAATATGCACTTAGTCCAGGTCTGGAGGCCATGTGGCCAGTAGTTACGTAATACCTCTGCGAGTGCGGTTTCGACGACCGTGATTTTGGCGACTAGGCGTCAGTAAGTCTGGCGATCTAAGAAAAATATGCCGGCATGGTCGCTGTGGAAATACCACTTGATAGGGGGAGGACCGCGTTGTACCCCCAGGCAATATTCAGGTTTTATGATAAATAGCTAGGGTTTTAGAGATATCGGGGAAAAACATATTGGAAGGCTTACCAGGGAACGTTAGTCCGTTTGGACTTGGTAAATATCATTTCTGCTCTGTTGTATAACCTTGATGTGATTGATGTGACTTTAAATATTTTAATACTGTATTATACCAATATTATTTAGACGGTGCTGCCGGTCATCTGACGCAGTATACTGTAGGCTCACTGTTCTAAATAATTATTAAGGCTTAGCCAGTCATCCTAGAGGACCTAGGTAAACTGTAGGTTATTGTCTTTATTGTGATAGGTACCAGTATTAATTCTGTGTTACAATGTTACTGAATGAGTAGTTAAGGGTTAATTAAAAATTAACCAGTTAGGAATAGAGTTGTAATTCCTTTATTAATTAAGTTCCCCTGGAAGCGTTTCTCAATTATCACACGTGTGGGTGTTGTGTCACGGTGAAGTGATTACAATATTGTGTAAACTAGACACCTAGAGATTAACTAATTAAGTGATCAGTTCTGGGTTGTTATTATTTGTTGTTGTTAATTAACTACTGCGGCAGTACATTGGTCTGCGTAGTAGTAAAAGAAAGAAATGTTTTATTTAACGACGCACTCAACACATTTTATTTACGGTTATATGGCGTCAGACATATGGTTAAGGACCACACAGATTTTGAGAGGAAACCCACTGTCGCCACTACATGGGCTACTCTTCTGATTAGCAGCAAGGGATCTTTTATTTGCACTTCCCACAGGCAGGATAGCACAAACCATGGCCTTTGTTGAACCAGTTATGGATCACTGGTCGGTGCAAGTGGTTTACACGTACCTATTGAGCCTTGCGGAGCACTCACTCAGGGTTTGGAGTCGGTCTCTGGATTAAAAATCCCATGCCTCGACTGGGATCCGAACCCAGTACCTACCAGCCTGTAGACCGATGGCCTGCCACGACGCCACCGAGGCCGGTGCGTAGTAGTAATACAGATTCCAAAGTGTGTAGTGTTTTTGTTGTGTTTTCTAGTGAACTATACGTGCTATATTATATATACTTTATATAAGATCTTATCTCTGATCATACCTAGAGCCGAGCTACTCGGGTATACACTGTCCGATACAGAGATCTAATAGATATACAGTTAGGAGAGACATTTGGATAATCGTGTTTCATTCAGTTACGGGTATTATAGGATCCCCTTGACACTATCAAATCTCTTTTTAAAAACAAAGGTTGATAACATCAAGATTAAGTATTACCTTATCACACTGCAAACAAATGCCATGTGGTTGGTTATACAAATTAAACAGGAATAGACAATCCAAGATAAAATGACCTCTTTTCTCATTTTAAAGATTTCATCCAACAGTACATACATAATTTCATGGGGGGTTTTAAAGACAACATGCCAAATACTTTCATGTTTGACAAACACGTCTTCAAGAATGGAAATGGTCCCTCAGTCTTTTAAATAATTTTGCATTCAACAAAATTCCTTCTGGCAGAACAGTTCAGCAGCAGCATCGTCATCTTGAACAGAGGGATTTTGCTCCATGCAAATTTTCTTTTTAAAAGTACTTTCCAGGAGGAACCTAACCCCCCTAAAAACTTCGCTCACCACCATCTAGCTCCCTCCCCCCCCCCCCCCCCCCCCCCCGCACAATGTCCTGTAGACAAGCCTCATACTTAAAGACAATAGGAGCAAATCCTGTTTGTAGACCCAATGACACTACATAATCACCACCACCACCATCTGGTGTGTATGCTGGTGGGATCAAATCCCTGTGGTGGATCCACTAGTGTGTATGGTAGTGGACACTACATAATCACCACCACCACCATCTCAACACCAGTACACCAACAGGTGTGTATGCTTGTGGGATCAAACCCCTGTGGTGGATCCACTAGTGTGTATGGTAGTAGAATCAAACCCCTGTGATGGATCCACTAGTGTGATTAGTAGTAGGATCAAACCCCTGTGGTGGATCCACTATTGTGTACGATAGTGGGATCAAACCCCTGTGGTGGATGCACTAGTGTGTATGGTAGTAGAATCATACCCCTGTTATGGATCCACTAGTGTGATTAGTAGTAGGATCAAACCCCTGTGGTGGTCCACTAGTGTGTGTGGTACAGGATCAAACTCCTGCTGTGGATCCACTAGGGTGTACGATAGTGGGATCAAACCCGTGGTGGATCCACTAGTGTGTATGCTGGTGGGATCTCACCCCTGTGGTGGATCCACTAGTGTGTATGCTGGTGGGATCAAACCCCTGTGGTGGATCCACTAGTGTGTATGCTGGTGGGATCACACCCCTGTGGTGGATCCACTAGTGTGTATGCTGGTGGGATCACACCCCTGTGGTGGATCCACTAGTGTGTATGCTGGTGGGATCAAACCCCTGTGGTGGATCCACTAGTGTGTATGCTGGTGGGATCACACCCCTGTGGTGGATCCACTAGTGTGTATGCTGGTGGGATCACACCCCTGTGGTGGATCCACTAGTGTGTATGCTGGTGGGATCACACCCCTGTGGTGGATCCACTAGTGTGTATGCTGATGGGATCACACCTGTGGTGGATCCACTAGTGTGTATGCTGGTGGGATCAAACCCCTGTGGTGGATCCACTAGTGTGTATGCTGATGGGATCACACCCCTGTGGTGGATCCACTAGTGTGTATGCTGATGGGATCACACCTGTGGTGGATCCACTAGTGTGTATGCTGATGGGATCACACCTGTGGTGGATCCACTAGTGTGTATGCTGGTGGGATCAAACCCCTGTGGTGGATCCACTAGTGTGTATGCTGGTGGGATCACACCCCTGTGGTGGATCCACTAGTGTGTATGCTGGTGGGATCACACCCCTGTGGTGGATCCACTAGTGTGTATGCTGGTGGGATCAAACCCCTGTGGTGGATCCACTAGTGTGTATGCTGGTGGGACCACACCCCTGTGGTGGATCCACTAGTGTGTATGCTGGTGGGATCACACCCGTGGTGGATCCACTAGTGTGTATGCTGGTGGGATCACACCCCTGTGGTGGATCCACTAGTGTGTATGCTGATGGGATCACACCTGTGGTGGATCCACTAGTGTGTATGCTGGTGGGATCAAACCCCTGTGGTGGATCCACTAGTGTGTATGCTGATGGGATCACACCCCTGTGGTGGATCCACTAGTGTGTATGCTGATGGGATCACACCTGTGGTGGATCCACTAGTGTGTATGCTGATGGGATCACACCTGTGGTGGATCCACTAGTGTGTATGCTGGTGGGATCAAACCCCTGTGGTGGATCCACTAGTGTGTATGCTGATGGGATCACACCTGTGGTGGATCCACTAGTGTGTATGCTGGTGGGATCAAACCCCTGTGGTGGATCCACTAGTGTGTAAGCTGGTAGGATCAAACCCCTGTGGTGGATCCACTAGTGTGTATGCTGGTGGGATCAAACCCCTGTGGTGGATCCACTAGTGTGTATGCTGATGGGATCACACCTGTGGTGGATCCACTAGTGTGTATGCTGGTGGGATCAAACCCCTGTGGTGGATCCACTAGTGTGTAAGCTGGTAGGATCAAACCCCTGTGGTGGATCCACTAGTGTGTATGCTGGTGGGATCAAACCCCTGTGGTGGATCCACTAGTGTGTAAGCTGGTAGGATCAAACCCCTGTGGTAGATCCACTAGTGTGTATGCTAGTGGGATCAAACCCCTGTGGTGGATCCACTAGTGTGTATGCTGGTGGGATCAAACCCCTGTGGTGGATCCACTAGTGTGTAAGCTGGTGGGATCAAACCCCTGTGGTGGATCCACTAGTGTGTATGCTAGTGGGATCAAATCCCTGTGGTGGATCCACTAGTGTGTATGCTAGTGGGATCAAATCCCTGTGGTGGATCCACTAGTGTGTATGCTGGTGGGATCAAACCCCTGTGGTGGATCCACTAGTGTGTATGCTGGTGGGATCAAACCCCTGTGGTGGATCCACTAGTGTGTATGCTGGTGGGATCAAACCTCCTTGGTTGTTGCCAGTGGTGTCTTTTGCTCTACAGCACTACATATCATCCCCCGCTTCCTCCTCAAGTGGACCCATTGATGCCAGTGTGATTAAACCCATAAGTGTGTATGTTGGTGGGATCAAACATTTTTGGTATCTTTTGCACGACACCCACACCCACAACCATGGACCTATTGATGCTGGTGGCATTAAACCCATTAGTGTGTATGTATGCTAGAAGGGCCAAACCCCCTTGTTGGACTCGTTGGTGACTTGGTGTGTATGCTTGTGGAATCAAATAACCTTGGCGTCTTTTGCACTACACCACCACCTCACCCTGTGGACCCACTGATGCTGGTGAGATTAAAACCCATTGATGCGTATGGTAGTAGGATCTGATTAAACTTATATGGTGGATCCAATAGTGTACATACTTAAACGATCAAGTCCCCTTGGCTTACACCCATTGGGATGTATGGCATTTAATATTACATCCATTTCTCGTTCCAGCCAGTGAACACAACTGGTATATCAAAGGCCGTGGTATGTACTATCCTGTCTGTGGGATGGTGCATATAAAAGATTCCTTTCTGCTAATCGAAAAGAGTTGCCAATGAAGTGGCAACAGCGGGTTTTCTCTTTCAATATCTGTGTGGTCTTTAACCATATGTCTGACGTCATATAACCGTAAATAAAATATGCTGAGTGCATCATTAAATAAATCATTTCCTTCCTTCTTAATATTACATGGTATGTGCTGTCCTTTCTGTGGGATGGTGCATATGAAAGGTCCATTGCTACTGATGGAAAAAATGTAGCAGGTTTCCTCACTAGGACTATAATTTAAAAATTACCAAATATTTGACATCCATTAGCCAATGATTAATAAATCAATGTGCTCTAGTGGCATCGTTAAACAAAACAAACTTTACTTTAATGTTACAATGGTGTAGTACTGGTAATGTCGATTGTACTTGATCACCCATCCAGGTGTTAAAAAAGCCCAATATTGCTCATATCCAAGTAAGTTAAAAAAATTCGATATATAGTATTAGAGACGACACCTACTATATTTTTCTATTAGTAACAAGGGATCTTTTATATGCACCAGGGGCATAGGCTGGGGGGGGGGGGGGGGGTTAAAGTAAATGGTCTGCTTTCAGAACTAAAATATACAGGTTTATACATATAGTTTCTGGTGGTGCAAAAACAAAATAGAAAAAGGGTCCACTTGGTTCATATTCGAACCCCCACAGGTCCAGATCACGCTACATCCCTGTGCACCATCCAAAAGAGAGGATAGCATATACCACAGCCTTTGATATATTTTCCACTTGTGGTGCACTGGATGGAGTGAGAAATAATCCAATGGGCCCACTGATGGGGATCGATCCCAAAAAGACATGCATCAAGCGAGCACTTTACCACTGGGCTACGTCCCATCCCAGGATGACCAGAATAAGTTCAAGTACTAGTTACCTTCAGCATAGCTTGACATGTTTTATCTGCCCTCTATTTACTTCCTCTGGGATAAGATACCCACCACGAAACTACCGAACTAGGACAATAACAAAGCCCGCATAGGAGGAAAACTACCACAGTAACATAATATTGCATGACCTTGTTTTTAAAAGTGCTCACATTGTTGGATGTTTTTTAGAAAAGAAAAAAAAATGTAGTAAAAACATGGTCAGAGAGAGAGAGAGAGAGAGAGAGAGAGAGAGAGAGAGAGAGAGAGAGAGAGAGAGAGAGAGAGAGAGAGAGAGAGAGACAGAGAGACACAGAGACAGACAGAGAGAGACAGAGACAGAGAGACAGAGAAAGAAAGAGACAGAGAGAAAGAGACAGAGAGAGAGACACACACACACACACACACACACACACACAGAAAAAGCGAGGGGGAGGGAGAGAGCAAATGATCAATTTTTGTTCAGTAAAACAAAAACAAACAAATTCTTTTTTTTACAATATATCTTCACATACTATTAATAACAATGATATACTTTGTACAATAAATTTCCGTCTATATTTACAGCACAAAAAGGTATTTAGGTTATGAAAATAACAAAAGGTTGATTGTAATATTTAATTTACATTCAAAAATATATTTCTCATATATCTGTCAATATTCTGTACTTTTCAGTTACTATTCTTGTCAACCGTATGACCACTGTATATTGTATGGAAAATTAAAGAGAGTCCAATATCCAACACAAAATCTGCTTAATGCTTAAAGGGACAGACCCTAGTTTTTAAACACTAAGGCATATTTTTCACCTAGACCCTAGTTTAAAAAAAACCCCGTAAAAATGGACACTAAGTTTTGTTAATTTACAAACCTGTAACAAATTTGGATACAACAGGAAGGAAATAGGTTTTTTTAACGACGCACTCAACACATTTTATGTAAGGTTATATGGCATCGGACATATGGTTATGGACCACATAGATATTGAGGGAGAAAACCCGCTGTCACCACTTCATGGGCTACTCTTTTCAATTAGCAGCAAGGGATCTTTTATATGCACCATCCCATAGACAGGATAGCACATACCACGGCCGTTGATGTACCAGTCGTGGTGCACTGGCTGGAGCGAGAAATAGCCCAATGGGCCCACCGACGGGGATCGATCCCAAACCGACCACACATCAAGCGAGTGCTTTACCACTGGGCTACGTCCCGCTCCTGGATACAACAGAGTGAAACAAGAGTCTGTGACATTAAAAATTAGAAACACCAGAATAATAAGAAATACTTTGGTTGTACGGAAATTGATAATCTAAACAATAAAATGTAAGTAATGTTTGTTATCAGTGATCAACGGCTTAGTAGTGAAAAAATGTGCCTTTAAAAACTAGGATCTGTCCCTTTAAGAAAACATCATTACATATAATTAAATTTAAAACTACCATCTTTTGATATATATACCATTTAATTACCGAAATCATGATCATGATTATAAACTTCAAAATGATCAATATCTAAACAAGACGAGAAATAATCAATAATCAGACTTGGCCATTTCTTCTTTCCTTTTATCAAAGGCAACTAAATTGAGCTTACCAATACAAATACGCAGAACAAATAGGTACAACAAATTGCCTGTCAAGTGCTTTGTCAATAGTCATTACACTGCAATGACCAATTAGGCTGAAACCGCCACAAGGCCAGCAAGAGCTTCAGCTTTGTTATCAACTTTTAATTTGTAGCACAGAGAAACTACATCTATATTATAATGTGGCTTGACTGAGATCATACTCAGTCTGTGTATACTTTTGTATCGGGTAGGGATATGCAATATTTACCTCAGTTTTTGGAGGCGGGACATAGCCCCATGGTACAGTGCTCGCTTGATGCGTGGTTGGTCTGGGATCGATCCCCGTCGGTGAGCCCATTTGGGCTATTTCTTGTTCCAGCCAGTGCACCACAACTGGTATATCAAAGGCTGTGGTATCCTGTCTGTGGGATGGTGCATATAAATGAATCCTTGCTGCTAATCGAAAAAGAGTAGCCCATGAAGTGGCGACAGCGGGTTTCCTCTCTCTATGTCTGTGTGGTCCTTAACCATATGTCTGACGCCATATAACCGTAAATAAAATGGGTTGAGTGAGTCGTTAAAAAAAACCCATTTCATTCATTTTATTTAGCTAAGTTTCATACCAATGTGTGATGTGATGGGTAATAAGATCAACACCCATCTGTGGATTCATTAGTTTATTATCAGCTCTAACCTAAAGTTAACGTTTATTTTGTTTAATGACACCACTAGAGTACATTAATTATTGGCCATTTGATGTCAACAAATTTAATTCTGATATGTAGAGAAAACACTACAGTTTTCCATTAGCAGCAAGGGATCTTTTATATGCACTTTCCCACAGACAGAACAGCACATACCACAGACTTTGATATATTTCAGTCATGGGGCATTGGTTGGGACAGGAATAAAAAAAAAAAATCAGAAAACAGGTCTACAGAGAGGATTTGATACTTTTGAAAGGCACTCTGAAGGCCAATTTCTTTGTGTAAATTGTGAGGTAAATTGTATAGGCAATGAACAACAGTTTTTGTTTTCTAATCTCATTTTCATTTCAACTTATTTTCATGCTTATATCCAATTAAAGTTCAAGCACGCTGTCCTGGGCACACACATAAGCTATCTGGGTTGTCTGTCCAGGACAGTGGGTTAGTTGTTAGTTGTTAGTGGTTGATGGTTGGTAAGAGAGAAGAGGGTGTAGTGGTCTTACACCTACCTAACGAGTCGTTAAAACGCGCTCTAGGTGGGAGCCGGTACCAGGCTGCGAACCCTGTACCTACCAGCCTAATGTTCAATAGCTTGACCACAACATCACTAAGGCTGGTTCCTACTCTCATTCTCCCCTTCCCTGGCTATGCCATTGACTTTTTGTAATTTATTAATGTTCATGTATATAAGCCTGCTGCCTCTCACATTATACTATTTTGTTATACAGCAAACTGGACTAATTTATGTGATTTTTTTTCTCTTTTTTTCACTTTGATCTTCATGTTATTACAGATAATATATATTGTTATAGCCTCTTTGATCTTCTTATTGGCAAAACTAGATAATATATATTGTTATAGCCTCTTTGATCTTCTTATTGGCAAAACTAATCAGAATTATTAACCAGAAAACAACTGATAAAAATTTGTTATCATACTTCTATAGCTGTTATAGAAAATGAGACTTGTACTAGATATTATTAAACTTAATAATGTACTGGGAGTTAAAAGCTCAAAATGTAACTGACTGTCAAAATAGTTTTATGTAGATATCAGATATTATTAAACTTAATAATGTACTGGGAGTTAAAAGCTCAAATGTAACTGACTGTCAAAATAGTTTTATGTAGATATCAGATATTATTAAACTTAATAATGTACTGGGAGTTAAAAGCTCAAATGTAAATTTATTATTTAGATTATTAGGGGGTTTTATTGTCTATTTCCAGAAATTAGAATTTCATTTTTTTTTTTTTTTTTTTAAATCATAACTGACAGGCAAAAACGATTTTGGATCAACTTACAAAGTCTGTTTTTCTTAAACGCAGGTATTTAAGTTTTATAAATATATGTAGTAACATGTGTAAGACGAAAACAAGCTACATAAATTTGGCTCTTTGTGTTTTGCTATTGCTGTGGCAAGCAAAGATGAATATAATTTATTATATCAGTTAAGAATTAGCTGTAGTAATAAAGTTGGTTTGTTTTGCTTAATGACACCACATTGATTAATTAATCATCGAATATTTGGTGTCAAAGATTTGGTAATTCTGATACGTAGTCAGAGAAAACCCGATATATTTTTCCTAATATAGCAAGGGATCTTTTATATGCACTTTCCCATAGACAGGAAAGCACATACCATGACCGTTGTGGTGCACTGGTTATAACGAGAAAAAATCCAATCAGTTGAATGGATCCATAGAGGTGATTTGATCCTGCGATGCAAGCACCTCAAGCGAGCACTTAACCGACCAAGCTAAATTCCACCCCTCTGTAGTAATAAATGCTGAAAAATATGTCCATAATAGGAATTGCAAATTCTAGGTTTTTTTGTTTATAATATATATTAAACATGTGTTTTAATTGTTTTATACTCAATTCAAAACTTCATCCACTTCAGTAAGACTACAAATTGAATTGCAAATAAGTATATATAACAAACAATGTAATCAATAAAAAATTAAAAATTATACAAATATTTACACATTGGAACGATTTTGATTTCTCAAATTACTTATTTTTCAGGCATACACATATGCCAAAAAGCATACTGTAACAAAATTTCTTTTACTTTTTTCAAATAAGTGTTTTTCACAATTTCATTGACCGAAGTAGAACATTTTGCAGGCATGACAAGATAATCAATGCTTTTGAGGTTTTCCTTTATCCATGACAATCTAATGTAGTAGTGTAATTACAGTGAAACCCCTCTAAACTGGACACCCTTGAAACCACGTAAAATACCAGGTTAAAAGAGATATCTGGTTTAGAGAGGTCAAGTTATTTACTGATTTAAAAAAAAAAAAGACTGAAAAATGTCCAGTTTTGAGGGAATTTCGGTTTACAGAGGGTCCGGTTTTGAGAGGTAACACTGTACTTACTTTTTTAGACTGGCAATCTTTGATTTTATCAATATATGTACTTCACATGTCATACTGAGACAAAGGGTAATTTTCTAATTTAATCAAATATACTTCAGACTTTAAACCAGGCAAGAGGAATTGTTATGTTAATGCCCATAACAAGGTCCCAGACAACACTTCGTCAATAATATATTTTTTAAATTGTTTTGTTTAACGACACCACTAGAAGACATTGCTTTATTAATCATCAGCTATTGGATGTCAAACATATTCATTCTGACATATATAATCTTAGAGAGGAAATTCACTACATTTTTCCATTAATAGCAAGGGATCTTTTATATGCACTATCCCACAGACAGGATAGCACATACCACAGCCTTTGATTATACCAGTCATGGTGCACTGGCTGAAACGAGAAATAGCCCAATGGGCCCACTGACGGGGATCGATCCCAAACCGACCATGCAACAAGCGAGTGCTCTACCACTGGGCTACATCCCAGACAACACTCTGTCAATAGGTTAAGGGCAGTAATCAAATAACAATTAATCACTCTTGACATAATTGTACTGAAGTTCATGCACTGGGATGTAAACCTATTATTTAGCAAAAAAACAATTAGACCATGTAATATGTAGTCATATAATACGGCTATCCTTAAAAAAAAAAAATAGTAATGCAATCCATCATATCAGCAATTAAGTTTTTACTGTCACAATAACAAATGGAAAAACAAAATCACAAACAAATGAAAGCATGGCAACAAAATGAGAGTTAGTTGGGTTACAGCAAATATTATTATTGCTGTTAGTTTACACAACAGCAAGAAATTACAGGCAGTTGTTTTTTAAGCTGGACAGAACAAATATGACTCATATATTTTATTATGTTTTTACTCTGCCTTGAACTAGCTATGGGACAAACGTCCTTTGTGTAACCCACCAATAAATCACAAAACAGTTAACTGATCTAAAGATTGTTTTGAATTTTCCTCACTAAATAAAATATCCATATCAAAATGCTATGTACCAGGGTATATATATTTTCCGTATACACATGGCAATATTACAGAATCACAACCAGATACACAACCTAACAGTCTGAGTTAGTAAGTCATAAACTTACTGGGCTTCTAGAATTTATAAATATCCACTTGCCATGGGATCAGTGATTTTTAAAATGTACTAGCCATGATTAAAAGTTCACTAGCCCTACTTTAAATAAATACAATTGTACTAATAATCAGATATGTCACCTAAAGAGGGAGACATGAGCTTAAAAACCCTTAGATTTGTGGGAGACAGAATATTCAAATTTACAAAACAGTTTTAAATGCAGCATTTGACCAAAAAAAATTCACTAGCCGTCAGGCAGGGCATTAGTAGAAATTTACTAGCCCAACACTGCATATCAGTAGCAACTGAAGTGGGTCTACCATAATCTAGAAGCCTTGAACTTGATAAAAACAAGGAATATTAGCCTTGAACTTGATAAAAACAAGGAATATTAGCCTTGAACTTGATAAAAACAAGGAATATTCAATGTCCAGGCACTTTGTTTAATCAACGACAGTTAAAAGTTTGGTCCCTAGAGTTATTAATAATCAGCTATTGGATGTAAAATATTTGGTAATTCTGACATATAGTCTTAGAAGGGGAAACCTGCTACGGTACATTTTTCCATTAATAGTAAAGGATATTTTATATGCACCATCCCACAGACAAGAGAGCATATACCGGTAATATACCAGTCATGGTGCACAGGCTGGAACAAGAAACAGCCCCATGAGCCCACCGATGCAGATTAATCCTAGATCAACACCACATCAGATAAGTGCTTTACCACTGGACTACATCCAAACCATACCATCAGTATTTTAAAATAATGGTTTGCACGTTCTTTAAATTTCCTATACAATTAATATATCACAATATACATAACAATACTAAACATCACACATGTATATAACTGTCCGAAACATATATACATATCTGACCGAAACACATTTACATATCTGTCTAAAACATATACATATTGGTCCAAAACACATATACATATCTGTCCAAACCACATACACATATCCGTCCAAAACATATACACATATCCGTCCAAAACACATACACATATCCGTCCAAAACACATACACATATCCGTCCAAAACACATACACATATCCGTCCAAAACACAGTTCTACTTTTAATATGTTTAATATAAAAAGGCACTGCTCTACTTTCAGTGTTTAATATAAAAAGGCACTGCTCTACTTTCAGTGTTTAATATAAAAAGGCACTGCTCTACTTTCAGTGTTTAATATAAAAAGGCACTGCTCTACTTTCAATGTTTTATATAAAAATGCACTGCGCTAATTTCAATGTTTAATACAAAAAGGCACTGTTTTATTTTAAATATGTTTAATATGAAAAAGGCACTGTGCTTTCAATGTGTGTAATATAAAAATTGATTAATCTACTTTCAAAGTTTTATATAAAAATGCAATGCACTAATTTCAATGTTTAATACAGAAAGACACTGCTTTATTTTAGATATGTTTAATATAAAAAAAAGGCAATGCGCTACTTTCAATGTGTGTAATATAAAAATCCATTAATCTGCTTTCAATATGTTTAATATAAAAATGCACTGTGTTGAGTTTATTAACTGTGACAGAAACCTAGCTGGTGTAAATAAGCCGAATGCATGCGTCTTTGTAAATAAATAACGGATTTGTAACACAAATTACAGCAGTTATTGTCATTGGCAATGTTTAGTTTCAGAAATTACTGGTGCACAGAGTGTCAAATAGTGTTTGCCGTAAATTGGCAGTTAAGTAAGTGGCACGCGACCAGAACAATCATTAATGTCAAACTTTATGCCCTGCTTGAGTCAGACTTGTCAGAAAACATGTACACCAGCAACCTACGCATTTCATCAGCTATTGTGACATACATCTGCGCCTGCTTGTGGACACACACAAAAAACAACTTTTCTGACTGCATTAAAAATCAGTTGCATCATTTCGGGCAGTGCTCATAACACAAGCACTTGCCTGCAATGTGAAACAATATAAATGAATACCGCGGAAATGAATAAACTGTATATAACTATTAAAACTGTTGATGCAAAATGTAACGTCCTGCATGTTATATACTTGTAATATCAAAGCAAGAACAAGTTTTAAATCAGTTGTATTAGGGTTAGGTTGGACACATGTTTTGTTTAACAACACCACTAGAGCACATTGATGAATTAATCATCGGTTATCAAACATTTCATAATTACAGTAATTATTAGAGGAAACCTACATTTTTCCATTAGCAGCAAGGAATCTCTTATTTGCAATTTTCCACAGACAGGAAAGCACATACCACGGCCTTTGACCAGTTGTGGTGCACTGGTTGAAACAAGAAAACAAATTCAGTTGAATAGATCCACTGAGGTCGTTCGATCCTGCCACTCAAACACCTCACGCGAGCTCTTAACCGACTGAGGTAAATCCTGCCCAAAAATAATTAGCAATTTAGCAAATTTTGTCAGCCACCTATTACTAAGGTCGACAACAGTCACTTTTCACACCCTTGTTTTGGGTTTGTACACAATAAATATAGCATATCTTACCGTAATTTCACTTGAAATCCATATTTCGTAAAAGGTATAATTTTTTATCCACAAGATTTTCTTCAAACACATTCAGATGCATTAGTAATGATCAAAAAAAAAAATTCAATAGCAAGTTTGCACTGGAATTTTTCCAGCATTCTTAAAACGGAAACGTCATGTACTCAGTGTATGGTTATTGTAAGGCGATTCAAAGTGATGTCATTGGAATACTGACGTCATTCAAATTCAAAATTAGCTATATTATTACAATGCTTCGCCACATTAAAATAAAAACTGGTCTACTAACCTTGACCCCTGTCAAATTTCTATAACAAGCGGACAACATTGTTTACAGGTTGGTATTTTCTTATTTTTCATAATTCTGGACAAAATATTAATTTTAAGTTTCAAAAGATGAAAGAAATAAAAAGTAACTTTTGACAAATATATCACATCAAAATATTACCATTGGATATGTTTTATTTACTGTGTACGAAGCCAAAACAAGGGTGCGAAAAGTGACTGTCGTTGACCTTAGTATCGGCACTTTGAAACATTAATAAACACTTTGAAAATATATAAGTACGTGTACTGTAAACCAAAACATTAACCGATTGACTTTTAATGTAAAAGTTTTATGGTCTGCATATCATATGAATATCAAAGCAAGAATAAGTTTTAAATCAAACTGTGTTTACATTGGACTCAAACAGTTAGCAATTTAGTGAATTTTGTCACAAAAATTGTGGCCAAATTCATGTCATGGTTAGCAAAATAAAAAAATTAAAAATTAAAGAGTCTTTAAATAATTTTATCCATGTGTTTTTAAATTAGCATTTTGGTGATTTAATAATAAAATATATATTCTCCAAATCCTACTTTAATTCACATTTGGCAAATTGGCATAGGAAGCGGGGATGGGGGGGGGGGGGGTTGGCAGTGATGGTCTTTGTATATTTATATATGTATTTATGGCTACACACACACACTTTTTGGCACCTTCCTATACCCGTGATTGGCGATCAATAGCTTGAACTAAGGTTGTTTAAGCGACACATGAACTTCAGGCCTCAGAAAACTGCGAAAACCATAGTTTCATTTGTGCATGACTCACACCTGTCTGGTTTTGTAATCCATTAATCCATTCCGTCTGCTCATTAAATACAGCACATCATTTGCATGGTCATAACAAGATATATGCAAAAAAAACCCACCTAAAAATGGGTTACCTGGATTTGTTTTTGTATAACTCATAAATGCTTTATGCAACATGCCAATTTTCAATTCTCAGAGGGCTGAACTTGTGTATAAATGTCCACGTTCTGCATGAGTATACATACATGTACAGATAATAGAGTAAAGCCACATTTTAAATCCCTGCTAGTAACTACATTTGGTATTGATTGTGTGAATGCGGACATTAATCAGTGTATGTACATAGTGAAAGGATAAGTGATTCGGCACCCTGCTACACACCACCGAGCTGGACAACACGCCAATCAATATGTGTAGGAAGTGGGTCGTGTTTTGCACCGGACACTGCTTATTACTTACATGGGTGTCCGACACATACTCAACTCCACTGAAAACGCACTGGCCAGTCTCGTTGGTGTAGTGGTTAAGCCATTGGACTTAAGGCTGGTAGGTACTCTGTTCATACCCCGGTACCGGCTCACACCCACAGCGAGTTTAACAGGACACAAACTGCTAATTACTTACATGGGTGTCGGATATACACTCAACTCCACTGAAAACGCACTGGCTGGCATCAGTGGTGCATTGGTTAAGGCTGGTAGGTAATGGGTTCGCACCGTGATACCGGCTCCCACCCAGAGCTGGACAACACACCGATTAATGTGTGTAGGAAGTGGGTCGTGTTTTGCACGGGACACTACTAATTACTTACATGGGTGTCCGACACACACTCAACTCCACTGAAAACGCACTGGCTGGTCTTGTTGGTGTAGTGGTTAAGCCATCGGACTTATGCTGGTAGGTACTCTGTTCGTACCCCAGTACAAGCTCCAACCGAGAGCGAGGTTAACTGGACACTGCTAATTACTTACATGGGTGTCGGATATACACTCAACTCCACTGAAAACGCATTGGCCGGTCTTTAGTGGTATAGTAGTTAAGGCTGGTAGGTACTGGGTTCGCAGCCTGGTACTGGCTCCAACCGAGAGCGAGGTTAACGGGACACTGCTAATTACTTACATGGGTGTCTGATATACACTCATCTCCACTGGAAATGCAATAGCCAGGCTCTGTGTTGTAGTGGTTAAGCCTTCAGACTTGAGGCTGGTAGGTACTGGGTTCACAGCCCGGTACTGGCTCCAACCGAGAACGAGTTTAACGGGACCCTGCTAATTACTTACATGGGTGTTATATATACACTCAATTCCGTGCACTGGCCGGCATCAGTGGTGTAGTTGTCAAGCCATCCGACTTAAGGCTGGTAGGTACTGGGTTTGTATCCCGGTACTGGCTCCGATCCAGAGTGAGTTTAACAACTCAATGGGTAGGAAAGAAAGAAATGTTTTATTTAACGACGCACTCAACACATTTTATTTACGGTTATATGACATCAGACATATGGTTAAGGACCACACAGATTTTGAGAGGAAACCCGCTGTCACCACTTCATGAGCTACTCTTTCCGATTAGCAGCAAGGGATCTTTTATTTACGCTTCCCACAGGCAGGATAGCACAAACCATGGCCTTTGTTGAACCAGTTATGGATCACTGGTCGGTGCAAGTGGTTTACACCTACCCATTCCATTGAGCCTTGCGGAGCACTCACTCAGGGTTTGGAGTCGGTATCTGGATTAAAAATCCCATGCCTCGACTGGGATCCGAACTCAGTACCTACCAGCCTGTTGACCGATGGCCTAACCATGACGCCACCGAGGCCAGTAAATGGGTAGGTGTAAGGCCACTACACCGACCTCTCTCTAACTAACCTCTAACCCTCTGTCCTGGACAGATAGCCGAGGTGTGTGTCCAGGATAATGTGCTTGAACTATTATATTGCAACCTTATATATTCATGTGATTGCAATAACAACTAAAAACTGGGTGGTGCATTTTCATTGCAGTTCAGATGTTTGTGTCAGCAGGAAAAGAGGAAAGACTAAATTTGCTTTAGGTCAACCTTAAATAGCTGGAAATGAAGTATCTATAATTGAAATTGTAGTCTGGAAGCATGTGTTAGAAATTAACTTTTTGACTGCTTGTACTCATACAAACATTACTCTAATTTTATGTAAATTTACATTAATTGTTTTGTTTTCTTTCTTATTTTTTCATTTTTATAATATCTAATCTAATCAATTGCTCATCATAATGTCGACATCACTAGCACTAATTTCTTAATCTAAATAGTCGTACAATGCTGTAAGATGTAAAGCCAAAGCTGTTTGTGAAACTGATTATCAATATTAGAAAAAAAACATACTGTCTGTTTTAAGTGGCAAATGCATGTCAGTTTTTAAGCTTTGGTCCTATACCATATAGACTCAAATCCAGGACTTGAACTTAAGAATTTCCCACCCATGTTAATTTTTTTAAAGTGACATTTGTAGCAAAGAAACATAACAAAAAGTCTATTTCAAATGAAAACATTTATGTATAAATTTTAACGTATACATTTTGGCCATCGTTGAGGGGCCTTACCAATGGCAGAAATTTGTATCCTGCGGCACAAAGTGCCATTGGTGAAACCCCTGACCTACAGGAATTTACATCACAAATTGGAGCCATGAAATGGTGGTTATGGATATGAAGGGATATTTCAATGATGTGCTCTTGATTTTGATGTAGAGGTTAATATCACAGAAGAAAAAATTGGATTCTCATACAGTCAATTTTCAAAGGAAATATCAAGAATGCTCTCTTGGCCCAGATACAGTAAAACCTGTCTAAACCAGATCATACCCTGGGCCTAATATTTATACGATTCAGACAGTGTCCGGTGTGCAGAAGGTTGCGTTTTATAATTTAGAAAATGTGGGACCATGAAACTTGGCCAGTTTCATAGGATTCCTGTTATTTGAGAGTCTGGTTTAGACAGGTTTGACTGTACCTGATTTTCCACAATAGAGGTTAATATTACAGAAGAAATCTGATGGCGTCTCATACTCATAGACAATTCTTTTTCAGTTAGCAGCCAGAGATATTGTTTTTCAGTAGCCAAAGATGTTATATAAAGACCATGGCAGTATTTCTGGCAGAAAGAAATTTTTTGGATATTCCGCTATGGAATTGAATGCAATCACAGTCAACAGGGGGAAAGAAAATGGGGTAAGGTTAGGGTTAGGGTTAAGAAAATCATACAGTAATGATAATAGTCGTTACTCTTCTCAAAAGGTTAACTTACAAAAAATAAAATCTGCAAAAATATTTGGGTATGGCACCATACCCGTGTTACCTTCTGGCAGAAATCCTGCATGGTATGTGCTGATCTGTTTGCAGCAAAAGTGCACTGGGAGACCACTGATAATAAATTTGGCCTACATGATGATCACCACTTTTTTCTCACTAACTCATTAATCTTGCACAGCAAGGCTTGAAATTGACAGGAATCGGATAGCAAACTCCTGTCAGGCAGCAAATGCCACTCAAACTGTGCAATATGCTGTGTAATAAAGTTTCATAAGCAAGTTCTGCTTTCCATCTCCTCTCTTTTTGTTTCTTCTTTTTTTACAGTATTCCTCATTTTAAGGAGTGATTATATAAATCATAATCTTTTATCTGTGGGGCAGGCTGTAGCCCAGACTTGGTAAAGCACTCACCTGGATAAGCAGTATGTCTGAGATTGACACCCCCCACCCCCGTCAGTGAGCCCATGGGGTTATTTCTCGCTTCAGCCAGTGCATCACGACTGGTTTATCAAAGGCCATGGTATATGCTATCCAGTCTGTGGGATGGTGCATATAAAAGATCTCTTGCTACTAATGGAAAAATGTAGCTGGTTTTCAAAAGTTTGACATCCAATAGCCGATGACAAATAAATCAATGTGCTCTAGTGGTGTTATTAAACAATACAAACATTTAAAACTTTTATCTGTGTTCGTCTCGTGCTATCTGTAAAGCTGGTAAAAAGTTACACTATTAGGGCTAATTAGGAGTTTAATTTTGTGATTAATTTTTAGTTCCAGCTGATAATAGGACAAGCAAAGATTGCTTCCCTTTCCGCAATATGAACTTCAAGCATGGCGCAGTACAGAATGCAGAATTCGAACTTATCAACGGCACCAACCACAGTCGCCGTCGTTGAGATATAAATTGCTGTAGGTCGAGAGCATCATTGACGGCACTTTTAAAGCTCCTCAATGATGGTAAAATGTTTACGTCTGGTATACATTATATGCCAGTATATAACATTACCACATTTAAAATGTTTACGTCTGGTATACATTATATGCCAGTATATACCATTAGTATTTTTAAAATATGTGTCTATACACAGCAAAATAACCTTTCAGTTGTGTTTATTTGCTGCAAAAATAATTTCTGCAAAAATTATTTTTACAAAAATTGCCATGGGCAGGCTTTAAATTGCTATTGGTGAGCCTATTCAGTATTCACGCAAACAATTATCTTTTTAAATTGCCATCAGAGACAAATTCTCAAGTTCGAGCCCTGATATGCTGAGACGTTAGTTGAACATTAGCTTGAGTTTTTACTGTGTGTTTGGGTGTTGGTTTTGTTTTCAGTTCCTTGGTAAAATCATTATTAATATTATAAAGTATTATGGAAGTGGCAGGGTGTGTAGAGCTCAACAAGTCAACAATAGTAACATTTAGTGAGCATTTAAGTTAATAAAATGATTATTTATATTCAGTAAATTGAACAAAAAACAAACATAATACTATGACTTTAATTGTACATAATGTTGTTAGTAATCCTGTATTCAACAATAAGCAGACGTTTTCGTTTGTTAATGCTCGTTTTAATACCCGTGTTGCGGGGGATAATGACTAGTTATAAATTTACAACATATAACGTTGATTAATTACAACTTTTCAAACATATCCGATTTACATTTACAGGTGGAATTTATGTAACATTGTTTAAATCAACCTTCATTGTAGCATATACAAAAATAAAAACTTCCTTAAATAACAAAAGGCACTACTAGACTAGCACCACTAGACTAGTGTACAAAGCTTAATGACAGGTAGGTTTACACTTACAGGTGGAATTTATGTAACATTGTTTAAAACAACCTTCCTTGTAGCATATATTTGATAAGATAGGTTTACACTTACAGGTGGAATTTATGCAAGATTGTTTAAAACAACCTTCATTGTACCATATGCCTGATAAGATAGCTTTTCTTGACAAGGTATGATGGCCGTGTCATTGGGTCATGTTTTAGCTGTATACATATAGATGGTTGAGGTCAACATTACTGTAGGTACCTGATAGTATGTACGGTGTGCATCTATTTCCATAGAGGACGGGACATAGCCCAGTGGTAAAGCGCTCGCTTAATGCGTGGTTGGTCTAGGATCGATCCTAGTAGGTGGGCCCATCCATCGGCCTATTTCTCGTTTCAGCCAGTGCGCCGCGACTGGTATATCAAAGGCTGTGGTATGTGCTATCATGTCTGTGGGATAGTGCATATAAAAGATCCCTTGCTGCTAATCAAAAAGAGTAGTCGCAACAGCGGGTTTCCTCTCTCAATATCTGTGTGCTCCTTAACCATATGTCTGACACCATATAACCGTAAATAAAATGAGTTGAGTGCATTGTTAAATAAACCATTTCCTATTTCCATGGTTATCATGATTACTTGTAAGTTCCAGTAGAAATATTTGGCAAGACTTCCAAACATTGCATTAACCAGTTCCTTCAGGCTTAGGTTTAGGGTTAGTGATAGTATTATTATTAGCATGTATGCTGGACTGTTCGGCAGTCTTTCCAAATATTGAAATGAATTATTTGTTGAAAAACATTTACCATGTTGAAATTTTTTTTAAACTAATAAGACTAATATTTTTGGGGCCAAGCCCTTTTTTTGACACATGTCTAAAGAAAATCAATCCTATCCCTGAAAAGGACAACTGCAAGAAATATTTTCTAGTTAATTAATCTTAAAATTTCAATGGCGTAAGCAGCATGACGCTTGCCTCGTCTGGAATTTCCCCAGATTTATTTTATTTTTCCCATGACAATTGATATTTATTTTACAGGTCTGGGTTTTCCTCTCTGGCTACGCCCCAGAATTTTAAACAAGACCAATTAACCAATGAAAAATGTGCATCACCGTCAAGTTTTTATAGCTCCAGTTGATTGCACTACAAATGGGGGTCTCATATGCTTGGTTGGACTGAAATGTTTTTTATCCATAGAGGTTTGGGGGGATACATATGCTTGAAGGTAATGCTGAAATGATTGTATGCATGCATATTCATTTGTTTGTATTTGTTTTTGTGCTTGTATCCAATGAAGGTTCAAGAACGCTATCCATGGCACACACTGCAGCTATCTGGGCTGTCTGTCCAGGTAAGTAGGTTAGTGGTTGGTAGTTACTGAGAGAGAAGTTAGTGGTACCCTTATAGGAGAAGCCACGGTGACGTCACATGTTTTGATCACGTGGTACCGCGTGAGCGCTGGTAGGCAAGAAACCAGTTGACAATACTGGCATTAGTAGTAATGAACAATCGAATGTTTTTCCGTCAATTAAATCAGTGTAGACTAGTTTTGATGAATGGTATTTTGTCATGGTAATTTCATACGTTGTTGTTAGATGCACAAGTCACTGTAATAAGGATTATGAAATTAGTTTCATCAAATACAGTGGAAGCGAAACGTTGAACAGTTAAAGCTGACAACAATCAACTTTGCCCATCCCACAACGGAGATCGTCATTTTATACAAGGTTTGTTGTATGTTATTCATTCGTAATACTAATACACGTCAGTATTTATTGAAATGAAAATTGAAAAGATAATAAAATAAAAAATAATAATAATAAAAGCCCCCACCAAACTGACATGGAAACAAAGATAGATACTCTGTGAACAGTAGGCCTACCCAGTCAATCGACAAACAACGTTTTATGTAACTTTTTGTTTGTATTGACAGATCCATTAGTGGGTAAAACAAAAATCTGAATATATTTTATATTGTATTATGCCATAAAATATGTAGGTGGCTGGAGTATTTATATTTTTAATTAAATAACAGGGAGCTGTGCGTGGTGTGTGCAATCAAGCATATATATATTGTTTCATATGAAAATGGTTCTGAAATATTTCCATTTATTAATTATATTATATGTTAATTATGTTTTACTTTTTTTTTTATTGAAGAAGTGATCCACAGGTGTATTTGTAATGTGTAAGTTGATTTTTTAATAATAAAATAAAAGGTATAAACATTTCAGGGTGGGATATCAGATGTATTAAATCATTTGTTTGGGGATTAAAAATAAATAAATACTAATAATAAAACTGGATATTGATCCACAAGTTGGTGATAGCCACCATATTTTATTAAAAACATAAATTATGTTACATGCATTTATTATATAAGTTATCTGAATTAGTTTGCAGCAAATAAAGAAAGAAAAGGGGAGCTGATTGTATTTATAAGTATTATTGTCATCAGTGACAATGTCAATATGTCTTCACAAATACATTTATGTGTATTCAAATATTTCAATAATATTCAATATACACAATATAAAACTTTCATACTTATATATCATAGAAATTTACCAATTTTCTTATTTTTTTCTAGGTATCAGTGATCCCTGTTTATGGACAAAAAGAGAACTGGCAACTCTTGGATGAAAAATGGGCCTTTCGCGATGAATTAAGGGCGTTCAAGTTTTAGGGTGAATTAAGGGATGCTAAGAAGAACACTGGTATTAGATTCAGCGATTCTTTTCTACAGTATCTCATGTTTCTGTGCATAAGAAGGATACCAGAACCTTTTTCACTGACTTTCCAAACTACCATATGCAATATTATTGGGGCTATTCAGTATGTGATGATGACATTGATAACACTTGGATTTAATCTTTTTTTACCAGGATCTCTATTTTCTAATAAAAACAGACTTTACAAAATCAATAAAATTATATCGAGAAACAATAGACAACACATATTTATTATTTTCTTTTTCTATTATCATTATAAACCAATGATCAAATGATATTTGCATTGTGTTAATGTGTGTTAATTTACAGTAATTTGTTGTTTTAACTGGTTTATTAATCAGGTTGAAAGTGATAGCCTTTGAAACTGTGCCTCTTGTCAAAGGTAACTGACACTGTTTTAGATTTGAAAGGAAGGAATCTTTTATTTAACAATGCACTCGTCATTTTAATTACGGATATATAGAGTCGGACATGTTTAGGGATCACACAGATAATATTAGGGAGGAAACCTGCTGCTGTCACACAATGGATTACTCTTTCCGATTAACAATAAGGGACCTTTTATATGCATCAGCCCACAGACAGGATAATAAATAGTGTAGCCTTTGTTACACCAGTTGTAGAGCACTGGCTGGAATGAGAAACAGCCCTATAGGACCACCAACAGGAATCAATCCTAGATCGACTGCGTATTAAACTATGTCCTGGCCTGCATGGGATTAGGCAATTAAAATATTAATGGCAATTTTTATGTATATATATATATATATATATAAAAAATAATGCTACAAAATGTTCTGAAGATGGAACCACAAAGGTGAGGGACCAAGTAAATTTGAGATGTATCCGGTTTAAAAGGCTAAGTTCTGTACTAATATTTGAAAAGGGACGCTGTAGCTAGAGGGAGCAATGTATGTGTGGTCATGGAACATGTATGGAAACTAAATTTAGGTTCCTCCATTTTAATACAATGTGTTAATATGTATCCGATATCAGCAAGTTTAAGGAATAAAAAAGGACTTGATAAAATTAATAGTTTTAAAGTTTTTGTAAAGTTTTCTAATAAGATACTTGCTTAAATTTATTGTTGATGAAAAGCCTTACAAATGAACCAGTAGACAAGTCTGATGTGTTATATATATATAACTACTGTCTATATATTGTCTACTGGTTGTTCATTTGTAACAAATGTTCATATATATATATATATATATATATATATATATATATATATATATATATATATGTGTGTGTGTGTGTGTGTATGTGTGGTATGTGTACATATGTATGTATATGTATATGTATATGTACATACATACATATATATATATATATATACATATATATATACATGTATATATACATATATATATATATATATATATGGGTTATTTAAAATTGTTTAAAGAAATAATTTTCTTTAACAAAGTGTAGGCCAATTATTTCTTTTAAAGTTTTAAATAAAAAATATAGGCCTACTCGTTTTATTTTATTATTTTTATTTGTGTATGCGCGCACTCGTTTGTAATGCTTTACTTGAAATATGGACCAGACGCTTTAAAAATACATGGACTAAAAATATTTATTCAGGTGAAAAGAAAAAGAAAAAAAAGGAAGTTTGCTATAGTTTTGAACTCGGTCAATCGTCAAATTTTATGGGTGGAAAGAGTACATGTATCTCCTCCATACAGGAGCTATGTAGAATAGCGTTCCCGTGCTACAAGCGGTAATTTAAGCACGTGTTGGCCATTCTTTGCTATTCACGCTACGCTAGTTCGCTTTGTTACTAATGGCCATTATGATAGACTTCTGCCTACCAGATGCGCGCGCATGTTGATACGTGACGTCACTTCCCTAAACACATGGCTTCTCCTATACCTACCTACTGAGACATGGGTCAGAGCCAGTGTACCGGATAAGTCCCTACCAGTCGTAAGTCTGATGGCGTAACCACTAAACCACCAAGGCTGGTATGCATGTATTGAGGTGGGGTGCACACGCGCCTGGGATGATAAGCTTCGAATTTTACCACCCCTCATAAAAAACGATTGGTCCCTTGGCTTTATAGTGAAACTACACTAGCGTACTCTGTCATTGATAGTCTTCAATGGGAAAATCTACTGACCATAACACCATTCAACTATACAAAGCACAGGACTGTGTCTTTTCTAGTGTCGAGTCTAAACGACAATTTACCGTGCATGTTCAGAAAGCGGCACGGTCAAATTAGCTGAAGTTAAATCTGACAATATAAATCGCAAAAAAAAACCCACACACAAAAGAACCGAAGAGAAAGAAAGTCACCTACCTCAAACCTTGGCACAGTTAAGTAACAGTTACTTGAACAGAACGACACTGCATCTCTCCGACTGAGTGCCGCCCTGGGCACGGCTCGGTCCAGGCTCTGTTCTGGAGGGTAGCGCGTACCCTCAGGGTATAGAGCCGCCATGCCCTCCCTGTCTACTACACCCAGAGCAGACCGCACCACACGCACGCTTACGGTCGCCACGGGACTTGCCTACTTTCTCGTAGGGGTGGCAGGTCGCTCGATCATACGTGCGGGTCGAATCAAATGACACCGATAGTGTGTACAGTCCAGTCCGTTCGATTGACGTCATTCTTGTGTGCTCCAGAGATGAGCTGGGCTTTTTGATATTCTGGCGTGAAATCGAGTAACATCATGATGCAAGCTGACGTAAAATGAGCCAGCGAAATCCCCGCGCTGTGATGGGACCCATGCAGCTTGGCAAGAGCCGGGCCGGAAAACAGCGGGGACTTCCCGTAATCTTCGGTATCTATCGGCTACTGTGAATGGTGATTGGTGATTGGATGTAGTAATTCTTTCGGCCTTTTGTTTAATGAGAGAAAGTGTGAAAGAGAAGAAGAAGAAGAAGAAAATACACCTCGCTATCGTCTGTAATTACCATCTTGTTTTAAGTGCAAGTAGTGTGAACGTGTGGACATTAGCGTAATCACTTGCTTATTAGTACACTGTCCGTTGGTGGTATATACCAAGTGTACTTGACAAAGGTAGCCAATACTATGGTCGATATTTTGAGGTTTATGTATTTACAGTATTATTAGCACTGTTTCTGCAGTGTCCTGCCAAAGTGTTATATAAGACGTGCACGTAAAGATAATGAATTAATGAATGAGTTATTAAATTATGAATGAATTGAAAGACAGGAATAATTGTTTAACAGTATAGGCTGTCAGCACTATTTAAACTGGAATATTTCGACAGAGGACAGCCATTTATATCTACCGATAAAGCAATACGGGGTCTTTTATATATGTACTCATATAGACATGATAGTACATACCAGGGCCTATGATTTGTCAATCGTGGAGCATTGGATGGGACGGGGGAAATCAGAATTCATTGAGGACAATGGAAAATTTCAAGTTTGTTTTGTTTAAAGATCACATTGATTTATTAATCATCGGCTATTGGATGTCAAACATTTGGTAATTTTTATATATAATCCTAAAGAGGAAACCCGCTACATTTTTCTTTTAGTAGCAAGGGATCTTTTATATGTACCATCCCACAGACAGGATAGTACATACCACGGCCTTTGATATACTAGTAGTGGTGCACTGGCTGGAACGAGAATTAGCTCACTGGGCCCACTGACTGTGATAGATCACATACCGACCACTCATTAAGCGAGCGCTTTACCACTGGGCTACGTCCCGCCCTTTCGAGGACTGACTCCATCACTGAGTGGCATTTGAGACTAACGTTCTACCACTGACCTACATCCTAGGTCATCCGATGAATAAACGATATCCTACGAACAAGAAAAATGCATCGACTTGAGTGTTAAACATAAAACGCAGACTTCGCCGTTTACTATCACTATGGCTCCTCATCACTTTAAGTACAAGTTGAGTAATTTTTCAGCTCTCCTTATCATGTGAATTTTCAAAAGTACAAACATGTTAAATGGCTTCACATAATCTTCTCTTTTTTTTCTCCTTTTTTTTTTATCTTTTTTTTTTACTTTCTTTTTCTTCAAGGCGAGGTATTCACTTGGCATGGGAGTTAATAAGACTTGTTTAACCACACCTCAGAACTACTTGAAGAAAGAAGGAAGGAAGGAATTAATGTTTTTTTATTTAACGACGCACTCAACACATTAATTAGGGCCTACATTTATATGGCGTTAAGGACCACGTAGATAATGAGAGAGGAACTCGTTGCTACCATTCATTGGGATACTCTTTCTTATTAGCAGTATGGGGTCGTTTATATACATCATCCTACAGACAGGATAATACACACCACATCTTTTTTAACACCAGTTGTAGAGCACTGGCAGGAACGAGAAATAGCCCAATTATCCACCGACGTTGGTCGATCCAAGACCGACGGCGCATTCTACGTCTTATTGCTTGATGGGATCAAAGAAGGAAGGAGACGCACTCAACACATTTTAATTACATTTATATGGTGTCGGCAGCAAGGGATCTTTTATATACATTATCCTACAGACAGGATAGTACATACCACGGCCTTTATAACACCAGTTGTAACAAGAAATAACTCAATTATCCACCGACGGTGGTCAATCCAATACCGACGGCGCATTCTGCGTCTCATCCCGTGATGAGATAACGCAAAATGACTGTGCCTGTTATATATAACAGCTTTCACACTTTTTAGTTCATGTCATGGAGATTATTTGACTTTTGTTTTTAATAGTTAGGAAACTTGCTGCCACCACCTAACCTACACCTCCTGAAAAGCAGCGAGGAACATGTTATATTCCCTTTTCCACAGACAGGACATGCCAGTATTTAATATAATATCGTGTGGCACTGGTTGAATTGGAGGGAAACATCACCATTCCACCAAGGGAGATCAACCCTATAACCCTTCGTATATTATAGGCGTCAGAAGATGATAGTAACATTTGGGATGGGGAATTAATTATTAGTCTTTGAATTAAAGGGGCAATGTATGTTCTGACCATTTTAATTTTAAAGTTAGGGGGTGGTTTGGGGTGGAATTGTTTCACTCCGCTTCCGACGCATGTGTACCTTATAAAAAATATATAAGCTCTGGGTTAGATTGAATGTTGTATGAAGGTAGTGAATCATATATAACATTAATTGTAATTTAATATTTATTAATGTTTCATTAAGTTGTTGTTATTGCTGTTTTTGTTTGTTTGTTGTTGTTTTGCTTTCGAATTGTTTGGGGTTTTAAAAAAAATTAATAAAATATTTAACTACGATATATATATAATGATAACCACGTAGTTAATTTTCTGTAATATACAGTAGCGGATCCAGGGGGGTCCAGGGGAGGGGGGGGTGTTGTTATGCTGTTGGATTTTTTGGGGTAATCTAAACAAGAAAAAACCCTTAAATTTCGTTTTCGTTTTAGTAGACACTATTAAAGGAAGAGATACGTGATGATTCTGCGAAAACATCAATGTATGCACCATAATTAAGTACTTCGATGTGTAGAGTGGGTATGTATTATTGATACATGAACATGCATTTGGAATCTGTACGAATGTTATTAGATACTGTATCATTCATCCTAAAGCTAAAATATTATATGGTATATAACTATTACTATTAAACAGACATGAAGTAAACTGGATTAAAAGCTGTGCGATGTATTCTAAACTATAATATCATGGTATAAAGCCATTAAACGGAAATGTGGTAAACTGGATTAAATACTGTGCAATTCGCCTTAAAGCTAGAATATTATGGTCTATAACTATTAAACGGAAATGTAGTAAACGGGATTAAATACTTTAAATATTCAAATATGGACTTTTATGAATGGAGTGCGCCAAGGTTCAGTTCTGCGTTCATTGTATTTAGTTACATTTCAGATGGACGCTCTTAGTAGCACTGATATAAAGTATGATCTTAACATAAGTAGAATGCAGTAAAATTAATAGTTTCGACTAGTATTGAGAATCGGTTGAAATTTCATCATCGATTATCGGTTGCATTTGGTTTGCACGAACCGATCAACTTTCGATTACACAATCGGTTAGAATTATGGTCATATAAGGATTTCAATTACATACATTGTGCACCTATTGTTGTTTTCACTTGGATAGACCCTACAATTCAATAAATAACTATTTAACATACGTTTTCTTTATATACACATGAAAACAAACACCAACAACTAACATACTTACACCAATAATTCCATCATGTAAACTGGAGGAACAATTACACTTAATATTTTCTACACAATCAATTATGGAACTTTAATATCAATTGGTAGAGCCAAACCAACCAGTTTTCGATTATAATCGATCATTGAAACATCACTCATCTTGACACAAATATCAAACTTCAGAAAAAATAATCTGGCCTTGAGACAAATTCTTGTCTGAGGAGAAAACCTGTTAGTCATGTGAGCGTCCAGATGTTCGATTCCAGGTGTTCAATTCCAGGTGTCCGATTCCAGGTGTTAACTAGCCAGGCTTAATCAACTACAGCAGTTATTACCGTCATCAGTAAGATATGTTTTTGCATTTGATTAATAATTTTTTGTTGTTGTGTACATGTTTTGCGCTGCTATTTTTCTTCTGCGAGTACTGTTCTCCATGTGGTGCAGATATGACAGCATTTCCATGGTCTACCTTCTGTATGTGTTAGATATTTTAAAAGATGTTCTGTAGGCACGTGCGATATTTTCCACTTTTGTGTTTTTCGTTTTGTATTGATGGGTGCAATATTGATTTATGTTTACCACCGATCCCATCATACACCGTTTCCATGGTTTGATTGTAACAATTGTTAGTTTTTTGTCGTTTTTGCTGAGATTTTATTTCTTGCTATTTTATGATGATATGTTTACACTTGTTTTATTCATAATTTTATAATTTATGTATCAATGCATTTACATTTATTCGATACTCGACAGCCGATGTTTTGTGTGCTGGGGTGTCGATCAGTCGATGAATCTCTCTCTCTCTCTCTCTCTCTCTCTCTCTCTCTCTCTCTCTCTCTCTCTCTCTCTCTTCCCTCTCTCTTTCTGTCTCTCTCTCTTCCTCTCCTTTCTGTTTCTCTTTTTCTCTATCTCTTCCTCTCCCTCTCTCTTTCTCTCTCTCTCCCTCTCTTTGTTTCTCTCTCTTCCTCTTCCCTCTCTCTCTCTCTCTCTCTCTCTCTCTCTCTCTCTCTCTCTCTCTCTTCCTCTCTCTCTCTCTGTTTCTCTTTCCTCTTCCCTCTTTCTTTCTCTCTTCCTCTCCTTTCTGTGTTTCTCTTCTTTTTTTTTCTCTCTCTCTCTCTTCCTCTCCCTCTTTATCTCCATCTCTCTCTCTCTCTCTCTCTCTCTCTCTCTCTCTCTCTCTCTCTCTCTCTCTCTCTCTCTCTCTCACACACACACACACACACACACACACACACACATACATGTATATATTTTTATAGCCACTTGCGAAATTTTAGATTTGGCTCTGGTATCATGGATATTGTATGAACAAAACGTACTTGTTATTCTCTATTTGCAGGTCAAGGACAAGATAAACAAAACTATGATATCTTTAGTACGACCTTCCTATCTTCATTAGCTACTTAATAGCAAGCCACTGTATTACTTTGACTACATGTTTATGTGACTAATGGTAAGTTAGCGAATCGTTAATCAATATATATTTTTAAAATGTTGTTCCTGATTGGAGAAAATTAGTCCTGATTTTGGTGCAAAATATATAGGTAGGCCCTATCTGTCATTTACAAATGATACCAACGAACATGTCTCGTTCCAGCCAGTACTCCACAACTGGTGTAACAAATGCCACGGTATGTTCTAACCTGTTTGTGAGATGCTCCATAAAAATAATAATAATATCCCTTGCTAATCAAAAAGAGTAACAAATGGCGTGACGGCAGTGAGTTTTCTCGTTCATTATAACTGGGTGGTTTTTAATGTCCAGTGTCATATAACCGTAATTAAAATGTACCGAGTGCGTCGTTAATTAAAACCGTTCCCCCTTCCTTCCTACCGACAAAAATGTATGTGTACAGATAGACAGACAGGTAAGCTATATTCAGTAATGTGCTGGCGCGGATTAAGGATTTTGTAAAATGTATGTGTACAGATAGACAGACAGGTAAGCTATATTCAGTAATGTGCTGGCGCGGATTAAGGATTTTGTAAAATGTATGTGTACAGATAGACAGACAGGTAAGCTATATTCAGTAATGTGCTGGCGCGGATTAAGGATTTTGTAAAATGTATGTGTACAGATAGACAGACAGGTAAGCTATATTCAGTAATGTGCTGGCGCGGATTAACAAAAATGTATGTGTACAGATAGACAGACAGGTAAGCTATATTCAGTAATGTGCTGGCGCGGATTAAGGATTTTGTAAAATGTATGTGTACAGATAGACAGACAGGTAAGCTATATTCAGTAATGTGCTGGCGCGGATTAAGGATTTTGTAAAATTCTAAAAATAAGGCAGTTTTGAGTTTGCTGAGCTTCCAAAGAGAGCGACTTTTGAGGGGGGTTCGGGGACATTGTATATGCCCAAATAGCAAACCGCAGACGCAACAGTCGGGCAGAACGCACGCACCGCGTCCAGTCTATTCGAGCCCTTAAGGTTACACAACACCATTAATTACTCCATGCAGTTCAATACAATTTCTATGTCAGAATATATTCTGTTAAAAATACAACACTGTCGAGAGGGTCATGTGACAACTAATTTTAGGGAGTGCTCTGGACTGACAAGTACCGTGTAAAAAAAAATCAACATAATTTTCAAGTAATGGCCCCTATGCATGACCACCGCCTCGTGTTGCTGTTATACAAGTGGAACCATACCATTGCACACTTGTTATCAGTTAGTACTACATATAACAAGTTACTTCAAACCAATGGGTTAAATACTACAGAGGTCAACCTACGTGTAATCATTAAAGAAAGATTTCAAAAAGCATATCAGAATTTTTAAGTATTTTGTTTATGTAACTATTTCCTAAACCGGACTATTCTTTAGAAGTGTCGTCCTAAACACCTTTATGGAAAACCTGATTTATCAAGCAAAATGTTGTTCACATACTTTGTGAAAAAAAAATGTGTTAACAACACTACTAGAGCACATTGATTAATTAATCATTTAAACATTTGGTAATTCTGACCCGTAATCAGTCATCAGAGGAACCCGCTATATGTTTCCTAAGGCAGCAAGGGATCTTTTATATGCACTTTCCCACAGACAGGAAAGCACACATATTTTATAAAACAGCACCCACATGTTTAAGAGCACGTGCTTTCATCGGTGCCTACAATCAAATAATCATTGAGACAGCTGATCCATTGGTAAAGCAGGGAACAGTGTTTTACGCGAACCATCGATCTTTTCGCGTGACGGTTACGCAACTTTAAGTTCCTGCGAACCGCCAATCGGTTACGTGGAAAACAGTTATATTTTAAAGCCAAACGTTATAAACTTGAGGATGATTGTATTACAAAAAGCCAAGAATTGTATAAGAGTTAATTTCTGACACTCAATTGATGCGCAACATATCAGTTGACTTATAGTCAAATCGGAAATACTAAATAACAAATAATTTTGTTTAAAATACACAGAACTATAGTAGAAGTGTGTTGGGTTTGGAAACTCACCTGATACGCAAATATAATTCATCTAAAAGAAACAATTAGTTACCTAGGTAAACATCACGTAAGCAGACTTTCGATTAGGAAATGTTGTTCTCTGGTGAAAGAATAAAGCTGTTCCCTCCTCACTTTTTCTTTTCAGAAAATGATCTTTTATACACCCATTCCTACAGACAGGATTATTGTCTTTAATTATAAAATAGTTATCTCGATGTATTGATTTCCGATAGAATGGAAATTGTACACCTTAATGAGTCCACCGAGAGGGTTCGATCCTCTGACATGTGGCATGTCAGTGCCGCGATTGGTCTACTAATGAACTACATCCCTTTCAATAAAATAATTTTTATGCTTGATTAACAGTTTAAGCAGCGTGGGTGTATATATAGACTAGGCCGCGTTTATGGTTTAAGTGAGATGAAATACCCAACACTATACGCAAATAGTTTCTGTTGTCTTTCATATATGGTGAGTATCACATTCAAATAAAAATATACGGGTTTGTTGCATTATTTAATATTTTATTCTGTGTCATGAGGGTGGTGTTCTTGTTGTTGCTGCTGTTCGTTTATTTATTTGGGTTGGGGTTTTTTGTGGTTTTTTGGTGTTGTTGTTTTTTGTTTAGGTTTTTGGGGGGTTGGGGGTTGTTGTTGATGTTGTTTATTTTTTGGTAGGCTACACAAATAAACAGAATTAAAATAAATAATTCTGTCTTTAATTATATATATATATATATATGTATGTATGTATGTATATATGTGTGTATTGATGTATGAATATCTATATATTGTATGTATGTCGAGGTTGACTATTACATACATAGATATTAACGCACTGGCGCAGGGGATAATTAAATCCTTTCTGGCCTCAAAAATTGTCCCAGGACTCGAACCTGTGGCACCGATTCGCCCGCAAATTGCAAGACTAACCACGATACGCTCTGAGCTATCGAAGCTTCCATAAAAAGGAAACTCTTTAACTCAACCATATGCATGGGGCCTACAATCTACGCGGTCGATCCCGCTTACGTGCATGAGACAGTGGGCAGACCTGGCACTGGCTAGTATGTATTGATGTATGAATATCTATATATTGTATGTATGTCGAGGTTGACTATTACATACATAGATATTAACGCACTGGCGTAGGGGATAATTAAATCCTTTCTGGCCTCATGTATGTATGTATGTATGTATGTATGTATGTATTGTTTATATATATATATATATATATATATATATATATATAATATATATATATATATATATATATATATATATGCATACATACATACATGTATATATATACATACATACATACATGTATATATATATATATATATATATATATATATATATATATATATATATATATATATATATATATATATATATTATATATATATATATATATATGTTTGTGTGTTGTTGTTTTGTTGGGGGGAGGTTGGGGGGGGGGGTCTGTGCTTCCTTTCCTAATTCTTAAATTCTTTAATATTCCCAAGGAAATATGTATTGCTTATGTATGTTTCTCAAAAACCTGTGCTTTTTAAACAAAGCTATAATACACTGTGCATGGTATAATTGTTGAAATATAAATAATGACCCCAACACATAAAATGTTTACTTACCAATCGCATCTGTCTTTATCAATGTGCTCCGATTTTGTCAACTTGTCTGTACGTCACACACACCGCCAGATATGGCTTTTGTATTGGGCTACACGTGACATCATTACAGCGAGCAGTATGTAAACATGACGACTTGTTCGATAAGCTCCCCGCGGATATGTATATGTGGGTTAAATGTTAACACTTTTTTTTTCTTTCTTTTTTTCAAATACCACATCAACACACGTGTGCATCATGCATGTCATTTTTCATATGGATGTAGTGTAGTAGCAGAGCGTTTTATTGAGCTGCAATGGGTCGAATTTCTGTCCCCTTCAGTGATTTATTTCCCAAATGCCGTGGTATGTACTGTGCAAATCATCGGACAGAAGAAAGAAATGTTTTATTTACGGTTATGTGGCATTGAACATATGGTTAAGAATAGAATTATAAATAGTACACATATATTTGTAAACTGGTTAATTGTTAACGTAAAATGTTACATATACAAATCAAAATTACAAAAGAGTACACTAAATGAGACTGGTATCAACAATTTTATTACAGATAAGTTACAAAAATAAAAAAACTGCTTACATACAGAATTCGACGACAATTGGGGACCATGGTTAAAAGTTCTAGAAGGCCACAACTGAGACACTCAGTACTTTTGTTATGTGTATAATTTTAAGTATGACGCCAGTTTGGAAGTATATCTATAACTTCATTTTAAGTTTTCTCTTTTCAATCTTCTTTTTATTTCTACTTTTGTCACTGCTCCTTTTTTATATATTAATATATTGTTTTCTATGTACTTTGTAAGGTAGTGAATTCAGGGCCCCAACCCTTTTAAAAAAGAAAAGAACCACACAGATAATGCAAGAGAAAACCCGCTGCCGCCACGCCATAACTACTCTTACATATTAACAGCAAGGGATCTTTTGTATGCTGTATCCTACAGACAGGATAGCACATACTACAGTCTTTGTCACGTCAGTTGTGGAGCATTGGCTGGAACGAGAAATAGCCCATTGGGTCCAGCGACGGGAATCAATCCTAAATTGATCGACCAGGCATCAGAGCTATAATATTAACGTGATTTTCGACTCCTCCACTTCCGACGTCTATGAGACTTCATTATTAAGATGGCATCATAGGCGGTGATTTCTTCAGTCTTCAGTCCATTTGACCAAAAATGACTGTAAACCATGGCCGTAGCTAGCGGGCGGTGGGGGGTGGGGGTGGGTGGGGGGCAATAAATCCGGAAAAAATATAGAAACTTAAAGAAAATTATTTTCTTAACTGTTTAGTGAGTTTTAGACTATTAACTACTCAGTTGCCCCCACCCCATAAAAACAACAAGATAGAGAGAGAGAGAGAGAGAGAGAGAGAGAGAGAGAGAGAGAGAGAGAGAGAGAGAGAGAGAGAGAGAGAGAGAGAGAGAGAGAGAGAGAGATGTAGAAAGAGTATGCATGTATGCATGTATGTATGCATTATGCATGTATGTATAAATGCATGTATGTATATATGTGTGTGATACCATAAGATGTCTATTTTGTTTACAATATCATAGATTCTACTTCGTCGACTAGTAATATTGATAGCGGGTTTCATCCCTACTGTTTGTCAGTACATACTAGGTAGAGCTCACCATTAAGCCCATCCTTAACACAACTAATATAATTCTGAAATTTTCATATTGGTGTTAAAGTAAATACTCTGGACACCGTTAATATTGCTCTACAAACCTACTTGACCCACATATATAGTTTTGTTAATAAAAATTGGCCCTCATACACTGACATAAAAAAGAAACGTGTTACGATGTTTCAGAAGAAGGAAGGAAATGTTTTATTTAACGACGCACTCAACACATTTTATTTACGGTTATATGGCGTCAGACATATGGTTAAGGACCACACGGGTATTGAGAGAGAAAACCCGCTGTCGCCACTTCATGGGCTACTCTTTTTGATTAGCAGCAAGGGATCTTTTATATGCACCATCCCACAGACAAGATTGTACATACCACAGCCTTTGTTACACCATCCGACGCCATATAACCGGAAATAAAATGTGTTGAGTGCGTTGTTAAATAAAACATTTCCTTCCTTGTTACACAAGTTGTGGAGCACTGGCTGGAGCGAGTAATAGTCCAATGGGCCCACCGACGGGGATCGATCCTTACCGACCGCGCATCAAGCGAACGCTGTACCACTGGGCTGCGTCCCACCCTTATTTTTCAGAAGACATAGTACAATACTGACTGCATTAATTTGAGCAGAAATGTTTTAGTTGAGATTGTTGATAATGATTCAGGTGACAAAAATACGTGTTTAATCAAGTGTACACGTTGTTTTGTTCGTGTTTATTAGTTTTGAAAACGCTTTTAAAAAGCGCAATGATCATCTTTTAAACCATTTTTTTTTTTTTTTTTTTTTTTTTTTTTTTTTTTTTTATTATTATTTTTTTTTTTTTTTTTTTTCTTTCTTATTATTTTTTTTTTAAATCATATGCTGATAAATAATGTGTTGAGGATTCGATAAACACTGCTTTCTTTTCTTTTTCTAGCTACAGAAAAGATAGGGGTTTCCCTAATTCAACCGAGTCGACTCCACCGTAACCTTAAAAATGGTCTTGGTTCGTTTCTTTTGTGTGTCGGTATAATTTTGCAGTAGTCGCAGCAGCTTCCTCGTGACGTGTATTTGCAAACATCAATGTACGTCATTCGCGTGACCTTTGATTTTCGTATTGACAGGAGACATATACCACGCTTGCGCGTGCAGCGATCAACTTACTTAGAATTACGGAACAGGTGCCATTATCGATGCAATATAAGATTTTTCTTTTTCGACATTTCACGTGTCTGGTATTTATGTACTTCAAGTATTATTACATGCTTTAGGAAGGGTTTTTTGGTGGGGGTTTTTTTGTTTTTGTTTTTGTTTTTAATTTTTTTTATTATTATTATAAAAAAATTTGCTGGTAGGGGGCCTATTATTGTTATTATTTAAACTTGTAAAAAAAAAAAAAAAAATTTAGAAAACAAAATTGTAGTTAATAATGAAGGGGTTTAAACTAATATTAGTAAGCACTAAATAACTTTATGAAGGAAGAAAGGAAGGAAATGTTTTATTTAACGACGCACACAACACATTTTATTTACGGTTATATGGCGTCGGACACCACAGATATTGAAAGAGGAAACCCGCTGTCGCCACTTTATAGTCAAATTTTTTTTATTAGCAGCAAGGGATCTTTTATATGCACCATCCCACGGACATGATAACACATACCACGGCCATTGATATATCAGTCGAGGTGCACTGGCTGGAGCGAGAAATAGCCCAATGGGCCCACCGACGGGGATCGATCCCAGACTGATCGCGCATCAAGCGAACGCTTTACCACTGGCCTACGTTCCGTTTATGAATTCAGGGACATAGATTGGAGGTTCGGACGATATTACCAGTTAGCTGAGCGGGTGAGGCTTTTTTTATTTTTTTCTTAATATGTCCAGTGGAAACGTAGACAAAAGGCCCCCGACTAGGTCCAGCCACTCTACGCCCCTGGTATTAAGTAAAATAAATACCTATGTATATAAAAAAAAATACACGAACGCATGAATAAATAAATAATAATTAAACAGTGAATAAATGAATGAATTAATGAATGAATAAAATAAAATAAAATAAAATAAAATAAAATAAAATTAATAATAATAATAATTGGAATTAGACCACGCAGTAACTTATTTTAAAAGTCCACTTGGATCAAATGAATTAATTAATTTTGCATTCCATATTTTACGTTCATGATTTGTAAATTGATATTGATTTATATATACACGCTACTCTGTCCCTCCAAACGTCGATCTAGTTGTCCTGTTATCTGTCGCAATTCAGATGGTTTCAGGGTTTGCGTATCTAACTTAGTAACTAGCTTGAAATCAATAACCAGACTCATTGTGCATGGCAAGTCAACAAACTTCTTTTATGCATTTTTATTTTTAAACTAATCTGCAAACAATGTAGATTTGATGGTGTTATTGTTTAGTTTTTTTTATTGTTTATGATTGTTGTTTTTGATTTGTGTGTACGCGCATGTGTGTTGTGTGTGCGCGCGCGTGCGACCGCGCGTTTGTGTGTGTGTGGTAGCCACCCAAAATCAAATATAGAATTATATAAAATGTATGGGAACTGTAACATTGAAATAAACTACTACATGTACATGGATATTTGACATCTTCAGAGAACATTTTTTTATGTCAAATAGTATTTAAATACAAATGTAGCAACACACTCAAAAGTGTGAGTGAAAAATAATAAATGCAATGAGCGTCGCATTTGTGTTATTTATAATTTTTAATCTGTTGCTATTTTAACAATATTTGCCCGGTGCGCCGCATTTGCAAACTCTATTAAACCTCTATGATGGACCAAAAAATTACTAGTTTTCGAAGTCAGTTATATATATATATATATATATATATATATATATATATATAGAGAGAGAGAGAGAGAGAGAGAGAGAGAGAGAGAGAGAGAGAGAGAGAGAGAGAGAGAGAGAGAGAGAGAGAGACAGACAGACAGAGACAGACAGAGACAGAGACAGACAGACAGAGACAGACACAGAGAGAGGCACACAGACAGTGAAACCCCTCTAAACTATACACCCAGGGTACCAAGTATATTGTCCGGTTTTCAGGGGATTGCATTGATTCAAAAGCTTTTGTCGTTTGTACCACAGCTTTTGATATACCAGTCGTGGGGCTCTGCCAAGCGTCATTCGCCATTCGACCTGAGCAGGATAAAGCCGATATCTTAAGGCGGTAGCCAGTAATTTTATTTATCCTTTGCTACTAATGGAAAAATGTAACGGGTTTCCTCTCTATGACTGTGTCAGAATGACCATATGTTTGACATCCAATAGCCTATGATTAATAAATCAATGTGCTCTAGTGGTGTCGTTAAAATAAAACAAACATCTCCATTAAAATAAAAATTATCTTCAAAACTATCCGACGCCATATAACCGGATAAATAAAATGTGTTGAGTGCGTCGTTAAATAAACCATTTCTTTTCCTTTCCTTTCTTCAAAACTGTTTTTCGAAAATCAAAGCAATCAACTGGAAAGTAAAGAATGAGTAACTTTCAACGATGCAACATTGCTTTAATGATCATAAACTAGTTAAAAAGTAGTTCCGTCCCACTCCTGACAATACGTATAGTGAGTAATTGTAGAATAAATGCATGCGTGTCAGTAGTTTGGCCACAAAATGTTATCTTATTTGTAAGGCGGCCGTTAAAAATAATCAGCATTTTCACAGGCATACAAATCAAACGCTGAAGTGTCTATACCATCAAATCAAATCCCATAGGCGACATTAATGTAGTAACTTTACATAGTATGGCTAAAATCTCAACACACAGCGCTTACTCATCACCATTAAAGTGAATAAGAATAAATAAGAGGGGTGTGTGTGTGTTAAGTTGTTAGTTTTAGACATAACAGGGAGAGGTTTTTTGCTACCTTAATTCCGTAAAAAAAATTAGAGAAGGAAGGAAATATCTTTTTTAACGACGCACTCAACACATTTTATTTACGATTATATGGCGTCAGACATATGGTTAAGGACCACACAGATATAGAGAGAGGAAACCCGCTGTCGCCACTACATGGGCTACTTTTTTCGATTAGCAGCAAGGGCTCTTTTATATGCATCATCCCACAGACGTAAAAAAAAAAGATAGTATAATTCTATTTCTAGTAGGACCCCGCACATGTTTCAAACACAGTAGTAACTTGTACATTTATACGAGTTCAAATTAAATTACAGGAATTTACAGGTCAGAAGAAAGAATATTTTATGACAGCAAACACTGTCACATTTATCACCAATGACAGAACTGGTAGTATTAACTGTGCTACTAAATGTTAGGTGAACCTCGAACTTTGACCCTACGAGATGCTATTTGATATACTGCTACTCGAAGGAATTAAACTTACTGTGGCTGGGGCCAAATCTCCTAAAAATAAACTTTATTTTAGATTGCCAGTTATAAAATGCGACCAATTATTAATAAATTATTTTTGGGTTATTATTGTCTTTAGTTAGGATGACCACACAAATTTATAAACTCCCCTTTTGTTTTGGATGTAATTATTCTAACTTAACTTAACTTTATCTGTCCCTGATTGGATGTCTGGCTATCAAGATGCCGAACCCGGCACAGACATGCTCGAAACCTTCGTGGTACATGAGCATGATAAAAGTTACACACACAAACACACTCGAAGGAAGGGGATTAATTAATGCAAGGGTAGGCTTTTAACATTTAAAAGGGGGCGGAACGTAGCGCAGTGGTAAAGCGCTCGCTTAGTGCGCGGTTAGTCTAGGATCGATCCCCGTCGGTGGCCCAATAGGCTATTTCTTGTTTCAGCCTGTGCTCTACGACTGGTATATCAAAGGCCGTGGTGTGTGCTAACATATCAATGGGATGGTGCATATAAAATACCCCTTGCTACTAATGAAAAAATGTAGCGGGTTTCCTCTCTAAGACTATATGTCAGAATTACAAAATGTTTGACATGCAATAGTCGATGATTAATAAATCAATGTGCTCTAGTGGTGTCGTTAAATAAAACAAATTTTAACTTTGGTTACGTGATTATAATTATATAGGGTTTCTTCTTCCCGTTTCATAATTGTAATGTTGTAGACATTCACACCCACATCTTTTCTCCGTATTACATTGATACGATTGACATAGGAATCTTATTTTTGGAAACAAGACAGTCTAGATATTTTGCTCAATATCTACCATTTATAGCTCTAAGATCATTTAATTGCCTTTTTTATACTTCTAAGATTATTAATTGTGCAGTACGTGGTGTAGTCCTATTTGTGTATTTGTTTCATTAGTTGCCATGGCATCTTTTGACGTCATTCCCAGGTAACGAAGCTTCAAGGGGAAAAAACGATATTTATTATACTTTAAAGTGACACACCCTGGGTTTTTAAACACTATGACGCATTTTTTTTACTATTGGAGCCATTTTTAATAATCGAGATTAGACATACTAGCATTTTATTGTTTAGATTATACAGTTCCGTATGTCCAAAGTGTTTCAGGTTATCCTGGTGTCTGTTAATACCACGAAATGCATTTTTCATAATTCTAAAAACGCACGTATATTTTTAGAGGTCATTTCTCCGTGTCAATGTCACAGACTCTCGGTTCACTCTGTTGTAAAACTATATCCAGAAGTGTTACAGGTTTGTAGAGTAAAATACTTAGTGTCCATTTTCACGGTTTGAAACTAGGGTCTGTGATTTTAACGGATCTAACTAGTCAAAGTGCTCTTCCGTCTGGTAATAAGAGTTCATATACATTTCCGCATGATATAATACAGGGCCCAATTTCACAAAACATCGTAAGCCTAGTTTTGCACGTAAACGTAAATCTACGACGAAACCACAGTTTTTATTTACTATTATAGTACAACAAATATAGTTTAAAATACACATATTTCATGTTCTTTTGTCCTCAATATGCTCCATTTTCTGTAATGATGTAATTTTCTGTGTGAAATAGATGCCAAAAACATATAACCGTATGACCAGTATAACCGGTAGTCGCAGACTTAAATTTACGATGTTTTGTGAAATACGCTCCAGAATGTTATTCTTAATGGTACGTATTTAGTGTCTACATTGATGTAGATGAAAAAGATCACATTAATTTAGGATACAATAGATCATGACGGGACCAAAAATATTTATATGAAATAAAATTAATTTTTAAAAAATAAGACATGAGGGGACACCCGGGATCGAACCAGGGACCTCTCGATCTGCAGTCGAATGCTCTACCACTGAGCTATATCCCCTGAAGATATCTGTTTTAATTTACAATTTATAAATTAATCAGGTGTTGGATGCACAGACACCCATTAGCAGATGTGTGTTTGTACTGGGGTGTCGTTAAACATTCATTCATTCATTCATTCATTCATCATTCATTCATTCATCATTCATCATTCTTTCTTTCTTCTTTTTCTTATCGTTAAGTTATTATCGTGTTTATAGCCAATTAATGTTCAAGCACGCTGTCCTGGGTACACAGGGAGTTAGTGGTTAGCTGTTCATGAAAGAGAAGTCGAGGTAGTGGCCTTACATATCCATCATGTCGTTAAAACTGACACCACGTGGGATCCGGAACCAGAATGCGAGTCAATATCTACCAGCCGGTAAGTCCGATGGCTTAACCACTACAATATGGAGACCTATAAGATTTACTTATTCATGAAATACATATACACCTTGAAATTAAATAAACACCACCTAATTCTGACACTGTGGCTTATATTTAGTAAGTAATTATAATAACTTCGTGGATACGTAACACTAAGATTTATGTTTTTCGTATGCAGAAGATAATGAAAAATATCGACGGTAAGTGTTACTATCGTTACATAATATTTAATGTATACTAGAGACAAAAATAGAAACCGTAAATATGCATGAAAATGTGTGGTAATTAACTATGGAGATGGAATCACACTGATGTGCTGCTCGTAAGTGATTTATTTCACGCCACCTCAGAAAATACCCAGAAGATACAGAATACGTAAAACAAATATCGATATCAGATTTAAATTCCGTAGTCCCAGGCAACTACGTCTAGGCAGCTTTTTGGCAACAATACAATTCAGGTGGTGCTCTGTGAGTGTGTGTGTATGTGTGTGTGTGTGTGTGTGTGTGTGTGTGTATGTGTGTGCGTGTGTGTGTGTGCGTGTGTGTGTGTATGTGTGTGCGCGCGTGTGTGTGTGCGTGTGTGTGTGTGCATGTGTAAGTAGGCCTATTTTTATTTTTGTTCAAATCAAAATGTGGAGTACTGTCTAATTGTGTATTCAACTGCCTAAGTATATGAGGGTCAAAACTTCCATTTTCAAAGACTTATGTGAGAATAATCACGACCTTTCATAATGAACTGTGGGTTAGTGTATAGAGCCCGTTAGTAACACACGGAGTATAAAAATGTGTTTTTTTAGTTTGGAATTGCAAAAATTTAGAAATATTACCACCAGTAAGCTTAAAGTTGGTTTTGTTTAACGACACCACTAGAGCATATTGCTTTATTAATCATTGGCTATTGGATGTCAAACATAGTCATTTTGACACAGTCATAGAGAGGAAATCCGCTACATTTTTCCATTAGTAGCAAGGGATCTTTTATATGCACCATCCACAGCCAGGATAACACATACCACGGCCTTTGATAACTGGCTACCAGTAAGCTTGAAAAACAAGCATTCTGAGAGTACTGCTAATACATGTTCCTTACTGGGCCCAAACAATTTTCGTATCTCCAAACTTCAAGGGACATAACTCTGTGGAATACTTGGTAAATGGTCATGAAAGTTAACCGTAACAGAACATGATAAAGCTATACACAAACATTTAGATCAGTACCTTGAGACATTGCCAAAAGAAAGTCCGGAAAGCAAATGTTCGAATTCCTAAGTTCAAGAGTCATAAATGTCAAAAATAGCTATATCGCAATCGACGTCAAACTTGATCCGTAGCAGTATATAACAAATCTATACACAAAATTTCAGCTCAATATATCGAAGCATTGTGAAAAAACAACAACCCCAAAACCCCAATAACAACAACAACAACAACAACAACGTCCGGAAAACTATATGTAGAACGGACGGACAGATAGACAGACATACAGACAGACAGACAGAAGGACGGGGATAAGACCCATAGTTTTCAAAATTTTACTAGGGAACATACCACGAACCCCCTAGAAACTTTGCTTTGCGCCCTCGATCCCAGTCAGCGCCCCCTCACCACCCCTTCCCAATATCTACTGTCTACTTGCTTCCGCTGTGCTTTGTCATTAATTTATTAATTTTTCCCCATTAATTATCTTCATTCATGTATTCATTCATTTTCATTCATTCAATTTTGTTATATTCCCATTGCTACAATATAAAGATGGTTGCTTGTCTTTTCTTGATAGAAAAAAACAACAATTCAATTAAACTAAGTATATTTCTCGTATAATCTATCTATTTATCTATCTATATGTTACAGTCAATGTCTAAAATCAGGCAATTTACAAAGTGCCTGAAATTTCCAGTCATTTTACATATTGCCTGGAAAATGAGCCCCTTTATTTGACAGATTGACTGAAATGACTTATTTATTCAGTACGAAAGACGAGTTGATGTGATAGTTCGCTATATAATCACGCATTGTTCTTCTTAAGTAACTGACATTCGTTTGATGCTGTAAACACAACATATAATATAACAACAGTAAATGAAGATTAGAGATATACCTTTGATATTTACACAGTATGACAGACAAGAAAGACAAATCTCTTTTTTATAATAATAATTAAAATACATAAAATCATAATAACAAAAGTAATGACCTTATTTTATTTTCATAAATACCCTTGTCAAAATAATCAGAAAAAGAACAAAAAGAAAATATGCAGTAAAATGTTAGAGAAGTAAACGAAATCTTCAGGATCTTCTTTTCGTTTTCGTATCAACTTTTCAACATCACCGCATTGGAAAATATCATACCTGCCCAGGTCTTTTCAGATTGAGCAGCCACCGTAACTTCTTCTAACAACAAAACATATTCTTCTTTAGTCGGTAGCAATCATTTGGAATAAGAATTTTTTCTTGTTGACAATTCTTCACAAAACGTAGCTTCCATAGTGTCTGCCATCTCTGAGGAACAGTGACAACTTCATATTGAAATGCGCATTTTATATTCCTAAAATCTAGGTATAAATAAAGGGGCTCATTTTCCAGGTAATATGTAAAATGACTGAGTGACTAAGGCAATTTATAAATTGGATGAAAATTTCAGGTATTTTACAAATTGCCTGATTTTAGACAATGATTTTAACATATATTTACTAGTATATACATGTATATCGATTACGAGCGAGTGTTTTATGTCTCGTTATAAGTGATTACTATATAGTTTAGGGAAATCAGCAGATAACGACGCTTGCAGGTTTGCCCTTGAATAAGGTTACCAAGGTTGTACAGAAAATAATTACATGGCAATGATCTTTATTGCATAGGCGCTGAGCACGTTTGTTTCTTACGCCGCCGTTTCGCTCCTCAGATATGTTTTGAAACAACTAATGCTCAGATAAATGCTATAAAAAGGCCATTCATGTAGTATTCATTATTTCTGATAAAATATTTCGTTTTGCTGGTCAATATGTTGGCCAAATGTCCATAGTTGTTGTTTGTTTTTGTCTTTTGTTTGTTTGTTTATTGTTTGTTTGTTTGGGGTTTGTTGGGGAGGGTTTTTTTTTGGAAGGAAGGAAATGTTTTATTTAACGACGCCCAACACATTTTATTTACTGTTATATGGCGTCAGACATATGGTTAAGGACCACACAGATATTGAGAGAGGAAACCCGCTGTCGCCACTTTATGGGCTACTCTTTTCGATTAGCAGCAAGGGATCTTTTATATGCACCATCCGACAGACAGGGTAATACATACCACGATCTTTTGTTGTTGGTGGGGTTTTTTGGGGGGAAGGGTTTGTTGTTGTTTGTTTGTTTTGTTTTTTTGTTGTTTTTGTTTGTTTGTTTGTTTGTAGGGTTTTTTTGGGGGGTGGGGGTGGTGATTTTGCACCCGAGGAGACTGACGACCTAAACCCTCAGCCCCCACTTCATCCCCGTCTCTCCAAACTAGAGTCAGTTTTGACGGCACAGTGGGGGAGGTGTAAAGCTTTTACCTTGACGGCACAGTGGGGGAGGTGTAAAGCTTTTACCTTGATTTGTTTTTATCTGTCATTCGTTACAGCTAACCATTAACCCACTTCCTGGATAGACAACCCATATAGCTAAGACGTGTACCCAGAACAGCGTGCTTGAACGTTTGTTGGATGTAATCACGAAAATCTTGTCAATTTTTTTTTTTTAAATGGAATGAAATTTTGACCTATTAATGATATAAATGAATAATTTAGTAGGTGGGGTGGGTGGGTGTATGGGGGGGGGGGGGAGGCGGAGCCTGCATTAGTAAAATAAATAAATACATTTAATTAAGTAGCCTACACAATAACAAGTTAAATTTGTTTTGTTTAATGACACCATTAGAGCACATTTTTCAGTTAGTAGCAACATATATTTTATATGCACCATCCCACAGCATTTGATATGTCAGTCGTGGTGAATTGGCTGGAACGAGTAATAACAAGCAAACCCAACAGGCATAAAAATGATTTGGTCTACATTACATTAAAGAGATAGGTGTTTCATAGATTTCTTTTAGTATTCTAGTATGTCGTGGGATTGGACAATCGATTCTTATCACAGCAGAAAGAACTGACGCATTTTCGCAAAGCAGCCAAAGTGGTTTCAGGGTTTGGAAAAACGTATTTACGTGAGCGACGACAGTGACGCACTGTCGGTGATGTTTTACGTACATAAAAACAAAAACATCGACGAAAATACACAATAGGGACATAGCCGCCAAACCTTTCTCCACTTTTACTTAATACATCACCATGCATATACATGTTCCATTTACCAATAACACGGTTAACATCTAATTTCAATTTCCATAACATTTCATCTGTTATGCAATTTCCGGTGCTTATGTCGACTTACGGTTTAAGCACGCTGTTCTGGGCACATGTAAATCTCGGTAATCTGGGCTATCAGAGTTAATGGTTGGTTGTTAGTGGTTACCCAGAGAGAAGGAAGGAATGTTTTATTTAACGACGCATTCACCACCTTTGATTTACGGTTATATGGCGTCGGACATATGGTTAAGGATCACACAGGTAATGAGCGAGGAAACCCGTGGGCTAATATTTCCGACTAGCAGCAAGGGAGCTTTTATATGCAACATCCCACAGACAGGATAGTAGGCTACATATCACGGCCTTTGTTACAACATTTGTGGATCCCTGGCTTGAACGAGAAACAGCAAACTGGGATCACCGACGGGGATCGATCACAGATCAACCGCGCATCAGGCGAGCTCTAATTACAACTGGGTTACATTCCGCCCCTAGTGAGAGACAAGCTGGGAAGGACGCTCACTGTACAACTCTCCGCTGATCAACTAAAGCTCGCTATGGGTTGGTGCCGCAACTGGGATGTGAACCAAGCACCTACCAACTTTTAAGGCCGAAGCTTTAACGAACATGACACCAAGGCTGGTTCTGACTTAAGGGTCTCATTTTATAAACTAAATTATTAGAAGTTTGCAAAATCTGTATTATAGCCTTTGACGACAAAAAAAAAAAAACCCACTACCGCCATTAGAGTCGTATCTGCCCAAAGTAGAGTCCAAATGATGTTTTAATATAGTCAAAATGGTGGATTCCCTAGAACCATGTTTCCGGGAAATGTAGATACAAGGGTCTGCTAGATTAAAGCTTGAGCCCACCCCCCACCCCCCACCCCCGCGTGTCCAGACCATGCTACGCCCCTGTAGTCGAAATACCTATTAACTGTAGAGAGATGATCAAAACAATCACATCATGGCGATACTGTAATTTTATTAAAGGGACTAAACTTAATTTGCTGCCATTTGTAAGATGTTTTCGACTTATAAAATCTTTTTAATGACTTAATTACATACTAAATATAGTATCGTGTAGAATACCAGTGTCTGTGTATTTCAATGTGCTTTTGATCGTTCTCATGTTTGTACGTAGCCCAAACTGGATTTGGTCTCCCAATAAGGAAAGTTTTTAAAATAAACACTATGACGATCAGATGATCAGATCGTACCCCCCCCCACCCCCAAAGAAAAAAAGAAAGAAGACGAAAATAACGAAATAGAATAAAGAGAATGTGCAATTATTTGTCCAAAACACAATACTTCCTTGATGAAGCGGTGTTCCTTGTTTTAAGGGCAGGATGTAGTTCATTGGTAAAGCGCTCGCTTGATGCACGGTCGGTTTAAGATCGATTCCCGTCTTTCGGTACATTGGGCTATTTCTCGTTCCAGCCAGAGCACCACGACTGATATATCAAATGCCAAGGTATGTGCTATCCTGTTTGTGAGATGGTGCATATAAAAGACCCCTTGCTACTAATGGCAACATGTAGCGGGTTTCAGTTTTTCTTTGTATTAAGGGTCAGGCGAAATGTAATAGTTTCAGATTCCACCAATAACAACGTATACAGTCTATAATCAGTCATTTTAATGGTGCATAAGGCCTAATCATGGTTGATTAAATAAGTTATTTCTACATCTGTGTGCGATAAGTTAATATTCGCCGACTTAACATAATCTAGCTTATATAATAATATTATTATTATATACCGTCTTATGTATCACGTCATAAAATCATATCATATATATATTTTTTTATGTATAATGTATGAATATGGATATATATGTTACAGACACTTTGTAAGTCAATGATTCAAGGCACCCCATCCTTGACATTGTCACTGGGGCAATACATTTTTTTTTAACAAAAATTTACACTGAAAGCTGTCCAGCGTTCAGAAAACAAAACCCCCCCCCAAAAAAAAAACGTTATGCATCCATTCAAAAAGACACCGCGCTACATATTCTTACGTCATTTGAAATTCTAGTAATGGCGGACCGGAATTTAAATTGCGTGTACAATTTACAAAAACACATTGTATTAAGCTTGAGGTTATATGATAAAGAGATTATTACCCTCGTGTGTTTCGGTATCGTCAATATCATATATTAGGACTAATAATAATGTATTATGCTCGCCAGAGGCTCACATAGTACAATTTTTATTCCTAATAATTTATATAATACTGACGATACCGAAAAACACTCTGGTAATATCATACTGCATCGTATCCTATGATACATAATATACCAAGCTATGTCATGCTATTGTATGCTATACCATGCTATACCATACCATGCTATACTATATGCCATGCTATACCAAGCTATGCCATGCTGTCATGCTATGTCATGCTTTACAAATGTAGGCCTATTATCTGAACTCTTTTATTTCCTTATCTAATCGGCATGGTGTACATTTGTTCTTTTTTAAAATTCCGATATATACCAGTGACGCACGGGCGTGTTTGTATCTGTATAGCCCCGCGAAACAATTTCGTTCCGTATTGATTAAACTAAAGCTAACAAACACTTAGTCGGCTTCTGACGTCATAACGACGGCTAAGCAGATCTATTGTCACCCGAGATTTGATAGCGTGTGCGTCCAAGAGATCTTTGTGTTTTCATTCGACCCGCCATCGACCCGTACTGATTTAGTATACAAATATATGTTGTGTGCACGATACTAATTGTGTGATTAATTAATAACAGTCATTGGCGTAAGAAGATTATTCCGGGATGGGGGGTTTGGGGGTTGGTGGGGATTTGTTTTTCTTTAAACCAGTTTTATGAATGTAATAAATTTTTTTTAGTATAAAATAAAAATAGAATGTGATGTTTATACACGTTATGAATCGATTAATTCAACTTCAAGGGAATATTAAAATATTCCACGTGGGTAGAAATTATGTAGGCTGACTGATTTTTAAAAATAGGCTTGCAAATTTTGAATATTGTTTTGTCCTACTTTATATAAATAAAGATAAAAATATGGGCTGTTGAGGTTGTGAGAAATATTCTTTATAATCGGTAATTAGTATATTATGATTGGCTTACGTAAGGGAACCGATATCGCGATATATCACGATGATCGATAGACAGATAAATAGACAGATAGACAGATAGATAGATAGATAGATAGATAGATAGATAGATAGATAGATAGATAGATAGATAAATAGATAGATAGATAGATAGATAGATAGATATACAGATAGTTATACAGATAGATAGATAGATAGATAGATAGATAGATAGATAGATAGACAGGCAGACAGGCAGACAGATAGATAAATTTAAACAATAATGTTTTTCATTTGCCATAAAGTTAAGTCTGTTTTATTTTACGACATCACTAGAGTACTTTGGTTATTAATCATAGGACCGGCCTCGGTGGCGTCGTGGTTAGGCCATCGGTCTACAGGCTGATAGGTACTAGGTTCAGATCCCAGTCGAGGCATGGGATTTTTAATCCAGATACCGACTCCAAACCCGTAGTGAGTGCTCCGCAAGGCTCAATGGGTAGGTGTACACCACTTGCACCGACCAGTGATCCATAACTGGTTCAACAAAGGCCAAGGTTTGTGCTATCCTGCCTGTGGGAAGCGCAAATAAAAGATACCTTGCTGCTAATCGGAAAGAGTAGCCCATGTAGTTGCGACAGCGGGTTTCCTCTCAAAATCTGTGTGGTCCTGAACCATATGTCTGACGCCATATAACCGTAAATAAAATGTGTTGAGTGCGTCGTTAAATAAAACATTTCTTTCTTTCTTATTAATCATAGGCTTTTGGACGTCAAACATTTGGTAATTTTGACGTATATTATTAAAGAGGATTTTTATATACATGATCCCACAGACAGAATATCAGACACCACGGCCTTTTAAATACCAGCCGTGATGCACTGGCTGGAACGAGTAATCGAAAGCATGTTTTACTCACAAAAATAACCATAACAGGTATTTTTGTAATCAGCGTTTTTCTAAGAACAAAAAGAAAAAAAAGGACATAAAAATCCATAGAAATCTGTCAGATAAGCTGCCAATACATGACTGTGTGTATGTATTACTGGGTGGGATTTTTTTGTTTTGTTTTGTTTTGTTGGGGGGGGGGGGGTTGGGGGTTGTGTTTCTTTTGTTTAGGGGGGTGGGGTTGGAGGTTGTGGTTTTTAAAAAGGTTTTTTTTTTCAGTTTTGTTTGGGGTGTGTGCGTTGTGGGGGGGTTTTCACAGTACAAATACCATAGGCATGTAGTTAATGTAATCAGTAATAAGAATTGGTTCAGCAAGGGCTAACCCCGCCTCGCTGAGACTAAAACATTTTTTTTACGGTGCAATATTAGGCTCTTCGTATAAGGAAGGAAATGTTTTATTTATCGATGCACTCAACACATTTTATTTACGGTTATATGGTGTCGGTCATATGGTTAAGGACCACACAGAAATTGAGAGAGGAAACCCGCTGTCGTCACTTCACACGGGCTACTCTTTTCGATTAGCAGCAAGGGATCTTTTATATGCACCATCCCACAGACATGATAGTACATACCACGGTCTTTGTTACACCAGTTGTGGAGTACTGGCTGGAACGAGAAATAGCCCAATGGTCCCACCGACGGGTATCGATCCAAGACCGACCGCGCATCAAGCGAACGCTGTACCACTGGGCTATGCCCCGCCTCCAGGCTTTTCATATAGATGTCCTAGATAATGTAGACAAACGCTTGCGGTAGGTTCATTTTCGGCCCATTGGGCTATTTCTTGTTCCAGCCACTGCTCCACAACTGGTATATCAAAGGCTGTGGTATGTGCTATCATGTCTGTGGGATGGTGCATATAAAAGATCCCTTGCTGTTAATCCAAAAGAGAAGTCCATGTGTGTTGTGTGTTTTACCTCATATCTAGCCCACGTATTAATAAAAGGTTTGTTTTGTAAAACGACACCACTAGAGCACATTGATTAATTAATCATTGGCTATTGGATGTCAAATATATTATGGTAATTTTGACATATAGTCTTAGAGAGGAAACCCGCTACATTTTTCTTAATGCCACAAGGGATCTTTTATATGCACTTTCCCACAAACAAAAAAGCACATACCACGGCCTTTGATCAGTTGTGGTGCGCTGTTTGGAACGAGAAAAAACTCGAATCAGTTGAATGGATCCACCAAGATGGTTAGACCCTGCGACGCAAGCACCTCAAGCGAGCACTCAACCAACTGAGCTAAATCCAGCCACGTATTAATAAAATACAGCGGATAGGCTTCACTTCAGTCGGATGAGATGACTGGCTCGTAGGATCGGACCCAAAAGGCGAACCCATTGCAGTTTTTTTAGGGATGGGTGGCTGGGTTTTTTTGTTGACAGTCTTCCGCTTCACGACTAGTATATAGCCGTGATATGTTCTGTCCTGTCTGTGGGAAATGTAGAGGATTTCCTTGTAGACTACCCTCTAGAATTATCAAATGTTTGACATTCATAAGACGATGATTGATAAATCAATGTGCTCTAGTGGTGGCTTATTTAAATGACAGTTCAAAAACTTTATAATTCAGTTTTAAAAAAAAAATTAAAAAAATTGAGGGGACACCCGGGATCGAACCACGGACCTCTCGATCTGCAGTCGAATGCTCTACCACTGAGCTATATCCCCTAAACACACAGATATTATATGCAATAATTGTATCGATGCATTTCATTTGAGTTCAGAAAGGTTAGTCTCTTTTGTTTAACGACACCACTAGAGCACAATTAATTTATTTATTAACCACTAGCTACTGGATGTCATTTTGACAGTCTTAGCCGCAAGGAATCTTTTATATGCACTTTCTCACAGACAGGACAGCAAATACGACGACCTTTGATATACGACTCGTAGGGCACTGGTTTGGACTCGGGGGAAAAACCAATCACAGAATGGGTCCACTGAGACGGTTCGATTCAACAACGCAAGCACAGATAGTGATGCAAAGACCAATACAAATTTGTTTTGTTTAACGCCACCACTAGAACACATTGATTTATCAAGTATAGGCTATTGAATGTCAAACATTTGGTAATTCTGACTTATGGTCTTAGAGAGGAAACCCGCTACAATTTTTCAATTAGTAGCAACGGATCTTTAATATACACCATCCCACAGACATGATAGTACATACCACGGCCTTTGATATATCAATCGTGGTGCACTGGCTGGAACGAGAAATAGTCCCCATCGATACAAAGAGTCCCTTGAACCAGTATTGGTGTCCATGATGTCGTGGGAACGTATAGACAGGAAAAAGAAGGCATTGTTTAAAAAGGTTACGGTACCAATAACAGTATTCATATGAAGGGGTGAAATATTTAAAACGGGTACCTAAAATATTCAAAAGGTCATTAACATGCTATATATAACTATATATATATATATGTAGCAATACTCCCCCGAAAGAAACACTAAACCGACGAAGATACTACATGTTCCCCAAGGGCTGGACATAGCTCAGTGGTAAAGCGCTCGCTTGATTCGTAGTCGGTCTAGGATCGATCCCCGTTGGTGAGCCCATTAGGCTATTTCTCATCTCGGCTAGTGCACTACGACTGGTACATCAAAGGCCGTGCTATGTGCTATACTGAGTTGGTGCATATAAAAAGACTCCTCGCTACTAATGGAAAAATGTAGTGGGTTTCCTCTCTAAGACTATATGTCTAAATTACCAAATGTTTGACATCCAATAGCCGATGATTAATAAATCAATGTGCTCTAGTGGTGTCGTTAAACAAAACAAAACAAAACATGTCCCCCACTAAATACAAATACAATTTATTGTAATCATTTGCTAAACACACATGCTACACCCCAACACCCACTCCCTGGATCAACACCTGCCGACTGCATACAGCATTGAAAAACGTGCATGTTATTCCTAAACGTATTTTCAAATCAAGCATGGTTTGATTTGCTTAAAATATTTAGCTATTCAGTTGCGAAACATGTTTTTTCTTCTTCTTTTTTTTTTTTTATTATTTTTTTTTTTTTTTAACCCGGCAACGCAGACGACAAACAAAATCTTCAGAAACATGTTTTTTGTTTTTTGGAAAACATGTTTTTCAGTGCTGTGTGCGTTCGGCTTTAGGCTGTTGTGTTCAGCAGGTTAACCACTGTGATGACGGCAGTGCTACAATGTGATCGCAAACCAGCCCAGACATACTCTGATAAGTACCGAGAGAAATGCAATCGTTCATCACATGGCCGCCGATCGATGTCTCCACATGTGACAGCAGGCCCGTAGGAACCAGACCGGTAGGGGAGGGGTCGGCGTGCAAATGTGGCTCTCCCCGATTCGAGGCAAGGTACCATTCGGATTCCGTATAACTACGTAATGCATTTGGAAATGCAGTGGTTATACGGAGGGCAAGACGTAGCCCAGTTGTAAAGCGCTCGCTTGATGCGAGGTCGGTTTGGGATCGATCCCTGTCAGTGATCAGTTTTGTTGGGCTATTTCTCGCTCCAGCCAGTGCACCACGACTGGTATTTCAAAGGTCGTGGTATGTGCTATCCTATCTATGGGCTGCTGCATATAAAATATTCCTTGCTGCTAATCGAAAAGAGTAGCCCATGAAGTGGCGACAGCGGGTTTCCTTTCTCAATATCTGTGTGGTCCTTAACCATATGTCCGACGCCATATAACCGTAAATAAAATGTGTTGAGTGCGTTGTTAAATAAAACATTTCCTTCCTTTTGGTTATATGGAATGGCACCTTAGCTTGCGAAGATTGGCCTGGACAGGACAGTAGCCTACACGACCCCATACCACTGGATACTGCTTGCGAAGATTGGCCTGGACAGGACAGTAGCCTACACGACCCCATACCACTGGATACTGCTTGCACATCATGCGGCAGTTGGACATAATACCACCCCACCCCCCACCCCCCCACACACACACACACGACCATCACTATCTCCTACTACTGGATATGTTTAGAGAGACTGGAATGCACTGGTATAACCACAGTTTCAGTTTTATATTGGGGGGGGGGGGGGCAATCAATGTTTATAAGTCGTGTTATAGGGCGACAGGTGTGGAAAATGGGATGTGATCGCGGACGGGCATGTCCCCACCAAACCACCCCTAGTTACGCCAGTGTGGGTAGGAGACTTGACCTGCCAATAACACTGAGAAACTGCAGCTAGTTTAGTCATGGCTGTCACCAAGAGAGCCATCTGTTCACTCACACGATGATGTATTGCAGATGATGGTCATAAACCCACCACTGACATTGTGAATCAATGCATGAATTAATGAATCAATGTATGAATGAGTGAATGAGTGAGTGAGTGAGTGAGTGAAAGTGATTGATTGATTGATTGATTGATTGAATGAATAAATTAATGTTTAAAGACACCCCAGCACAAATACATTAATTGTATTACTGTTAATCAAGTATTTGCCCCCTGCATCGGATTCCTGGCCTGGTGCTATAACAGAGTCTGAGATTTTAATGCCATGGCAACGCCTTACAAATTACATGCATGAGACGAGATTAAAGATTTTTGAGTCTAGACTAGCTCGAGTACTCAGCCGTTCGGTTGTGGGAGCTCTTGGGCGGCAAACTACTCGGGCTCAGTCTAGACTAAACGTTTTCTAAACACGGGCTATGTCCATGTTTACCTTAGTTTTCGCGTTCATTGAACATAGGTCTATGTAGGGTTTAGGCTGATTTTTTTTTGTATCCGAATTAAGGCTCATATAGACTGTATGCGGTCCGTCTAAATAAATAAATAATAATATGGTGTATATGCCCAAAAGGCAAGCCGCGGACGCATTAGACGCATAAGTCGGACCGCACGCACGCGCCGCATCCAGTCTATATCAGCTTTTGAACAAAAAGACACAGGCACTTGACACAGATTAGTATACATGAATAAAACTCAAAATTTGCTTATACTCTCTTCATACATGACAAATTTATTGCCACATAACATGTACGTATGAAGAGAGTATAAGCAAAATATTGCGGAAATATATCAAATTTACCGATATACAAAAAAAAAATTTTTTTATTCATGTAGGCCTATACTAATCTGTGTCAAGTGCCTGTGTAAAAATACCAAAATCTGGAATTTTTGGTTCATATTTGCATTATATTCCTCTACTACTACTACTACTACCAAATAGTCATATAAAGTTCAAAAGGAATCACTACAAATGTTTACATAAATTACAACTAATATTGTGAGTACACATCATGGTGAAAAGGTTTCAGGTTAGCTCATTTTGCCTGATAGTCTCTGTTGGTTTTCCAGAATGCGAAGATTCGCTCTAGCACTTGGAGGAGGGTTGTTGACATCTCCCCTCCCCGACCCCCGTTTCTTACGTTTATGGTAGTATATAATCCATAAGTGCAATTTTGCTATAGATTTGTCTTAGTTGAAACCAAGCACACTAAAGTTGGTATTGTGCAAAGTACTTTGAATTGGCGACACCAGGAATTTCTCAATATATATATATATATATATATATATATATATATATATATATATTATATTTAATGGACGTGTACACTTTGGGGGATCTGTTTACTTGCATTAACTATCTCACTCTCTTTCTCTCTTTCCTTGTCCTTCTTTCTCCGAATTTATATATTTGCTCCTAAAATTTGTAACTTTTATGCACTAGGTGTCTACTGTAGGATTCAGACAAATCAATAACAAAAGTTAAAGTTTGTTTTGATTAACGACATCACTAGAACACAATGATTTATTAATTATTAGCTATTGGATGTCAAACATTTGTTAATTCTGACATTTTACCATTAGTAGCAAGGGATCTTTATATTCATGATCTCACAGAGAATAGCACACACCGCGGTCTTTGATATACCAGTCGTGTTGCATTAACAATGTCAAATACCTGTCGTTTTGTCTTTCAAGGGACTTGTAACTAAGTTAATCCAGGGCCGTACCCTCCGGGGCGTAGAAGAGCAGTTGCCCCCCTGAGAATCTCACTCTTTTTTTACTCCAGAGAATAGCATATACATCTCATGGTTTAATTTGTATAGTGTTTCATTTGTTTATAAAAAGTAGTGCCCCCCCCCCCCCCCCCCTAGGATTTTGATCAGGTAACGGCCCTGTAATCGAAAGCCATCTGATGTTTTCACCCTTTCTGCACTACACGAATGCAGGAGTAGGCCTTTATCAGTTGATAATCAGAAGTCAGATCCTAAAGTGCATTACATTTATAAAACAGCCAGCAATTGGACTGCTGTCCCAAGGGTAGATTTAGTTTCATTTTCACTTAGTTACATTTTATATGATAGTTAGTGGCACTGCTGGGATCAGGAGGGTGGCGGAAGGCATTCATATTTTATGGACATTATTAATTTTTATCTGCAGCTTCTAATAGATCAGCCAGCTTATATCCCCCCCCTCCCCCACCCCAGAAATGAAAGTGGGTTACGATTTTTTATATATATATATCTACATGTATATAGTAATAATAATAAAAATAATAATTAGAAAATTGTAATATTGGTGGTCTCAACTGAGATTGCCTCTAGGGTTAGGGTGGCAGTGTTAAAAATGGTGGTTCCCAATTAGAATGTATGCAAACTACATCGTACATTTTCGACTGAGAATATGAAAACGTTTTTGACAACCTGCAGAAACACCCCGGAAACACTCTACAGACGATGAAAAATTCCGAAAACTTTAATCTCTTATTAAATATTTATGTTTTGCATTTAGTAAATGATGTTTCAGGATAGCAGAGATCGAACTTAAGAATTTGTAACCCACGTCAATTTTTTTCTTAAACTGCCGTGGGTGAAATGGCCCACCGACGGCAATTTTCAGGCCACTTACGGCAATTTGTTTTTTCAAGCATCAAATAAGCATGACTGAAAAGTTAGTTTGAAATGTACAGAACTGTGGATACATTTTGCCATCATTGGCTTCACTACGGTAGTAATTTTTATCCTGCGACACAAGAGTGCCATTGGTGATACCCATGACCTACGGCAATTTATATCACGGCGACAGCGATTGCCGTCGATGCCGTCGTTAAGTTCAAGCCCTGGGATCGGGACAGGAGATTTAAACAATTTTATTTCACCTTTTTATTTTTTAACCAGCTTCATATCCCAGTCCTAGTTCCTATCAGGGTCATGATCTAGCCGAGTCACAAGAACGCTAATTTGAGATGTTTGGCCTGCAGGATCAAACCTCCACAGTGGACCCATTCTCTAACTGGGGTTTTCTCCCATTCCAACCAGTGCCCCCACAACTAGTACACCAAAGGCTGTGGTATATAATGTCCTATCTATGAGGAAGTGCATTAAAAAAAAGAAGAGAGATTCACTGCCGCCAATAGAAAGTTGTAACAGGGTGTTTTTTCTGAAGACCAATTGTCAGAATTACTGAATGTTTGTTATCCAATAGATTATTATCAAGAAATCAATGTGCTCTAAACTGGCATCGGTGGTGTCATGGTCAAGCCATTGGACATAAGGTTGGTAGGTACTGGGTTCGCAGCCCGATACTGGCTCCCACCCAGAGCGAGTTTTAACAACTCAGTGGACAGATGTAAAACCACTACACCCTCTTCTCTCACACTTACCACTAACAATGAACAACTAGCCCACTGTCCTGGACAGACAGCCCAGATGGCTGAGGTGTGTGCCCATGACAGCGCACTTGAACCTTAATTGGATAAAAGCACAAAAACAAGATGAAAGAGAGAATGTGCTCTAGTGGTGTTGGTAACAACACAATAAGCTTTAACTTAAGTTTCTACCACCTCAACAGCTGCTGTAGTGATTATCCTCAGTCTTAAGACCAATAGGTACTTTAGTTCAAACATAACATTTTATCTGGACTCGTAGGGATGAATGTAGTAAAATAAATAAATATATACAGTGAAACCTCTCAAAACCAGACCCTCTGTAAACTGGAATTCCCCCAATACTGGACGTTTTTCAGTCCTTTTTTAAAAATCAGTACATAACTTAATCTATCTAAACCGGATACCTCTTAAAACTGGACATTTTACAGGTCTTTAGGGAGTCCGGTTTAGAGGAGTTTCACGGTATATATATTTTTTAAAGGTGACTCACCCTACCTAACTTTGTCGGCACATTCCCGGAAACACACTAATATAATCCTCTATAATAACTCCAACAAACACAAACAAAATACAAGTGAAAATCAGTATCTTTATTACTTTATCATCAAGAGGGACCATGTTATTAGAAACTGTTTCAAAATGACCATATATATATATATGACCTGACATTTAGTAACTGGCCCCCTCAGTGTCATCCATGCAGCATGGTGCACGATGCTGCATATTATGTCATATGTTCTTCTCGGTTGAAACCAGATTGATTTTCATCCATACCCCTACATTATTATAATATATTACACATTATTAAGAAATAAAGAAAGAAAGAAATGTTTTATTTAACGACGCACTCAACACATTTTATTTACGGTTATATGGTGTCAGACATATGGTTAAGGACCACACATATTGTGAGAGGAAACCCGCTGTCGCCACTGCATGGGCTACTCTTCCGATTAGCAGCAAGGATCTTTTATTTGCGCTTCCCATAGGCAGGATAGCACAAACCATGGCCTTTGTTGAACCAGTTATGGATCACTGGTCGGTGCAAGTGGTTTACACCTACCCATTGAGCCTTGCGGAGCACTCACTCAGGGTTTGGCGTCGGTAACATTATTAAGATGATCATTGTAATGATGACTACTACCTAAGTGACATGATGATATATTGACTTTAGTGTTCATTTTCATGATGAGGAAACTCGTCCTCAAAATGTAATACTGAAGATTCTTTCCTTGATGATGAAATGTTGAACAGACTGTTTTCTGTTTAACCCTTCGTTCCTGTTGTTTTGTAATGAACTGTTCATTTTATTGTAAGCATCTTGTCTAAAGTAGCTTGCAAGATTGAAAGGGTTACAGAGAACACGATTTCGCTGTGAAACACACTGTTCTCGGTTTAAAGATAACACCATTTCACAAATACGCTGTTCAATTCCTCATCTGACAACCACTGTGCCACCAACAAATGTACCCTCAGGACAAATGTACTGTCGGTACTATCAGGGCAAATGTACTGTCAGGACAAATGTACCCTTGGGGCAAATGTACTGTCAGTACTATCAAGGCAAATTTACTGTTAGGGCTAGCTTTAACATTTGCCAAATTCATCCATTGCAAATTTTAAAAATAATTGACCAATTTTATTTAAATTTGAAAAAAATAATTTTATCTATAGATTGATATTTTATGAAAAAGTAAGTGTTTTATGGAATTTTTTAAGTTTCTTAGATAATTTGACAAAACATTTTGCTCACCCAGAGCTAGCCCCTACTTTTTCAAGCCATTATTCCTTGGATGCACTCTCCACTGTTTGGTGAAATAATTCCTTATGTACAGTTCACCATTTCATGACACTCTTCCATATATACACTGTTTCACAGGAAACCATTCCTTGAATAGACTGTCCAGTTTTATAACACTCTTCCATACATACACTGTTTCACAGGAAACCATTCCTTGAATAGACTGTCCAGTTTTATAACACTCTTCCATACATACACTGTTTCACAGGAAACCATTCCTTGAATAGACTGTCCAGTTTTATAACACTCTTCCATACATACACTGTTTCACAGGAAACCATTCCTTGAATAGACTGTCCAGTTTTATAACACTCTTCCATACATACACTGTTTTACAGGAAACCATTCCTTGAATAGACTGTCCAGTTTTATAACACTCTTCCATACATACACTGTTTCACAGGAACCCATTCCTTGAATAGACTGTCCAGTTTTATAACACTCTTCCTTACATACACTGTTTCACAGGAACCCATTTCTTGAATAGACTTTCCAGTTTTATAACATTCTTCCATACATACACTGTTTCACAGGAACCAATTCCTTGAATAGACTGTCCAGTTTTATAACTCTTCCTTACATACACTGTTTCACAGGAAACCATTCCTTGAATAGACTGTCCAGTTTTATAACACTCTTCCATACATACACTGTTTCACAGGAAACCATTCCTTGAATAGACTGTCCAGTTTTATAACACTCTTCCATACATACACTGTTTTACAGGAAACCATTCCTTGAATAGACTGTCCAGTTTTATAACACTCTTCCATACATACACTGTTTCACAGGAACCCATTCCTTGAATAGACTGTCCAGTTTTATAACACTCTTCCTTACATACACTGTTTCACAGGAACCCATTTCTTGAATAGACTTTCCAGTTTTATAACATTCTTCCATACATACACTGTTTCACAGGAACCAATTCCTTGAATAGACTGTCCAGTTTTATAACACTCTTCCTTACATACACTGTTTCACAGGAACCCATTCCTTGAATAGACTGTCCAGTTTTATAACACTCTTCCTGACATACACTGTTTTACAGGAAACCATTCCTTGAATAGACTGTCCAGTTTTATAACACTCTTCTTTAAATTCACTGTCCAGCATTTTACAAGGGACCCATTTCTTAAATAGTTCCATCTTGTCGTTTGCTAGGAAGTCATTCCTTAAATGCACTTTCCAGTATTCATGAAATACACTGAAATGGAATTCTATCCTGAAATGCACAGTCCACTTTTGACTGAAACCGTTCCTCCAAAGTATCATCAAGGGCCACAATGAAATGTTTTTCAGCATCACTGTCCACCAGTCTACTTTCTTCACGATGACACCTCCTCCACGTTTGTATGTGAAATGAAGCGTAGTCGTAACTGCAGAGCCGGACGTAAATTGCGTATCACCTTTTCCACTTCGTTCTTCACACCGTCTCCGACAAACATATACTTTATGTGGTATCTAGTGTAGGGTCAAGGAAATGTAATCTGTCCATAACTTAATTCTGCTTATTATTATATTCATAGGCTTTGTACAAATTAATAATATTCATATAATTATACTGACGGTTGTTAGTGCAGTGGGTTGCATCCAGTTTTATTAGCAGCAGTGGACAAGGATGCCAGGTGGGTGCAGGGAAGTACACAGAGACTGTACCCGTAGAGGAAGTTGAGACAGGTAGGCGATGATGTGGACAGCTCAGAAGACAAGTTGGAGGAAACCGTGGGAGAAATTGGGTATTTTGTTTATATTAAGATAACGAGAATGATTAACAGAGGGAAGGAAGGTAGGAAATGTTTTATTTAATGACACACTTAACACATTTTATTTACGGTTATATGGCGTCGGACATATGGTTAAGGACCACACAAATATTGAGAGAGGAAACCAGCTGTCGCCACTTCATAGGCTAATTTCCGATTAGCAGCAAGGGACCTTTTATTTGCACCATCCCACAGACAGGATAGTACATACCACGGCCTTTGTTACACCAGTTGTGGAGCACTGGCTGAATAACAGAGGGTGATAGATTAGAAAGATGAATTACTGCTATTAATAGTATGATGTTAAACTACAGTGAATGGTGGACACAAGGATACAGGAAGTCACTGATGGGGTCGATGTAGCGCATGTGTTCACACGACTTGTCGACAGTCATCAGGATCTCGTACAGCTCCATGGTGATCTGAAACACACTCACAATTTTAAACAACAAACATATACATTGTACAATTCAAATAAGCTGTAAACTTCCCCAGTGAACTGGGATTTCATTTCATTTTAACTTATTTTTATGCTAACAATCAAGAACCCTGTGCTGGGCACACATCTCAGCTGCTATCTGGACTGTCTGTCCAGGACAATGGGTTAGCGGTTAGTTGTTTGTGGATAGCAGGAGAGGAGTTGGTGTAATAGATATGCAACTCCTCAATGAGCTGTTACTGATATATGAATAAATCGAACTTGTCATGTGAGAGTGCTTTCCTGATATATGATGGGCTATCAGATTGATTGCTCTCAGTTGATTCTGTCTTTTTTCCATCTCAACCAATCCTCAATCATATAACATCAAAACCCCATGGTACTGTAATGTCTTGTTAAGGAAAAAATCATAGAACAGATTCCTTGCAGATTTGGGTGGGAGTAGCCAATGTAGGTTCCTCTCACTCTTTCCCTCCCTCCCTCTCACTCTCTCCCTCCCTCTCTCCCTCTCTTTCCTCCTATCTCTCTCGTCTACCTCCTTCCCACCTAACTCTCCTTCCACACCCCTCCCAAGTTTCAAAATAACCATATGCTAGACATCAATAGCCTCAGAGTTAAAGGTTCTGAGATGCTGTTAAAGAAAGATATTCCTTTTCTTTCCTATTTCAACCTGTGTACTACTAACATCGAGCAAGCAGCGGGTTCTTTCCAGGTGGAATCTCTGCAGGAATGGTCCGACCAGATGGCACAGATACAGGAACTGATCCTCCGTCTTGATGATGGGCCGCAGTTTTTCCTTAATAAACCTGAAAAAACAAGCATTCTGAAAGTGCTGCTAAACCAATACATGTCCCTTACAGGACCGAACACTGTCATATTTCCAAAGGTCAAGGGCCATAACTCTGTGAAGAAGCATTCTGAGAGTACTGCTAAAGCAATACATGTCCCCAACCGGAGCCCACAATTTTTCGTATCTCCAAAATTCAAGGGTCATGATTCTGTGAAAGGTGTGTAAATCGTCATGAAAGTTAAACTTGATCTGTAACAGTATATGATAGAGCTATACACACAATTTCATACAGACGGCTGGACCGGTAGGGGACTAAAAACAGTAACAGATAAATCAAAACCACATCTGTGCAGACTATATCTAAAATTACAGTTTAATTTATCACTTGTGGTCATGGGAATGAATATATTTTATGATTCTTATGCCTTTTTAGAAAGTTTTGTTCTTCTATATGATGTTTCTGCCATGACAGTATGTCAGGTAGAATTTCAATTTAAAAGTTGTTACTTACAAATGGAGGGCTGACATTGAAAACTGGTAATCCAGTATAAAATGTTTCTGGTTTCATTCACAAAATCCTGGTTTACAAAGTAACCTACATGTATCTCGGTCCAAAAGACTTCATACAAAAACAGAGAGAGAGAGAGAGAAAAAAAAAGCAATTGTGTTACAGTAATAGTAAGTGTATTATGTACTATATTGTGAGTTGAAGAAGAAAAGAAAAATAAAGACCTCGCCATTTAATATGGAAATACTTTCCACTTCTTCAAAAGGGTCACAATGATCAGGGCCCCATTTACAAAGCGAACTTAACACTAAGATCACCTTAAGTGCGTAAGATAGCTATACACTTAAAGTTGATCTTAGCCCTAAAATCACTTCGTAAAACGGTCCAAGATAGGTTAAGAAAAACAAAAACAATCTGTGAGTTTTTTTTTTGTTTTTTTTTCACTTACACCGGTAGTAGACTGAGCTGGCCGATGCCGGCGTGGTGCCAGACGGTGTGACACAGACCCAGCAGGTAGCTGCAGTGCTGCTCGGCAAACACCATGTGACTCGTGAAGAAGTTGAACATCTGGAACGGGTTCGTGCTGCCACTCGGGACAACCAGCTGCGGCATGCTGATGGTCGACACTATGTTTTCATGCAGAACTGCCCAAAATGGATCCTGTGGCAAAAATTATTGGCATGAAAGTAACATGTCATACAGAGTACAGCTCCACTATTTTAATTTTGCATTAAAAGATGATGATTCATAGAGACTTTTAAATTTTTAATATTAAATGTTTTAAATTTAATAAAAGTTATATAATTTGAGACTATGTTTTCATACAGAACTGCCCAAGACGGATCATATGACAAGAATTATTGGCACGACAGTAACATGTCGTACAGAGTTGGATTTTACAATGTAAAACAACAACAGCTCCACTATTTTAATTTTGCATTAAAAGATGATGATTCATAGAGACTTTTAAATTTTTAATATTAAATGTTTTAAATTTAATAAAAATTATATAATTTGAGACTATATTTTCATGCAGAACTGCCCAAAACGGATCATATGACAAGAATTATTGGCATGAAAGTAACATGTCGTACAGAGTTGGATTTCCATTGTAAAACAATGACAGCTCTGCTATTTTGTTTTCAATTTTGTCACTAAAAGATGACTTTTAAATTTTCAAAGTTAATTTTTTAATTAATTAAAAAAAAAAAAATATTTATTAAAGTGCATGCAGAACTGCCCAAAACGAATCCTGTGGCAAGAATTATTGGCATGAAAGTAACACCACTTACAGATTTGGATCAAGTGTAAAACAACAACAGACAAGAGACCTAGACAGCTCCACTATTTAATTTCCTTCTTTTTTTTTAAATACAAAAATTTAAAACATCCAAAATATCTCACTATCAGTTAATAGCATCTGTCCAAGAGAATCATATTACTTTGTTTCAGAGCTATCCAATTTAAACTTTACAAGATAGACTTTCAAATTTTTAATTTAAATTTAAAAAAATGTTTTAATAAAAATCTAAATTTTTCAAAATCTCTCTCTATTACTTTCTAAAGACTGCCCCTGAAAGTAATTAAACTGAGATAGACATTAAATAAAAAGTTGATGAACAGACAATGGATGGACAGACGACGGATGGACACTGTTTAAATCTGTATTAGAAAAATTCCATCATAGCGAAGATAATTAAAGTAGGCTCTGAAAAATAGCTATTGATAATAAGAGATTAAATGTGCTGAAGAAAAACCCAGATTATGGAATAAAATAATAAAAAAGTATTTTTAAATGAGTGTGTGAATGAATGAATGAATGAATGAGGGAATGCATTAATGAATGAATAATGAGTTAATAAATTAATAAGAGCATGAATAAATCAATGAATGCATGAATAAATGTTTAATGACAAATGATAAAAAAAATAAAAACTATTTACAGGAAGTGCCGTCAGGACAAGGCCAACAGCATTCATCCATGATATTATCTTGTCTTGTGGAAGCTGCAAGCAACTGAAACACAACAACATATCATTATATTATTATAACTTGTTTCTTTTTCTTCTTCTACATACCATCAAACGTTTACAATTTAACATTATTGTAAATGTCATAACACATAGCAATTGTTATTCACAAACTTAAAGACGTAATGCTATGTTAAATCGATAAAATTTATAACTCCATTTTCCACATCCACTGAAATACATGTATAAATTTCCTTAAATATAATTATTTCTGTGTTCATGTAGACATGAATGAAATGATGTTGCTATGGCTTTATTAATCAGAGTAAACATTTAAATCACTACAATATATAAAGAAAAAATACCATTCACTGCAGATAAATCTACTAACTACCATTTGGTGACTAAAACTGATAGAATTTGAATAAATGACAGTTTAATGATACTCTAACACAAAGAACAAAACCAAAAATGCCCAACAAAAAACAACAACAAAAACTCCCCAAAACCAACATCAACAAACAACCATCAAATATCAACTAATGGGTGTTAAATGATAGAATTTAGATAGTTTTTAGTCCAGTTAAAAAAACCCCTACAAAAACACCCAACTGGATTAATAGTTAAATGTCACATTCATTGTTAGTCTTGAATATGTAGAATACATTCCAATTTAAAATAAACAAACATTTTAGAAATGTGTTCAACAAAGTGTGCAATACTGACAACACAATTTTGAAATGAAAAACAAACACTTTTTTTTTTACCACATGCACGTAGACGGAAATAATAAAATGTCATAGTCACTTTTGTTCTCGATCATCTAGATACGTGTACCTCTTGAGGGCCACATCGAGCAGAGCGCCCCCTACAATGTTACTGTTGGAGGGAAGGGCCATCAACTCGACACACGTGGCGTACAGAGCGTGGGCGGCCGGGTTCGGGAATTCGTTGAATCGCCAATCACAGTTGGGAAAGGGGGGCGGAATCTTGCCAGAAATAGATGAACACTGTTAAGGTGTCTACACATCTTTTTTAGATTTAATGATGAAAGTATACGTCTAATATAATATAATTAATAGCATATTATCCCTTTCAAGTACAATATTTTTTTAAGTCAGGTCTCCCATAGGGGAATTACACTGAGGAAATTCAACTTTATTTCATGTAATAGCAAAAAGAATACCTGTAAATAACGCTACCATTATCTGAAGAGAGAACCTCATCATTTGATTCATCAAGTAACCAAACTATGTCAATTTTTTATTACATTTTTGTACATTTTGTTTACATCACTGTCTAGTAAAGTTAACTTATTATCGTAAAGTAATAAAATTCATGTGGAAAGTACGAGTTACCTTTATTTTACCTTTATAACCAATATCTGTTTTCTTTATTTACACACGAAAACCCCCACAAAGACCTGAATATTTACATCAATTTCATCATCTAAACTACAGGAAGAATTAGTTAACATTTTCCACGACAATCGATTATGGATTTTTATAATCAATCATCACATCGGTAGAGCCCAAATGATCAACTTTCAATTATATTATCTAAGCTGTGGACTACCACTGAAACAAGGTTAGGTTCAATACTTATACGACTTTTGCACAATAACAAGGATACTGTCGACAAGTCTGCCGATGAGATGGACGTAATACTCCTGGTTGGGAACCCAGTCAATGTTGTCATGGGGCATCTGCAGGTAGTGTCCGTATTCCTTCGACAAGCACCAGTTCGGGGGGCGAATGTCCTTGAACGCACCTTAATACAATTCAAAAATTACTGGAACCATTTTTGTATGCTTGTTAGCTCGCATGTGCAGAAACACATTATAAAATTTAACAGAGTTTAAGTGGAATGAAAAAAATGCAAAAGTTTTTTTCTAATACATTGTCATAATTTACTACTAGTTATAAAAACTAATAAAGTTTAGTTGGTTTAACAACACCACTAGAGCACACTGATTAATTAATCATCAACTACTGAATGTCAAAACATTTTTAAATTCTTCAGAGGAAATCCGCTAAAAAAAAATTATTAGCAGCAAAGGATCTTTTATATGCACTTTCCAACAAACAAGATAGCACATACCACAGCCCTTTGATATACCAATAGTAGGGCACTGGATAAATGAAATAAACGGTTTGATACAGAGAAAGTAACTGTTCCTTTCCTTGTTTGATGACCAACTCATAGTAACACCCTATACTTTATAAGATCCTGCAAAGTTGTTCAGAATTATTATTATTATTATTTTTATTCTTATTTTAATTTTAATTTTAATTTTTTTTTTATTTTTATTATTATTATTATTTTTTTTTTAATCCAGTGTCATTTTCATCCCTGGAGGGGCGGAACATAGCCCAGTGATAAAACGCTCGCTTGATGTGCAGTCGGTCTGGGATCGATCCCCGTCAGTGGGCCCATTAGGCTATTTCTCGTCACAGCCAGTGCACCAGGACTGGTATATCAAAGGCTGTGGTATGTGCTATCCTGTCTGTGGAATGGTGCATATAAAAGATTCCTTGCTACCAATGGAAAAATGTAGCGGGTTTCCTATCTATGACAGTGTCAAAATGACCAAATGTTTGACATCCAATAGCCGATGTTAATAATTCTATGTGCTCTAGTGGTGTCGTTAAACAAAACAAACCTTTTTCTCTTTTTTTCATCCCTGGATGTTGAAAATTACAAAATAAAAACAAAACAAAAAATTAATTCAATATATCATTTGACTCAAGTCAGACACAGCCTATATTGCCAACAATTACTGTATATTCTACATGGAATTCCAGAAAAATTCTGAAATTTTTCATTTATCAACATTAATGGTGATTACGAACATGCTGACGGGTACAATAATCTATTTGCTTGTACTGTGCTTATACTGAAAAGATTACAACATTCTGTAATAAATAAAATCACGGCTCACCAATGATGGCATGGACAAGTCGTCTCTTCAGACTGGGCTTTCCGTTTAATCGCTTCTCAAAGTAGAACAGTGTATTGTACAAATACGTCACTGGTCGGTCTAAAACAAACAAGCAAAAGTAACAATTACATAATTTTGGACACCAAATGACAATGAAAGATAAAGGAATATTTTTGTATGTGTACAGTCTGTATATGAAAAAAATTCTAAATAGTAGTCACATGTTTTTTAAATGCACTTTCCACAGAAACATGAGAATCAGGGCTTCTAGAATTAAAAAAACCAATCTACTAGGCATGGGATCAGTGATTTTAAAGATTTACTAGCCTAGATTTAAAATTTACTAGCCCTACTTTAAGTAAATACAATTTTACCAAAAGAAATAATCAGATGTTACCTAAAGAGGGAGATTGAAGCTGCTTCAAACAAAATAGACTTACTAGTGTCATTTGACAATTTAAAAATTAAGAAAACAAAAACAAGTTATAATTTTTTCCAAAATGCATTGATCATCGTCTTAATAAAATAATGTACTACCACAAAAATGTTGATAATGTAGATTTGTAATGAACGAACGTGAAATGTACTACCATGGAATTTGTACAGGCAGCCAATATTGTCAAGAATGTTTTCCAAGATCTTCTGGACAGGAAGAAACTCAAGCAGACGATGAATGGTGACATCCAAGACCTAAATAAACCACAATAGCTTTAAAATATAGAGATATTTATTCACCTTAAAACTGTATTAAATAATTACTATGTAATTTGTATTATTTGTATTTTTTAAAATTAAGAATATAATTGATATAATTATGCTACAATACAAAAAATGGAATTGGCAAAAGGTTACATAAACATAAAAAACATAATAATGAAATAAATATTACAGAATTATCGACAATTGGCATTTTATTTGTATTTCCAACTCACAGGAAGAAATCTGAGACAGACATTTCCGAAGTAAACAGGTAAATACTGATGATGGATTGGGTTATTCAAGTCTTGGATCCCTTCATAGTAAAACTTCTCTGGGTATTTCTGAAAATAAAAAACAAAAGTAATATACTAAGCTGCAATGTTCACGTAAAATTGATGGAATTGAAAATAAAAAGGAAATTTTATGACAGGTTTCGACTACACTCCAACAGTGTTTTGATCAGTGGTCATTAGGTGACGAACATGATCTAGAGCAGGTGAGGAAATATACTGTCACCATATATATATAGAGAATAACTAGTTAATGACGTCGGATATCTGCTTTATCCTGTGAAGGAAAGAATGGAATTTCTCATTCAGCCTGAACAGGATAAAGCAGATATCTGACGTCATTAACTAGTTATTATCTTTATCACGCAGACCATAAAAATTAAAGGGAAAACCTATTATTTCTGTTATTTCAGCCACATTGTACGATGACCTTGAGGTCAAATGAGCGATTTTGTAATGTAGGCCATGCGTGTGATGTCACATGAGTGACGTCAAAATTCATATCCTGCTAGTAGCTGGATATGACTCTGCTTTATCTGTCATCATATTCTATCAATAGAAACGGTGGTTGCAGGATATAGCGAAATTGGATGTTTCTGATGGTCCCTGGGCCGGGACGTAGCCCAGTGGTACAGCGCTCGCTCGGTGTGGCATCGATCCCCGTCGGTGGGCCCATTGGGCTATTTCTTGTTCCAGCCAGTGCATCACAACTGGTATATCAAAGGCCGTGGTATGTACTACCCTGTCTGTGGGATGGTGGATATAAAAGATCCCTTGCTGCTAATCAAAAAGAGTAGCCCATGAAGTGGCGACAGCAGGTTTCCTCTCTCATTATCTGTGTGGTCCTTCACCATATGTTTGACGCCATATAACCGTAAATAAAATGTGTTGAGTGTGTCGTTAAATAAAACATTTCTTTCTTTTTTTCTGATGGTCCTTTTGAAGTACAATTACAGACCATAACTTCTCTAAACCAGATACACCTTTAAAATGGACTTTTTACATGGTCCTGCAGATGTCTGGTTTAGAGGGGTTTCACTTATTGATACGACTGGAATGAATGAAATGTCAAATCCTGAAAGCAGAATCAACCTGTGAAACATTGTATAATTATTGGTAGCATAATTTAAAATCATTCTGACAATATGAGATTATTTGCTTTGACATGGTGTAGATTTGTGTTATCTACCTGTATCCTTGAATAACCGTGAACCGGCCTATTAATAGGAAATGGCCTCTGCACACACACACACAAAATTTTAATATATGATTGATTGCATATTAATTGTCAAAATCAAACCACAAATGTTAATATTCATGCCAGTTTCTGTTGTGAAGAGATTAAATACATGTTATAGTCTAATGTTGACATTCTTCAGCTACTCCCATAATCCGGGCTATTGTTTTTCAAGAGTGACGCATGTTACGTGACATCACCAAAACTCTTATGCAATGAATCTGCTGAGCAGATGAGACTTTGACAATAACAGCAGTGTGAAACTGTTGTTTATTTAGGGTTTTTTTTATTTTACATGCCATTTAATATAGTGCACACAGTGCAAAATGGCGGTCATGTATGCATTTCCCTCTGTATAAAAATATTTTGGGAAGGTTTTCTTAATTAACAAAAGTATTTTGATGTCAGGGTTCAGTTGTATGCAGATTCCTTAAAAACAAGTCAAACATAAATAGACCGGTTTATGGAGGTAGCTCGGTTCATGGATTTTTACGATACATTAATAAAAAAAAAAAAGGAAAAAAAGAGAGACTGGATTAACACAATACCTTGTGAAACGCCATGTGTTTCTCATGCCAGTTATTCTGCAACCAGTGCTCTGGGCTGTTCTGTAAGTATACACACAATAAGACATTAACAAGCAGTGCTCTGGGCTGTTCTATAAGTATACATACAATACGACATTAACAACCAGTGCTCTGGGCTGTTCTGTAAGTATACACACAATACAACATTAACAACCAGTGCTTTGGTCTGTTCTGTAAGTATACACACAATACGACATTAACCCCCAGTGCTCTGGGCTGTTCTATAAGTATACACACAATACGACATTAACCACCAGTGCTCTCGACTGTTCTGTAAGTATACACACAATACAACATTAACCACCAGTGCTCTTGACTGTTCTGTAAGTATACACACAATACAACATTAACCACCAGTGCTCTGGGCTGTTCTGTAAGTATACACAGAATACAACATTAACGACCAGTGTCTCTGGGCTGTTCTATAAGTATACACAGAATACAACAATAACAACCAGTGCTCTGGGCTGTTCTGTAACTATACACAGAATACAACATTGACGACCAATGTCTCTGGGTTGTTCTGTAACTATACACAGAATACAACATTAACGACCAGTGTCTCTGGGTTGTTCTGTAACCATACACAGAATACAACATTAACGACCAGTGTCTCTGGGTTGTTCTGTAACTATACACAGAATACAACATTAACGACCAGTGTCTCTGGGTTGTTCTGTAACCATACACAGAATACAACATTAACAACCAGTGCTCTGGGTTGTTCTGTAACTATACACAGAATACAACATTAACGACCAGTGTCTCTGGGTTGTTCTGTAACTATACACAGAATACAACATTAACAACCAGTGCTCTGGGCTGTTCTGTAACTATACACAGAATACAACATTAACCACCAGTGCTCTGGGCTGTTCTGTAACTATACACAGAATACGACATTAACCACCAGTGCTCGGAGCTGTTCTGTAACTATATACAGAATACGACATTAACCACCAGTGCTCGGAGCTGTTCTGTAACTATACACAGAATACAACATTAACAACCAGTGCTCTGGGCTGTTCTGTAACTATACACAGAATACAACATTAACGACCAATGTCTCTGGGTTGTTCTGTAACTATACACAGAATACAACATTAACCACCAGTGCTCTGGGCTGTTCTGTAACTATACACAGAATACAACATTAACAACCAGTGCTCTGGGTTGTTCTGTAACTATACACAGAATACAACATTAACAACCAGTGCTCGGAGCTGTTCTGTAACTATACACAGAATACAACATTAACGACCAGTGTCTCTGGGTTGTTCTGTAACTATACACAGAATACAACATTAACAACCAGTGCTCTGGGCTGTTCTGTAACTATACACAGAATACAACATTAACGACCAGTGTCTCTGGGCTGTTCTGTAACTATACACAGAATACAACATTAACGACCAGTGCTCGGAGCTGTTCTGTAACTATATACAGAATACGACATTAACCACCAGTGCTCGGAGCTGTTCTGTAACTATATACAGAATACGACATTAACCACCAGTGCTCTGGGCTGTTCTGTAACTATACACAGAATACAACATTAACGACCAATGTCTCTGGGTTGTTCTGTAACTATACACAGAATACAACATTAACCACCAGTGCTCTGGGCTGTTCTGTAACTATACACAGAATACAACATTAACAACCAGTGCTCTGGGTTGTTCTGTAACTATACACAGAATACAACATTAACAACCAGTGCTCGGAGCTGTTCTGTAACTATACACAGAATACAACATTAACGACCAGTGTCTCTGGGTTGTTCTGTAACTATACACAGAATACAACATTAACAACCAGTGCTCTGGGCTGTTCTGTAACTATACACAGAATACAACATTAACGACCAGTGTCTCTGGGCTGTTCTGTAACTATACACAGAATACAACATTAACGACCAGTGCTCGGAGCTGTTCTGTAACTATATACAGAATACGACATTAACCACCAGTGCTCGGAGCTGTTCTGTAACTATACACAGAATACAACATTAACAACCAGTGCTCTGGGCTGTTCTGTAACTATACACAGAATACAACATTAACGACCAATGTCTCTGGGTTGTTCTGTAACTATACACAGAATACAACATTAACCACCAGTGCTCTGGGCTGTTCTGTAACTATACACAGAATACAACATTAACAACCAGTGCTCTGGGTTGTTCTGTAACTATACACAGAATACAACATTAACAACCAGTGCTCGGAGCTGTTCTGTAACTATACACAGAATACAACATTAACGACCAGTGTCTCTGGGTTGTTCTGTAACTATACACAGAATACAACATTAACAACCAGTGCTCTGGGCTGTTCTGTAACTATACACAGAATACAACATTAACGACCAGTGTCTCTGGGCTGTTCTGTAACTATACACAGAATACAACATTAACGACCAGTGCTCGGAGCTGTTCTGTAACTATATACAGAATACGACATTAACCACCAGTGCTCGGAGCTGTTCTGTAACTATACACAGAATACAACATTAACAACCAGTGCTCTGGGCTGTTCTGTAACTATACACAGAATACAACATTAACGACCAATGTCTCTGGGTTGTTCTGTAACTATACACAGAATACAACATTAACCACCAGTGCTCTGGGCTGTTCTGTAACTATACACAGAATACAACATTAACAACCAGTGCTCTGGGTTGTTCTGTAACTATACACAGAATACAACATTAACGACCAGTGCTCGGAGCTGTTCTGTAACTATACACAGAATACAACATTAACAACCAGTGCTCTGGGTTGTTCTGTAACTATACACAGAATACGACATTAACGACCAGTGCTCGGAGCTGTTCTGTAACTATATACAGAATACGACATTAACCACCAGTGCTCTGGGCTGTTCTGTAACTATACACAGAATACAACATTAACAACCAGTGCTCTGGGCTGTTCTGTAACTATACACAGAATACAACATTAACGACCAATGTCTCTGGGTTGTTCTGTAACTATACACAGAATACAACATTAACCACCAGTGCTCTGGGCTGTTCTGTAACTATACACAGAATACAACATTAACAACCAGTGCTCGGAGCTGTTCTGTAACTATACACAGAATACGACATTAACGACCAGTGCTCGGAGCTGTTCTGTAACTATACACAGAATACAACATTAACCACCAGTGCTCTGGGCTGTTCTGTAACTATACACAGAATACGACATTAACGACCAGTGCTCTGGGTTGTTCTACAACTATACACAGAATACAACATTAACAACTTCACAAAACATATAATATGACATAGTAAACAAACATGATTCAAAATGTGGACTTTAACCTTCCTAATTTAAACCCATAAAGTTGGGTTAAGATTTTATCATCCAGGATTTTTTTTTTTTTTTCAAGTTCTGACCCTAGTTATTAGACTGTGGAAAATATCTTTAGCTATTAAAAATGTTTTAAAAAAATTAACAAATTACTTTTAACTTGTTGCTAAATGGTTGTTTTGGTTGTGTGTGTGTGTGTGTGTCATGTGTGTGTGTGTGTGTGTGTCATGTGTGTGTGTGTGTGTGTGTCATGTGTGTGTGTGTCTCTGTGTGTGTGTGTGTGTCTCTCTGTGTGTGTGTGTGTGTCATGTGTGTGTGTGTGTGTGTCATGTGTGTGTGTGTCTGTGTGTGTGTGTGTGTGTGTGTGTGTGTGAGTGTGTGTGTGTGTGTGTTTGGTGAAGTTTAATTATTTCTGGTATCCTGATGTTTGTATTATCTGGAAATGCATTTCAGTAAACAAGTAAAGCCATGTACCTTGAAAAGTAGGATCAGTGTAAGCTATGTTCTATTATTTTAAAACTATCAATAAATTTTTTCTTAATGTCATCACTAGTTATTATTAAAAAAGTTGGGGCTGAATTTATAAAGCTTGTTTTAGTCTTACATGTAAGTAAATACATACATTGACAATGCTTAACCTTCCGATTACTGCAGGTGAGATATCTCGCCCGATGTCTCGCCTGTCGACATACTGTACACTCTATACAGTGCATTCCCCAATTCATATTTCACACTGTTTTGTATAAGACATAGACGACAACTCAGCTTCCTGTGTCTTTAGATTTAGTTTTTTCAATGCAAAATACCTTGGAATTTTGAGTTGAAAAGTGGTTTCCGGCAAATATTTTTGCTTACCAACAATGGTGGCATATTGCAGTAATTTTCAGGGATATGAATCAGTTAGGATTTAAAAAAAAAATCTGGTCAGAAAGCCACCGTTATTGGGAATAATGGACATAAATACTAGACAGCTGGCTACAAATGCCCGTAAGTAAATGCAACTTCTTTTTTTGGGCCTAATTTTAATCAAAATTAACTGATCTAAAATATCATAAAAATAAGAAAAATACACAAAAATAATACTTACCGATTCAAATATGAACTTTATTTTATGTATTTATAAAACATTTAAGCGAATATATGCGAGTAAAAATTATAAACTTGTACCCACTCAATGTGTTTTTTGTCAAAAATAAATCCAGTAGTCTAAAGGTTAAATATATCAGGTGTGTGCAGGAATTTATGCTAAACTGTGGCGAGAAAAATTTATGGGGGGGGGGGGGGGGGGGGGGCACAGTCGACTCATGTTCCCCAAGAAAGTATATTGAAAAAAAAGATAAAATTTGCTTGAGCAAGGGGGTGTTTCGACACTTGAAACCTCCCACTGCAAACACACCTGCATCTGCGTTAAAGAAAAAATAGGCTTTGTAAATTTGGCCCTTGATATTTATGTACTAAACGTATTGTGAAAGATGTTTTTCTCACCTCTTTGACGAACTCATGCACCCGGTTCTTGAACTCCGCCACATTCAGCAGCAGAAGCTGCACGATGAGAAACTTGATTTGTGCCTCCTTACCCTCCAGGTTACGCAGGACCTAACAACACAAGGGAAATTAATTAGAATAAAGGTTACAAGTCAGTCAAGCCACATTCAAGTTTAACTTTATATCAAAATTATGAACTATGAGCTCTACAATTTAAATCTATTTTACTGTGAACATGTATTCCAAATAATGAGTAAAAGGTGTTATTCCCAATTTTGCTTTCATGTCACTGTCCTTGGTTTTTTAAAAATCCAGGCGAGTGGAAAATCACAAACCTCAATATGCTAAGGCGAGTGAAAAATTGCACTCTCCAAAATAAACCGGCCTCGGTGGCATTGTGGTTAGGCCATCGGTCTACAGGCTGGTAGGTACTGGGTTCAGATCCCAGTCGAAGCATGGGATTTTTAATCCAGATACCGACTCCAAACCCTGAGTGAGTGCTCTGCAAGGCTCAATGGGTAGGTGTAAACCACTTGCACCGACCAGTGATCCATAACTGGTTCAACAAAGGCCATGGTTTGTGCTAACCTGCCTGTGGGAAGCACAAATAAAAGATCCCTTGCTGCTAATCGGAAAGAGTAGCCCATGTAGTGGCGACAGCGGGTTTCCTCTCAAAATCTGTGTGGTCCTTAACCATATGTCTGACGCCATATAACCGTAAATAAAATGTGTTTAGTGCGTCGTTAAATAAAACATTTCTTTCTTTTTTTCTTTCTCCAAAATAAATAAAATAGGCAGTATAGCTCAGATTGGATTTTGACTGGTATGTCTACAAAATTGTCTATTAAACCAGTATTTACCGATTTGATCAACAAAGAGAAATACCAGTTTAAAGACTGCATGGAAGCCACTGTCATGTTTTTAATTTTTATTGTTTTAGTAAAAGGACCTTCCTATCAGATAAATGAGCTATGAAAAGTGTTGGTTTTTGTAAATAGTGGAAATAAATATACAAATTTATTTTACGTGCACCATTTGTCGAGTGTAACATGTTCCGTTTTTCACACTCGCCATACTGAAATTACGTGCGCTGTACGGGCACGATTGGACCCCGCACACCTTAAAAACCAAGGTCTGAAGTAAGTGCTGCAAAGTATTTGACAAAATACCTATGCTAAACGTTTCAAATCTGAAAACAAGGACACCTTATACATGATGGAGTATGTACAGTATACAGCAAATGGGGACAAGCATACAAATTATGTCCCTATTCAACAGAATTAACTCTTAGTCCTTTTTGTTTTTAGACCAAAATTCCCGATATTTGACTACAACTTAGAAAGAAAAAAATATGTCCGATTTTTACTTATAAAAGTTAATCTTTTTTACTGCAATCACTGGGAAGTGATTTGATTGCTTCCAACCTCTCTCACCAGGGAACACTATTTCACAATAACAACTGTTCTGTTCATGTGTCTTCCAATTTGTTACATTATGGTGAACCATTACATTCTAAAATTAAAGTTTCAAAAGATTTTTTGACACAAGATATGCAGCACAGCAGTCATAATTCAGTGTTTAAATTACTTTTGGAATGTCAGTGATAACAACTATTATGGATAATCAATTACCAAACAGAGAACCAGTCGGTCTATGGTGATGATGTTGCTGCGCCAGATAATTTCTGTGAGGGCATCCAGGTACTAGAAAACAGAATGAAAATAAAGTTATGTATTCATTTTCAAAAAAGGTTGGGGTCTTTTTTGTGTTTCTTTAATGCTGATGTTTTTTATTCATGCATTCATTCACAATATTCATTCGCAATTTACTTCATACATAAAAGCTTGGAGAAAACTTGCATAGTTTTTTTTATTTATTGAATACTTAACCTGATCTATTGCCCTTTCCCTCTATTACATATGGATTGGTCCAAACATCCCCACAGCCAATTGGCTAAAAAATTAACCAGTCCAATGTATTCATAGATGCAACTATAAAACTTTCATTGATCCTGGATGTAAGATAAGGACCTAAACTGAAAAACTTAGAATTGAAGCTACAAGCAATAGATGATGCTGTCACCATGGGGGGCAAAAGTAATACTCCTATCTCGTCTTTTGATTATATTTACCCTGTTGATGTTGCCTGAACCCTGAGTGTTGGAAAACTCATACACCAGGAAGTCGGCGAACGTCCTGAGGTGAGACGACAGGACTCTGGGTCCCAAACGATCTAGCACCCTGAAAAATTTAAACAGTGTGCTAATAATCAACTGAGTGATTCACACTCCATAGTTCGGCAACATAAAAATAAAAATCAGAAGACAATTTTATAAAACATTGTACAATTAACAGTTATATGTTTACATGTTTACATATGTTTGGCATCAATTTTATGCAGAAAATTACATCATTGCGGAAGGTGTTTGTGGTAATATGAATTGTGGTTTAGCTGTAGATTTATGTTTATGTGCAAAATTTGGTTTACCATGTTTTATAAAATTGATTTCAGATCCAGCTGTTTACCAGTGGTAGTCAACATTTTCATAGCTTTTGTTGAACTTGTGGATAAAATGGGGACAATAATAAGAGATACAAAATAATTACCTAAAACACTGGTACTGTAACTAATATTCTAAGCCAGTTGTTCTTAAATAGGATGCGCTTCCACAAACCAGGCTAAGGAACATACACAAGTACAGCTATGAGCAAAGTTTCAATGATCTAAGACGTAACATTGTGAGAATCAGAGCTATATGTGAAAAAGGATAAAAGTTTGTTTTGTTTAACGACACCACTAGAGCACATTGATTTATTAACCATCGGCTATTGGATGTCAAACATTTGGTAATTTTTACATTCAGTCTTAGAGAGGAAACCCGCTATATTTTCCATTAGTAGCAAGGGATCTTTTATATGCACCATCCCACAGACAGGGAAAAACACATACCATGGCCTTTGATATACCAGTTGTGGTGCACTGGCTAGAACGAGAAATAGCCTAATGAGCCCACCGACGGGGATCGATCCTAGACTGATCACACATCAAGCGAGCGCTTTACCACTGGGCTACGTCCTGCCCCAAACGTAAAGGAGACCCAACAGTACAAATTATGGTTGTTGCCACTGACAAGTAACAACTATGTATCACTGCCACTGTAAAAGTAACACCTATATCATGACATCATCAAGAGGAGAAAAAAACTGAGAATACATACTTGAAGGCCGTTGGTGGGATTCGGTTCTCTTCCAAAAGGTTTTTCCAAACAATGCTGAAGTAGATGAGATATAAAGTTTCTATTAATTCTTAAATTTTGCAACCACGGAAAAAATTTGGTTTATGTAAAACATTACCATACATTAATTATATACTAAAACAAATTAACATACTTTAAAAATTTTTTTAACAAAATTAACATACTTTTAAAAAATAATTATGGAGTCAAAATCATTAACTCTTACTTAGTGTCAGCGACAGATTTAGCATAGTCATTTGTTAAGAATGTTTGTTTAAAGAAGAATGTTTAGATATAAAAATCTGAATAATTGCAATTTAAACTGAATACTTTAGACTACTGTATACAGACTTCTAAACACTTTGACTCGGATACATGCTTAAACAATAACAAAAATGGGGAGATGACAAATTTAAACATTTACAAATAATGCTCTACAACAGATTTTTGTCAACAAAATATAACATGTTCATATTATCTATATTGAAAATAAAGAAAAGTAATATATACAACATACAACATATATGTCATTTATTGTCAATAAAAATAAAAATAATAATACTTGAGACTGCTAATTGTACATTGTTCTGTATGACTTACCACAAAAATATTGGAGCTATTCCTTGCATGGAAAAGTGAGCAATGATGTTATTTTCACTATTCATACCTAAAATTAAGAAAACACAAACGTTTTTTAATTAGTAAAAATTATTTTATCTACTTGAAAAAATATAATAATGTTCTAAATATCCTAAATAAACTCGACAAATTAGGTAAGGACCAGTAGACTTTTTTTTTAAATTCTTTGCCAGTGTTATACTATTTTATGAAGTTGTCATCACAGGTGATTTCTAAACATTGTTTCAGTAAAATCTGACACACAAGCATTGTATACTTTGTAAGACCAAAAAGAAATGAATGTTGTACCATAATTAAAGACAAATGCTAACAATATCTATCATCTGGATCAGTTCCTCAGTGCCCACCCACCTGCTACTGATTCGATCAGACTGCTGGTGCTCCCTTGCACCTGCCAGTACAGGCGGTCCCTCCTCTCTCCTCCCCCTACCTTTCCTGTCATGGACGGAAGAGCCGGCTAAGGCCAGCCCGTGCCCACGACAGGCGTGTGCTACAACAGCTTGTTCTGAATGTGCACGTAAAACCCTATGACCTGACCTGACCTGTTCCTTAGTGGATCCAGTAAATTATGTTCAGACCCCGATGATCCGTGATTGAATTATCAAAGCCTATTTCTTAGAAAAGTAGACATAATATAATAGGTCCCTTGCTGCCACATTGGAGAAGTGTATTTGGTGGCAGCAGATTTTGATTCTTATTATGCATGTATAATTATTCATAATTTTGAAATTAAAATATGCAGTCACATTTATTCTATGCTAAAATCTAGGACTATTTACATCTTTTTATGGACATGTAAGTCTTTTTTTCCTACTTGTATATCCTGACCCTATGTATGCGAATGCAAGTGTTGAACTTGAGACTGAATCAGTTTCTGTTAGTTTTGTTATTTTAAAAATATTTTTTTGTTGCTTTGAACATGGATATGTATGTAAAGCAATGATTTGGGGCTCCCAACCCCGACACTGCTATATGATCTGGGACAATAAATAAAAAAAAATTAAAAAGAAGAAAAAAAGGAACTGATTGCAAGTAGTAGTATAGATAAATATTATAAATAAATTTCAGTGTAAAAAATAGTCAACAAAACTGATTAAGGGCCAGTAATGGGTTTTTTAAGTCATTTGATCCAAGATCCTAAGGGACACACCTTTTGTATCTGCATAACACCCATTTGAATCTACTACAAACATACATACATACACAATGGATTTTCCAAGATTGACAATTTAAGAAAAATAAATTTGAAGTTAGTAATGTGTAAACTTTAACAGTAAAAAAGCTGTAATAGTGTAAAACATTTCTCACTGTCTGATAATGAGGATCAGTTCCTTTAACTCTTTCACCACTAAATTTTACAGCCTTGACCTTCCCTGCACACTGAGTTTAAATAGCAGATTTATGATCATGTTTGTTAAAGGATAAAACTACTTGTTTTATCATTAATTTTAGTTATAGGCTATACATTTCCAGAAAGGTGAATGGATGACTGTCTAGATAAATAAATAATACTTTAAAAATGTTAGATTCAACAGGTATAAATCTGGTAATTACAGGTAAACTATACATATTACTCATCTATTTGAGTAGGTAGGACTGGTAATTTAAAAAAAAAAACAGTACAAATGTTTTTCTTGTTAGATAATTAATTAATTAACATTCCAGTTATAATTTAAAAAATATATTTACAATGCTTTTGCAAAATTAACAAGCCATAATAAGCTTTCATTTCATCAACAGAAACATCATACCACACACCTTTGTTGTTAGCAGGATCTGTATCAAGCTTTTTTTTTGGCATTCATGTTGGTAAATTACACAATTTTTCCATACACTGTATTGGAATAAAATAGCGAAAAGTATTCTATGGCATTTGTGTTGACGTCAAACACTTTTACGGCCACCGGATTTTTAGTAAATGTTGATCTGCAGGTAACCAAATATGGCTCATGTGTCCAGGTAAACTCAGGCGCGTGGTAAAACAGTGGCAAGTCATCTTGTAACTCGTCATCGGTATCATTTTCTTCTAAATGCCATGTTGAATGACATTTCGTTCACGATCGCCAATCTCGATTAAATCAAATGCACCAAAGTCCATATTATCCCACATTTCATCATCGGAAAACCCGTCATCTGAATCGCAACCATTGTTTTCAACAGACGAAATTTCGTCACCTCGGTTCATGTTTAATTACAGTCAGAATATCAGTATAAACTTGGAAAAACTCATTCAAAATTCGCTAGAACATGGGCGCAGCCATTACAGTGTGTCACATGGCAGCTATGGTCGCGCGAGATTTTGTCTAATTATAATATTGACCCATCACTCAGCGCCAAATATGAACAGGTGTTACAAGCCGCTAAACCGGCCTGTCATGCTGAGAGGCACTGGATATCGCTAGCCGGTATACCGGCCTGTCGTGGTGAAAGAGTTAAAGATTGCCTCACCACTTTTCCACTTCTTGTACTCTGCCTCTACATTTCTCTTCAGTTGAGTCTTGTCCTCTTTCGTCACCGGGTTCTGACTGAAGAATTCCACCAAACTCTGTGGGAAGTACTGTAGAGTGTGCGACGGCCAGCCAATGGGAGTGTTCTGCATGATCGACGTCAAGATATCCTTACACCAGTTTGTGGTGTGACTGTCCACTCCTAAAACAAGTAAATGAAAAAAGATGTAATGTGGAACTGAATGTCAGTAACACAGATACCTTCCTGACACTACGAATGAGGGTTTTGGTTTGTCACTCTTTCGTGTTTATGTTGGTGTGATACCATATTTCTTTCCATTAGTATAGCTATAATCTGCCATTTAACTTGACTATCATAAAGCTGATATCTGGTTAATAAAACCAGTAGAATTAACCCTGGAAAACATCCAGAGTTTGAACCATTTAATAATAAAAAAAAACCCATTTAATTAATAAAATAAACCAAAAAAACAAGCAAATGAAAAAAAAACGGAAAGCCTGCTGGGTTTTTTTTAATTTATAAAACACTAGAACAAACCTGTGATGTGCATGGCTCTGGCCAGTGTGATGATAAGAGCTCTGTTCAACTGACTTGGACTCACTCGAGATTCTAGATAACTGACTTGATTAAACCAGAACAAACCTGTGATATGCATGGCTCTGGCCAGTGTGATGATCAGAGCTCTGTTCAACTCCTCCGACTCGCCAGCGAGAAAGGCCTGAGACTTCGACTCACTCGAGATTCTAGATAACTGAGGCTGGACCTCCGAGCTGCCCAGACTGATGATGAGTCGGAGAGCCGTACTTTCAACACTGGAACACAAGATGATTCAATGATTTAAAAAAAAAAAAATGAATTAGCACACATTGAGATTCAGAAGAATTACATGTGGATATACCATTTGTGGATACACACTACCAAATTAAATCCCATAGATGACAATAGCAACATATGTAGCTAAAACTCCTACCTGCAGTGTATCAATCGACATAAACGCCATGGATATAAACACTACCACCCCTCACCCTTAAATTGAATGAGAAAAAATTGGGGGTCAAGCTGCTCATTTCTGAGATAATGGGTAGTGTTTATGACAACCCTAGTTCCACACAAAATTCGATTACTTTTTTTTTTACAGGTACCCTATTCATGTCAAGCACAAGACTACTTGACACAGTGGTACTAGATGAAATAAAATTGCATACATTTTTTGCCCAGATTAAAAGTATTTTTTTTTACAATCAACACACTCACATTTATCACCAATCACAGGACTTGTGGTGTTCACTTCTCTATCAAACGTTGGGTGCACCTCGAACTTTGACCCAGCTGGAAGTTATTTGGTTTAGTACTACCATATAGTGATTTACATCCCAATATTATGTCATTTCCGTTATTTAAAAAATGTTCATATTCACAATCAAATTATGTGCCACAATAGCTATCAATTCCTCACAAATAAAACCATATTGTAACTAAAAATTCCCAGGTATTTTTCACAGAAATATTCACATAACCTAACAATCAGTTACCCAGGTATAAATCATATGAACAAACTTTCAGTGACTTAAGATTTTGAAATATTGTCCCCTTATGACAGAGAACACCTACCAAAGGTTTTTTTAGTTAGGATTGGGTTCCTGGAAACAATTGTTAATGCTTTAATAGGGGACACCTACCACAGGTGTAGCTGGTTCTGGTTGGTCTGCTGAATGGAGGCCAGTGTGTGCAGATGGCCGAGGAGCTGGACTCTGTAGTGGATCTGAGTGTGGTGGAGTCGGTAGCTGAACATCTCCAGCAGGGTGTGCAGGATGCCCAGCGCGTGGCTGTTGAACACGGTCGGAAGGAGCTGACCTGCAAACAGTTAAGTAAGGTTCTACGACAGTTTGATACGACAATGGTTGGAAACAAAAACTGACTTACCAGAACTTCAGATAACATGTTTGTTTAACAGAGATGCAATAAACAATGAACAAAAAATATATTATTCACAAAAAATTTACCAATTTATGAGTGACACAATATATTTTTTAATTGTGTGTTTTGGCATAATATTGATATTGTTAAAATGTGTCAAAAGAATTATACCCCCCCCCCCAAAAAAAAAAAACCCGAACCTAACCGAACAAAACACTGTTAAGCTGATTAGGGTTTTTTGGTGGGAATATCAAAAATATCAAAAAGGTCTTGTTAAGACATGAAGGGCAGATGTGCAGAAATAAAACACTTGGGGAAAGTCTTGAAAACATTCACTGGCCTGACTTAATTCTGCAGTTGTTAATATATTCCAATTGTGTGAATCTGCCCTCCCAGTAATTGATATCAATGCCACAAAATAAGTAACAGCATCCACCAACTTTCAAAAATATATTACTGTCGTAATATGTATGTACGTATTTTGGAGAAAGCCTAGTAAGTTGTGTAACTTGTGCCTAATCCATTTAAGTATTGTCTGTTGTTTCTTTTACGTTCATCGGGGTATGAAAAAAAAAAAATCATCCGCAAACTGTGTGAATCGGCGAAGCCGTTCTCACATAAGTTTGCGGATAATTTTTTTTGTTCATACCCAGATGAACGTAAAAGAAATAACAGACAATACTTATAATTAAATTTGAATGATACATGCTAATAATAACACTAAAACGTCATACTTTATTTTGAATTATTTTTTATCCATAAACAATAACGCTCATTAAGACAACTTGCCCATATAAAATGACATCATCACATATGACGTTCCCTGACGACCTAATTTTTACATTCATCGAAAAATGAACAAACTCCCGTTGCTACGTCTGGACCAATTGGATGACGTTATGTTGTAATGAATGTAACAGAAATTTAATTATTTGTTCTTTAAAAAGCAATAAAATATGTTTCAATCCACCAACTTACTAATGAAGCCCTTGATTCCAAGAGATTCTATTTCCATGTAGACCAGCAGCCGACTATACGTCTCCACCAAGGCTGGAGCCAGAGACATGTTCTGTTTGGCCTTGGCAAGGCGGATCACTCGAGTCACAATACTGTGGATGAGACTAGAAAAAAGAAGAAAATAAGGATTTTGTAAATACACATGTATGTTAGCTAAAGTTATAGTTTGTTTTTGATGAATGAAACCATTAGAGCACATCAGGGCCCAGTTTCACAAAACATCGTAAGTCTAGTTTTGCAGAAATGTAAATCTACGACTAAACCACAATTATTATTACTATTATACTTCAACAAATATAGTTAGAAGAACACACATTTCATTTTCTTTTGTCCTTAAAATACTCCAGCTTCCGTAATGATGTAATTTTTTGTGTGAAATTGATGCCAAACACGTGTAAATGCACGACCAGTATAACTGCTAGTAGCAGACATGAACTTACGATGTTTAGTGAAATGGGCCCCAGATGGCTAATGGATGTCAAACATTTGGTAATTCTGACACATAGTCTTAGAGAAAACTGCTACATTTCCCAATAGCAACAAAGGATCTTTTAATGCACTTTCACACAGACAGGATAGCACATGCCACAGTTTATTTAATGAAAACAGCACAACGTTTATTTAGCAATAAGTTGTGAAACAAACAGATGCTATTTTATTTATTTTTTTACTTTTAGAAAGGAAGCAATTTTTTAAAATTTAATGACATGCACAACACATTATATTTATGGCTATATTGTTAAGGACCATACAGATAATGAGAGAGGAAACATACTGTTGTCATACCATGGGCTACTCTTTTCAATTAACAGCAAGAGATTTTTAAAAAAGCACCATTTCACAGACAGGATAGTTGTGTAGAATATAGAAGATAGAACATATTTAGTTGTGGAGTACTGACTGGAATGAGAAATATCTCAATGGGCCCAGTGATTGAAATGCATCTTAGAAAACATTGAAAAAGATTTCAGCAAGTTGGTTGCTTTAGTGAAAACATAAAATTTTAAATCCTGTTCATTAAAAATTGCAAACTGGAAGAATAACAATCTGTCTCCAAAATACACCATAAAACACGTTTTTACCTCATTTTTGCATGAACTGTCAAAGAGTCCAATAGGCTCATGGGAAGTGGCACTGTTGGAGCCGATGCCACAATGTTGCCTGGCAACATGGTTGTGCTTTTGGTGTTTCCATAGACACTTTCAATGAGGATCCCCATTGGCAAGCCAAAGAAGTCTGTGTTGGTACTGTCTACAAAACAATTATATAGCATATAGTTAATACTTAACTAAATAATCAACATGAAAACACTTTGGATCTTCTGAACACAAAGTTCATTCTCATCAACTAAGGAGTAATAATTTGTAATGCAAGTACAACTTGCCAGTGCCAAGAGTCAAGGGTGGAGTAGGTGGAGGTGGGCAGTAGCATATAAATAAGACTTGCCAGTGCCAAGAGTCAAGGGTGGAGTAGGTGGAGGTGGGCAGTAGTATATAAATAAGACTTGCCAGTGCCAAGAGTCAAGGGTGGAGTAGGTGGAGGTGGGCAGTAGTATATAATAAGACTTGCCAGTGCCAAGAGTCAAGGGTGGAGTAGGTGGAGGTGGGCAGTAGTATATAAATAAGACTTGCCAGTGCCAAGAGTCAAGGGTGGAGTAGGTGGAGGTGGGCAGTAGTATATAAATAAGACTTGCCAGTGCCAAGAGTCAAGGGTGGAGTAGGTGGAGGTGGGCAGTAGCATATAAATAAGACTTGCCAGTGCCAAGAGTCAAGGGTGGAGTAGGTGGAGGTGGGCAGTAGCATATAAATAAGACTTGCCAGTGCCAAGAGTCAAGGGTGGAGTAGGTGGAGGTGGGCAGTAGCATATAAATAAGACTTGCCAGTGCCAAGAGTCAAGGGTGGAGTAGGTGGAGGTGGGCAGTAGTATATAAATAAGACTTGCCAGTGCCAAGAGTCAAGGGTGGAGTAGGTGGAGGTGGGCAGTAGCATATAAATAAGACTTGCCAGTGCCAAGAGTCAAGGGTGGAGTAGGTGGAGGTGGGCAGTAGCATATAAATAAGACTTGCCAGTGCCAAGAGTCAAGGGTGGAGTAGGTGGAGGTGGGCAGTAGCATATAAATAAGACTTGCCAGTGCCAAGAGTCAAGGGTGGAGTAGGTGGAGGTGGGCAGTAGCATATAAATAAGACTTGCCAGTGCCAAGAGTCAAGGGTGGAGTAGGTGGAGGTGGGCAGTAGTATATAAATAAGACTTGCCAGTGCCAAGAGTCAAGGGTGGAGTAGGTGGAGGTGGGCAGTAGCATATAAATAAGACTTGCCAGTGCCAAGAGTCAAGGGTGGAGTAGGTGGAGGTGGGCAGTAGCATATAAATAAGACTTGCCAGTGCCAAGAGTCAAGGGTGGAGTAGGTGGAGGTGGGCAGTAGCATATAAATAAGACTTGCCAGTGCCAAGAGTCAAGGGTGGAGTAGGTGGAGGTGGGCAGTAGCATATAAATAAGACTTGCCAGTGCCAAGAGTCAAGGGTGGAGTAGGTGGAGGTGGGCAGTAGCATATAAATAAGACTTGCCAGTGCCAAGAGTCAAGGGTGGAGTAGGTGGAGGTGGGCAGTAGCATATGGAGGGGGGCAGTATAAATAAGACTTGCCAGTGCCAAGAGTCAAGGGTGGAGTAGGTGGAGGTGGGCAGTAGCATATAAATAAGACTTGCCAGTGCCAAGAGTCAAGGGTGGAGTAGGTGGAGGTGGGCAGTAGCATATAAATAAGACTTGCCAGTGCCAAGAGTCAAGGGTGGAGTAGGTGGAGGTGGGCAGTAGTATATAAATAAGACTTGCCAGTGCCAAGAGTCAAGGGTGGAGTAGGTGGAGGTGGGCAGTAGTATATAAATAAGACTTGCCAGTGCCAAGAGTCAAGGGTGGAGTAGGTGGAGGTGGGCAGTAGTATATAAATAAGACTTGCCAGTGCCAAGAGTCAAGGGTGGAGTAGGTGGAGGTGGGCAGTAGTATATAATAAGACTTGCCAGTGCCAAGAGTCAAGGGTGGAGTAGGTGGAGGTGGGCAGTAGTATATAAATAAGACTTGCCAGTGCCAAGAGTGGAGTAGGTGGAGGTGGGCAGTAGCATATAAATAAGACTTGCCAGTGCCAAGAGTAGAGTAGGTGGAGGTGGGCAGTAGTATATAAAAAAGACTTGCCAGTGCCAAGAGTGGAGTAGGTGGAGGTGGGCAGTAGCATATAAATAAGACTTGCCAGTGCCAAGAGTCAAGAGTGGAGTAGGTGGAGGTGGGCAGTAGTATATAAATAAGACTTGCCAGTGCCAAGAGTGGAGTAGGTGGAGGTGGGCAGTAGTATATAAATAAGACTTGCCAGTGCCAAGAGTCAAGGGTGGAGTAGGTGGAGGTGGGCAGTAGTATATAAATAAGACTTGCCAGTGCCAAGAGTCAAGGGTGGAGTAGGTGGAGGTGGGCAGTAGTATATAAATAAGACTTGCCAGTGCCAAGAGTCAAGGGTGGAGTAGGTGGAGGTGGGCAGTAGTATATAAATAAGACTTGCCAGTGCCAAGAGTGAAGTAGGTGGAGGTGGGCAGTAGCATATAAATAAGACTTGCCAGTGCCAAGAGTAGAGTAGGTGGAGGTGGGCAGTAGTATATAAAAAAGACTTGCCAGTGCCAAGAGTGGAGTAGGTGGAGGTGGGCAGTAGCATATAAATAAGACTTGCCAGTGCCAAGAGTCAAGAGTGGAGTAGGTGGAGGTGGGCAGTAGTATATAAATAAGACTTGCCAGTGCCAAGAGTGGAGTAGGTGGAGGTGGGCAGTAGCATATAAATAAGACTTGCCAGTGCCAAGAGTGGAGTAGGTGGAGGTGGGCAGTAGCATATAAATAAGACTTGCCAGTGCCAAGAGTGGTGTAGGTGGAGGTGGGCAGTAGTATATAAATAAGACTTGCCAGTGCCAAGAGTGGAGTAGGTGGAGGTGGGCAGTAGCATATAAATAAGACTTGCCAGTGCCAAGAGTCAAGAGTGGAGTAGGTGGAGGTGGGCAGTAGTATATAAATAAGACTTGCCAGTGCCAAGAGTGGAGTAGATGGAGGTGGGCAGTAGTATATAAATAAGACTTGCCAGTGCCAAGAGTGGAGTAGGTGGAGGTGGGCAGTAGCATATAAATAAGACTTGCCAGTGCCAAGAGTCAAGAGTGGAGTAGGTGGAGGTGGGCAGTAGTATATAAATAAGACTTGCCAGTGCCAAGAGTGGAGTAGATGGAGGTGGGCAGTAGTATATAAATAAGACTTGCCAGTGCCAAGAGTCAAGAGTGGAGTAGGTGGAGGTGGGCAGTAGTATATAAATAAGACTTGCCAGTGCCAAGAATGGAGTAGGTGGAGGTGGGCAGTAGCATATAAATAAGACTTGCTAGTGCCAAGAGTCAAGGGTGGAGTAGGTGGAGGTGGGCAGTAGCATATAAATAAGACTTGCCAGTGCCAAGAGTGGAGTAGGTGGAAGTGGGCAGTAGTATATAAATAAGACTTGCCAGTGCCAAGAGTCAAGGGTGGAGTAGGTGGAGGTGGGCAGTAGTATATAAATAAGACTTGCCAGTGCCAAGAGTGGAGTAGGTGGAGGTGGGCAGTAGCATATAAATAAGACTTGCCAGTGCCAAGAGTAGAGTAGGTGGAGGTGGGCAGTAGTATATAAAAAAGACTTGCCAGTGCCAAGAGTGGAGTAGGTGGAGGTGGGCAGTAGCATATAAATAAGACTTGCCAGTGCCAAGAGTCAAGAGTGGAGTAGGTGGAGGTGGGCAGTAGTATATAAATAAGACTTGCCAGTGCCAAGAGTGGAGTAGGTGGAGGTGGGCAGTAGTATATAAATAAGACTTGCCAGTGCCAAGAGTCAAGGGTGGAGTAGGTGGAGGTGGGCAGTAGTATATAAATAAGACTTGCCAGTGCCAAGAGTCAAGGGTGGAGTAGGTGGAGGTGGGCAGTAGTATATAAATAAGACTTGCCAGTGCCAAGAGTCAAGGGTGGAGTAGGTGGAGGTGGGCAGTAGTATATAAATAAGACTTGCCAGTGCCAAGAGTGAAGTAGGTGGAGGTGGGCAGTAGCATATAAATAAGACTTGCCAGTGCCAAGAGTAGAGTAGGTGGAGGTGGGCAGTAGTATATAAAAAAGACTTGCCAGTGCCAAGAGTGGAGTAGGTGGAGGTGGGCAGTAGCATATAAATAAGACTTGCCAGTGCCAAGAGTCAAGAGTGGAGTAGGTGGAGGTGGGCAGTAGTATATAAATAAGACTTGCCAGTGCCAAGAGTGGAGTAGGTGGAGGTGGGCAGTAGCATATAAATAAGACTTGCCAGTGCCAAGAGTGGAGTAGGTGGAGGTGGGCAGTAGCATATAAATAAGACTTGCCAGTGCCAAGAGTGGTGTAGGTGGAGGTGGGCAGTAGTATATAAATAAGACTTGCCAGTGCCAAGAGTGGAGTAGGTGGAGGTGGGCAGTAGCATATAAATAAGACTTGCCAGTGCCAAGAGTCAAAAGTGGAGTAGGTGGAGGTGGGCAGTAGTATATAAATAAGACTTGCCAGTGCCAAGAGTGGAGTAGATGGAGGTGGGCAGTAGTATATAAATAAGACTTGCCAGTGCCAAGAGTGGAGTAGGTGGAGGTGGGCAGTAGCATATAAATAAGACTTGCCAGTGCCAAGAGTCAAGAGTGGAGTAGGTGGAGGTGGGCAGTAGTATATAAATAAGACTTGCCAGTGCCAAGAGTGGAGTAGATGGAGGTGGGCAGTAGTATATAAATAAGACTTGCCAGTGCCAAGAGTCAAGAGTGGAGTAGGTGGAGGTGGGCAGTAGTATATAAATAAGACTTGCCAGTGCCAAGAATGGAGTAGGTGGAGGTGGGCAGTAGCATATAAATAAGACTTGCCAGTGCCAAGAGTCAAGAGTGGAGTAGGTGGAGGTGGGCAGTAGCATATAAATAAGACTTGCCAGTGCCAAGAGTGGAGTAGGTGGAGGTGGGCAGTAGCATATAAATAAGACTTGCCAGTGCCAAGACTGGAGTAGGTGGAGGTGGGCAGTAGCATATAAATAAGACTTGCCAGTGCCAAGAATGGAGTAGGTGGAGGTGGGCAGTAGTATATAAATAAGACTTGCCCGTGCCAAGAGTGGAGTAGGTGGAGGTGGGCAGTAGCATATAAATAAGACTTGCTAGTGCCAAGAGTCAAGGGTGGAGTAGGTGGAGGTGGGCAGTAGCATATAAATAAGACTTGCCAGTGCCAAGAGTGGAGTAGGTGGAAGTGGGCAGTAGTATATAAATAAGACTTGCCAGTGCCAAGAATGGAGTAGGTGGAGGTGGGCAGTAGTATATAAATAAGACTTGCCAGTGCCAGGACAGGGCGATGGTGGGGTGGAGAGTAGTGTAAATATGAATTGCCAGGACTTGGAGTTGGGGGTAGAGTGGGCAGTAGTACAAGTGCAACTTGCCAGCACCAGGACTGGGGGGTTGGGGGTGAGCCACCAATTAGTCAGTTAGAGAGGATATTTGACTGTGTACCTTGACCCTGTCGGTGGGCCCATTGGGCTATTTCTTGTTTCAGCCAGTGCACCATGACTGGAATATCAAAAGCCGTGGTATGTGCTATCCTGTTTGTGGGATGGTGCATATAAAAGATCCCTTGCTACTAATGGAAAAATGTAGCGGGTTTCCTTTCTCAGACTATATGTCAAATTACTAAATGTTTGACATCCAGTGGCTGATGATTAATAAATCAAAGTGCTCTGGTGATGTTGTTAAACAAAACAAACTTTGTTGTGTGTACCTTGAACAATACTCAACACAATTAAGGGTCAGTAGATATTTTCAGCATAATGGAACATTCTCCAAAATGATCATGTTTAAACACACAACAGCTTTTGGAGCATTCATTTTTTCTATGATAGCACCCCTTAATGGCGAGGTCTGATTCATGGTATTGTTTGGTTTGAATCATGAAAATAACAATGACAAGGGTAGAGCTTTGGTGAAGTCATTCACACTGGGTACAAGCATTACATAGCAGAGCTATGGTGAAGTCATTCAGACTGACTACTTACAAGCATTACAGAGAAGAGCTATGGCAAAGTCATTCAGACTGACTACTTACAAGCATTACACAGCAGAGCTATGGTGAAGTCATTCAGACTGACTACTTACAAGCATTACAGAGAAGAGCTTCAGTGAAGTCATTCAGACTGAGTACTTACAAGCATTACAGAGAAGAGCTATGGTGAAGTCATTCAGACTGAGTACTTACAAGCATTACAGAGAAGAGCTATGGCGAAGTCATTCAGACTGAGTACTTACATGCATTACAGAGCAGAGCTATGGTGAAGTCATTCAGACTAAGTACTTACATGCATTACAGAGCAGAGCTATGGTGAAGTCATTCAGACTGAGATTTTTAGTGTTCATCGTTTTCTTCAGAAACCTGAAAACACAAGTTCAAAAATATTCATTAATGATCAAAATTGTTGTTTTAATGACTTGAATATATCATTAAATAAAACATTTCTTCCTTTTTTAATGATTATCAGAATTTAGTTTTTGAGGGGCCCAAGCACAATCACAATTCTGCATTACTCTAAATTTTAAGTCAAGGGGTAAGGGATATTGCACCTTTTCTTTTGAACAAATCACACTTCCCCTCTAACTTCTATTATTTTGCCTCTCTTTAACATTTTTGAGAAGTGTGATTTTTCACGCACTGGGGTGGAATTTAGCTGTTAGTAGAGTGCTTGCCTGAGGGGTTTAGGTCATATGAAGCCTCTTGGGAGACCCATTCTCTGATTAGGGTTTTCTCTATCCCAACCAGTACCACATGTCAAAAGCTGTGGTATGTGCTGTCCTGTCTTGGAGAAAGTGCATATAAAAGATCTTTTGTTACCAGTAGGAAAATGTAACAGATTTCCTCTAAGATTATGTCAGAATGATCAAATATTTGACATCCAATAACCATTGATTAGTAAAGGGCGGGACATAGCCCAGTGGTAAAGCATTCGCTTGATGTGCGGTCAGTCTAGGATTGATCCTCGTCAGTGGGCCCATTGGGCTATTTCTCGTCCCAGCCAGTGCACCACAACTGGTATACAAAAGGCTGAGGTATGTGCTATCCTGTCTATGAGTTGGTACATATAAAAGATCCCTTGCTGCTAATCGAAAAAGAGTAGCCGATGAAGGGCGACAGTGGGTTTCCTCTCTCAATATCTGTGTGGTCCTTAACCATATGTCCGATGCCATATAACCGTAAATAAAATGTGTTGAGTGCATCGTTAAATAAAACATTTCCTTCCTTCAACTGATTAATAAATCAATGTGCTCTAATGGTATCATTAAACATAACAATCTTTAACATTTTTCATGTTCCTACTTTTTTTTTTAAAGTCTGGAGAGCATAATTTGAGAATGGGCAGGGGCAGTGTCCCCTGACCACCTCCACTTCCGACAGCAATGGTCTGTTCAATTTGGCACCAATGAATAATCTACTGGTTGAAAACGTACTCTAAGTTTGGAAAGCATAATTTCTAGAGTTGTGGGAGCAGTGTCACCTGACCACCTCCATTTCCGACAGCTATGGACCAATCAATAGTCTACTGGTTTACAATGTACTCTAAGTGAGACCTCGGACCAATCAATAATCTACTGGTTGACAACATACTCTAAGTGAGACCTCAGACCAAATGGAATTGGCACCAATCAACAGTCTACTGGTTTACAACGTACTCTAAGTGAGACTTCGGACCAATCAATAAACTACTGGTTGACAACGTACTCTAAGTGAGACCTCGGACCAATCAATAATCTACTGGTTGACAACATACTCTAAGTGAGACCTCAGACCAAATGGAATTGGCACCAATCAATAAACTACTGGTTGACAACGTACTCTAAGTGAGACTTCGGACCAATCAATAAACTACTGGTTGACAACGTACTCTAAGTGAGACCTCAGACCCAAATCTACTGGCACAACATAAACTCTAAGTGAGAACGTACTCTAAGTGAGACCTCAGACCAATCAATAATCTACTGGTTGACAACGTACTCTAAGTGAGACCTCGGACCAATCAATAATCTACTGGTTGACAACATACTCTAAGTGAGACCTCAGACCAAATGGAATTGGCACCAATCAATAAGTCTACTGGTTTACAACGTACTCTAAGTGAGACTTCGGACCAATCAATAAACTACTGGTTGACAACGTACTCTAAGTGAGACCTCGGACCAATCAATAATCTACTGGTTGACAACATACTCTAAGTGAGACCTCAGACCAAATGGAATTGGCACCAATCAACAGTCTACTGGTTTACAACGTACTCTAAGTGAGACTTCGGACCAATCAATAAACTACTGGTTGACAACGTACTCTAAGTGAGACCTCGGACCAATCAATAATCTACTGGTTGACAACATACTCTAAGTGAGACCTCAGACCAAATGGAATTGGCACCAATCAATAATATACCGGTTTACAACATACTCTAAGTGAGATTTCAGACCAAATGGAATGGGTCTTTGAAGTTTCTGTTTATCGCTCTGCTCGGCTTTCTTGTTGAGGTGAATCCAGATGCACGTGCTGGCCATGGTATGGGTGGAGTCGGCCTTGGAGACGTCCGGCATGGGGATGATTTCATCGCTCGAGTACAGCAAGTCGTACAGCTTCATCACAGGCAGAAAGTCTGCTAGCTGGGAATTAGAGATAGACATGACTGATACATTTTTAAATTTAAGTCTTATTTCCCTCTGCTTTTTTGTTCTTCCTTTTTTTTTTTAAATACATTAATAAATTAAACAAAAAGCTGACTGACTGACAACTAGATTTTAAGGATGTCTTTAGGAAACAAAAAACAAAACCCCATTAACAATGAAATCCATATTAGGAACCAAATTTGGAGTATGCAGGGCTCAAACGACAAGGCAAAGTGAGCCAAAACTTCGCCTTGATCTTGCAGACTTTGTCTTGCAAAAACAGAGGTCACATGCTATGCAACATGCATTTGTAGGTGAGTGACCAGAAATTTGGAGAAGGCGACATATGCATTTAAGCAATTAAGGTTTAATAAAAGTATTATTCATTAAAATAAAAGCTATTATTAAGCAAAAAAAAAAAAAAAGTACATGTAATCAAATAAATATGTGATTTGGTATTTAATATCATATCGCCAATATAGCTGTGGGTTTTTTTTTAAAGAATAAACAGTACTGTAGTAACTCATACTCAGTGTCTGCAAAAAGGGGCTTCATGTGATTTAACATAAAAATGCAAGTGAATTGCTACAATGATTACTTGTCACAAACATGCTTTTTGACAAGCTGGTTAGGTGTGTCAAACTCTTCTGATTAAGTAATAGAAATTTCCAGTAAAAAGCGAAAGGCAATAGATTCTTTGGAGAGAGAAATGCTAAAAACATTTAACAAGATTTCAGATTTAGGATGGTACCAACAGGATGAAAAGGGATTATGGCATTTATTGTAAAAAAAAAGCAACAAAAAAGAATGAATAATTCCGAAGACACAAAACTCCAGCAAAACCAACAAACCATTTAACAAGATATACAACAAAACAGATTTCAGCTGGTACCAACAGAATGAAAAGGGATTATGGCATTGTTTGTAACAAAAAAAGCAACAAAAAAGAATGCATAAACCTGAAGACACAAAACACCAGCAAAAACAACAAACCATGACCGCCAGACATAAGTATTTTTTATGTTAATTTTATTTTTGCAGCTACTTGATTGGTCAGCTATGTGAATAGACAAGAGCCGTCTCCTTACATATGATTGACATTGTCAACTGGTTCATTCATTCACAGATATGAAGAAAAAATATAGCAGAGCTTATGTTGTTGTTTAGAAATAAAATGAACAATACCTATTACATTTTAGGGTTTACAATTTTTGTTATTTTATCCTTAAGCTATAAAATTAATACATATAAATTAATGAATAAAAACTATTAAAATAATATACTACTCAAAAGAATTTAAGGGTCAAAAATTTATAACCAAATAAGTTTCAGAGTGTATTAGATTGATGATGTAAACTACACCAAAAATTTAATTTATTGTTCCATATTTACAAAAAAACACAAATAAACGTCACTGTATACAAGAAAGTCACATGACATGCTGTCAAAGTTGAAGGTTGTCAAACATGGATTTTACACATTAGAACATTCGTTTAATAATGTGTGAATCCACCCCTGGTGCGAATACACTCGACACATCGTTGCCTCATGCTGTTGATCAGACGTCTGAAGAACTCTTAGGGAATGGCCTGCCACTCTGCCATAAGAAGTTGACCCAGATCATGAAGGTTGGCCGGAGGGGCATGGTTATCACGAACTCTCCTGCCTAATTCGTCCCAGGCGTGCTCTATTGGGGCCAAGTCAGGCGAATATGCTGGCCAATCCATCCTGGCGATACCTTGTTGTCTGAGAAAGTCCGTTACCACCCTGGCACGGTGGGGTCTGGCATTGTCATCCTGCAGAACTGCCCCGCCGCCAATCTGCTGAAGGCCTGGGAGAACCAACGGCTGGATAATCTCATTCAGATAGCGGATTCCATTCAGATTGCTATCCACCACATAGAGGGGGGTCCTGTCGTGGATAGAGATGCCGCCCCACACCATGGCGCTGCCACCACCGAACCGGTGACGTTGTCTAACGTTAACGTCAGCGAAGCGCTCCCCAGGACGTCTGTAGACATGAACCCGACCGTCATTGAACTGGAGACTAAACCTGGACTCATCAGTGAACATCACTCGACCCCACTGAACACGTTGCCACCGCAGATGAAGTGTGCACCAGTGACGTCTGGCCGTTCTGTGACGTGGTAGGAGTGGTGGTTGAACAGCCTGGCGACGGCAGCGTAGATTATTGGCTCTCAGACGATTGCGTATGGTTTGATCAGACACTCGAGTTCCAGTCGCAGTCCGCAGATTGTCACGTAATCGGCGTGCAGTGGTTGTGCGTTGACGTAGAGCCATATTGGTGATGTAGCGGTCCTCTCTATTTGTAGTGCTTTGGGATCTTCCCGAACGTGGACGATTTCGAACAGAATTCGTTGCTTGGTACCGTTGCCACAGTCGGCCAACGACACTCTGACTGACACCAAGTCTCAGAGCAACATTTCTTTGCGTATTGCCATCCTGAAGCCAAGCAATAGCCCTTCCTCGATCTTCGATAGTCAGTTGACGTCGTACCATTGTCGAATTTGGAGTGTGCACCGTACACGAATGCAAGCTCCAATTATACGGAAATTCAGCATTGGGAACATGGAATACACATGCAAAACGTGCAAATGAAGCGCTTTGTGAAAAAGCAAGTTATGGGCACTTAGCAGACCTTTCGCTTTCACCCTAATTTACGTGCAAATGTAAGCATGTTTTCGCCATTAGAACTAGTCGACAGTGTCAATGACAGTGGATTTTAATTCATTTATGGGTTGCTTAGACCCACTTTCGTCAAAATGGAACAATACCATGCGTGACATTATGGTCTAGCTAATATAATTGACATTCAGAAAATAATGTCGAAAATATCGTCTGACCCTTAAATTCTTTTGAGTAGTATATAACATTAAAAAAGTTTTTTTGTTTTTTTTTCAGGTCAGGAACACTTAGAAGACGTGCTTATGTTGAAAATGAAAGAGACAGCCCTAATGCTCCAAATAATGATTAACACCTTGAACAAAAACAACAAAACTGCCATAGCAGCTTTGAAGGAATCATAAGCCTTAAAGGAGAAACCCAATAAACCTGTAAATTGCAAAAAAAGGGGTATAAGTGTTAATTATACAAGCCACAAAAGCATGAGTGAATTTCAGTCAGCTTTGGAAGAAACTGAGTTACATGAATGTGTAAAAGACATCAACAATGCCGACTTTTATTCTCTATCCACTGATGAAAGCACTGATAGTGCCAAAAAGAACCGTCTGCTATTGTACACACAATATGTTCCCAGATCATTTGTAAAGATGGAATTTTTGTCCAATATACAAACTAGCCCAGCAATTGCTAATTCAGAAAACATTGTCAATTGTGCAGTGGATGAGCTTAAGGCTAAAGGAATTTTTTTTTAATAAACTGATTAGCATGGGAAATGACTGTCATTGTAATGACAGGTCGTCATAATGGTGACATTGCATGCCTACAGAAAATAAACAGCCATTTAGTTGGTGTTCACCGTGCAGCACATTGTTGTGCTTTAGCAGCTTCGCAAGCAGCCCAAGCTGTCCCTGATCTTAAACATTGCAATAGAGTCTTGTCAAATGTATTCTTTTATTTCAGTGGATCAGCTTTTCAAAGCAATAAGCTGAGATAGAGATACAGGAAATGTTAAACATCCCAACCCTTAAATATGCTCAGATATTTAGTGTTAGGTGAGTGTTGAGAGGTCTACTGAGGTACTTTACAGAACGTATCCTGCATTGTGTCTGGCATTGGAAAAAGATGTTTGTACCAATGCCACAGCTAGAGGTTTGTTAACCAATGATATATATGTCACCTGAGTGCCTTGAAAGTTTGAAAGAAAACAAAGGTGTGTTTCTTGCAAGTTGGGAGGAGTTTGTTAGTGATGGGAAAGGGAAGGTAGTGTACCGGTATGTGTTGCCAACTGATGAAATTGCCACCGCTGTCATCAGTTAATGTAACAGAAAAACCGTACAGCTGACTTTGAGAAAGATGGTACTCTTCCAATTACCATTCCATTGGACTTGTGTGGCTGGAGAGAATATGAATCAACAATATGTACATTAAGGCTCAGATGGGGTCAAAGATCTGAATACATTTGCATATGGAGTGCAAGGGGTGCAAGTATTTAGTGTACGCACTTTATGTATGACCCTTTACTGATGAACAGCTTCAGATAACAAACTTACTGGATTCTTTTGAATGCTGCCAGATATGAACTGAAGTAAAACCCACATGAGGTGATCTCGTCCTTTCTTCAAGTTCTTCCCTTTCAACTGCAATGAAAAAGAAAATTTGATTTACAAACAAGTCCCAATTTTAATTCATGCAATCAACTTTACAAAAAAAAGTTTATGCTGGGACATTGTTAAATAGGAGAGATGTGTTAAATGGTGTTATGTGATGTGGGGTCACCACGTTCTGGTGAAAATCTGGCAATGGTACATGTAGCTTTCCTAATACATTAAAACAACAAATAAGTTTTACTCATTAAGAATAAATTGTGAAATATTTCAATTATTCCCTTTGGACTCACATCATGAAATACAAGTTACCTTTTTACAGAACTAGAGAAACACAAGTGATGAACTATATAGCAGAAAAAGTACAAATTTACCTTTTCGTAGAGTGACAAAACCATGTGTGGAAAACTGGCAAACTGAAACAGCACAAAGTAGATCAGCTGACTAGACAGGTGTTGCCATAGCAACTGACTAAGTCCTGTATCATCATTCACAGACTCGTTTTCAGACCGCTCCATCGCCAAGACGACCAAATCTACAAGCTGTTCCTCCAGAACTTCACATCGCTGCTTGGCCTGTAAGCAAAATAAAACAATTCACTAACTGACTGAGATGAGATATCGTGTATATTCACCACAGGGCGTGCATTACCATTCAACTAATTGGGAATGTTGAAGGCCTGTATCCACTTTAGCATTTCACACAACGTGAATCATGTTGGTGCTACTACTGTGTGTGAAACACCCAGAATGCAAAAAGAGCATATCACACAATGTTTTTTTTTATATGTTCTGTGTTGACAGCAAGTGCTATCCGCTCACGTTTAACACCAAGATGGAAACAGCAGATGGGAGTGCTAAACGCTGTGTTTTGCTGGTCATTTTAAAACATGTGAAACACTAAAGTAAAAACCGTCCTTTAGAATAGAATACTGTAAACCGTGAAAAAAATGCGTGCGTATAAATTTTGCGTCGTTTGCGTCCAACTGTATGTCGCGAAATTAATACGCACGCACTATTTTCCAGTTTGAAGTGTGCTTAAAGTGATGTCTCGATTGTCGATGTCTCGATGCTTCGTTTGTTGTTCCCGCTTTATTCAGATCCGGTAGCATGTGGCCTTCAATTTTAGGATCACCGTTCGTTTTCTGCAGATAGCGATACATGTTGAAACAACAAATTTCCAAGCGCATTTGATAAACATTTTGTATTTATTTCATGTATATCAGTACTCTCGTTTCAGAAATAAAAGTCAAAATCATGCAAAAATAACATGTTTATTGAACAAGCTAACATACACTGCGACTAATTTGTTTTGTTTTGAAATATTTTATTGAGAATAAAATTCACAAAAAGATTCACTCAACAGGCACAGCCTATACACGAGCTCTCCTTGATGGCGACTAATCGTTAATTGTTTTATGTAACTTCAATCAATGGCGACTAATCGTTTATTGTTTTATCTACCAAAGGGTGTTAACAGTTAACAACTGAAGCTGTGAGTTGTGATTCTAATACAGGTGAGGTGGGTAGGGCCTAATCCCCTCTATAGACTCTGTACCAGGCACAATTGCTTGATGTAGGATAACAGAATATTGATTTACAGACAGTAACTTTATAACAATTACAGTGAGCTGTCTTTATCCACTTTTGTTTTTGAGCTGTCAACGGTCGTTCGTGAAATTTACACGTCGCGAACATGCGCTAAGGTATACATTCGCGAAAAAAACACTTCGCAATATTAATACGGTTTACAGTATTCAATTCCTAAACCAAATTTGTGAGGAATATTTTCTTTTACTTCCATTGTGATGAAAGTGATGATGTCAAGGATAGTGATATTAATGATGATGATGATGATGATGATGATGATGATGATGATTATGATGATTATTATATTATAATATAACTTATATTTCTGCTTACAGACAACTATGGTTCAAAGAAACAGTAATGGTTTAGAAGAAACTCTGCTTCTGGCAAATGGGTTCCTGCTGATGATTAGCATCAAGGGAGTTTTTACTTACATTTTCCAAAACAGGATAGTCCACTACAGGGTATCTGTCAGAGGGTACACTGTGTAACAGTGTAATTTATACACAGATCGACAGTAAAGGAACTGTTGTTCAAACTGAGTCAAAGTGTATGAAATACACGGTCAAATTCCAGAAATATTCAACCTCAGATCCACCTATGGTCTTTTTTTTTTTCATTACGTACCCTCAAATTATTTTCTGGCAGAAGGCCTACCCAGGCCTTGGCATTTGTAGAGAACTAGTAATATTTACAGCAATCAATGCTCCCAAATAGATGTCATACATCCATATACTAATCAAATTATGTTGCTGGCCACATACACGTATACATAGTGACATAATATGATGGGGGTGGGGTGGAGATTGGGAGTTGTTTTTCTTCCCGAGCAAACGATATCTGGATGTTTTGCAGATACTGGTCATGTATAAATATGTTAGCTTTACAATATTTTACAACCAAATATATGTTCAACACAATACATAAATATATTTCATCATCTACAGAAAGTACCCTATTCAAAAATGGTAAAAATAAATCAAATCAAGCCAGTCGTTATCCTTTCACTGATAGAATATTAAAAACAACAGGGTTACTAAGCACATAATAATAATTAAATTTCCTTTACATTCATTACGGTTTAACATCCTTCCACTAGTCCAGCCATTGCAATGCGAGTTTGTTCATTTCTCAATGAACGTAAAAAATAACAATGACTAGGAACATCATATCTTGTACTTTGTTTTATTGAGTGTTTTTGTTTAAGTATAAAAAAAAAATAAAAAAATAAAAAATTTGAAGTAAAATATGAACTTTTAGTGTTATTATTAGTAAGTACAGTAGAATCCCGTTGGCTCGAACCCTGTTGATGCTCGAGAAAGTGTTCGACCCATCAGGTAAACATTGTGTAAGTGTAACTCGCAACTTGACTTTTTGGTTCGAGCGCTGTGGTGTGTTCGACCCTTCCGAGTTCGACCCAATGAAATTCTACTGTATGTTTCAAATTTAATTATAAGGATTGTCCGTTATTTCCTTTACATTCATCAGGGTATAAACAAACAAAACATCAATCACACTCAATGAACGTAAAAAAGAGAAATTACATACAATCCTTAACACAAATCATCTGTTATGGACATAGTTAAACAAGTAACAATTGACCTATAAACAACCCACAACCAATACCGAGTGACGTTTTCCCCAATCCTTATGTTTCACTCTCATTTATCATGCAATCATTGAAATCACCAATAACTGCATGCCATGCTGAAATTTTACCACAGCAACAGTTGCCTAGAGACCAGAATTAACAAAAAAGATCTTCTTGTAACGTACACTCATGCAGAAAAGGGTTACACGAAGACCCATAACACACGTTAATTTTATACTGCACACACAAGGTATATAATATTTCTGTGTGTATATATGATATATAATATAAATATATGCATGCATGGAGATATATTATATTTATAAACATTGTTTTATGTGAACCAGATACATCTTCCACTTCTATAGAAAAAAGTACTGAAGTCTAAAAAATAAAATTATTTTCTTACTTAATCATATGCTATAATTAATTATTAAACTTGCACCATAAAATGCTTATTTTTCTCCAATGTGCTAAAAGTATGTCAAACCTATTCGCTCTAGTTTCTGAGGTAAATATGTTTAAATGATTCACTTAAAATGCATTTGGAATTACTACAAACAAAATGGATCTGCCAAAATTTATAATTTAGACAAGAAGTTGTACTTAAGGTATAATTTAAAGATAAAACCCCCACAAGAGCCAAAATGGATGTGCCAAAATTTATAATTTAGGCAAGAAGTTGTGGAGTTTTGGAAAACGGCATATAACAAGAAGGGTAATATGAAAGCTTGAACATATGACCAGATGGACCAGTGATAAAATAAAGTGGTTATTCCATGTGATAAACCAGAACAAATCTCACCAAAAACAAACTTTTTTTTTTTTTTTTTTCATTCTGTACAATTCATAATTAATCAAATTATATTTAAGAAATCTTTATACATTGTGTAGTTATTATCTTTATAATTATTATTTTTATAATTTAAATTTTTTAATTTAATTTAATATACAGAAATATAGATTAAAAAAAAAAAATTGATGGACATTGATAAGTGCAAATACTAGTATGACTTATTCATTGACCAGGCCCCCATTCCACGAAGCAATTTTACCTGTAAGATCACCTAAGTCCTTAAGTACATACCTACCTTATGCACTTAAGGTGATCTTAGGTGAGATTGTTTCGTGGAACGGGGCCCATAAAGAAACATAGTTTGTGAGAAATGGAGCTAAAAGGGAAATGTAATGTAAAGCTCTAAACATAGATGTTTAAAAGTTTTGTTTTTGTTTAACAACACCACTAGAGCACAATGATTTATTAATCATCGGCTATTGCATGACAAACATGGTAATTTTGAGTCTTAGAAAGGAAACTCGCTACATTTTTATAATTATTAGCAAGGGATCTTTTATATGCACCATCTCACAGACAGGATAGTACATACCACGGCCTTTGATATACCACTGAATAGATGTAGTCACTGCAGTGCTACTATTAATCTGAAAATGACTAGAGGAAGATGTATCTCATTTAAAAAAATAATTGTTATTAGTTTTTTAAAACTCTATATGCTGGGTAATCAATATATTTATAGTAACCGTTGTATCCATTTTAAACAGTTCTATACTGACTAGAAGTACAAATTTCCACATTATTATTATTATTCATTCTTTAAACAATAAAAAGATTCAAAAAGAAATTCAACACACCACACACACACACAAACAAACAATGTTGTATTGTCACACTGCCTGATTTTTAAAGTTTATCAAATTATCAAAGATTACGTTTATTAATATTTTATGTGTCGGTTAAAAAACAACATTTTATACAGATTTTGCTGGTCATCTTGACTTATGACCTCTAAACAAAAATGTCTATCAGGTGTCCAATTTCATCCATTTATCTGTGACAAAATGTGACCATATACCTTGGTGTACAATCATTGTATCTTCTCTGACACCAATATGGCCTAGAAGGTCAGGAAGATTTGGGAGATAAAAATATGTTTAAACACAGACTGATAACAGATCCCATTTTAAATTTGAGTCTACAAAGGGCTTCTAGAATTTTCAAAAAAATCCACTAGTCATAGGATCAGTGATTTTCAAAATCCACTTGACATGATTAAAAATCTACTAGTCCTACTTCTGTATGTATCTTAAATTTGTACCAAAAATACTAGAAAGTAAAAAAAGAAAAAAAAGAAACCCCAAACAAAACAAACAAGTACAAAGCACTTTATAATCACTATTAATAATAGTTAACATGCAATTTGTATTATATTTATTTACAAGTGCAAATACCATTAACTCTTTCAAATAAATTAACACATTTTATTTAGTATACCATGGCAAAATGCAAACAGTAATTACAGTCTGAGGGTTGCTAATAAAACAGTATTTACAACTAATCAACAATGCATTAATTAATTATCTCAAATGCCAAGTGCTATTCTTTCTTTTGCAGATAAATAAAATATAAGCATAACAATTTTTGTATACAAAATGGGATACATTGTTTATAGATCAGTTTCCTTAAAAAAAATTAACATTATCAGCTATGGAAACTAATTTGGTGTACTTGACTGGAGACTGATTCATTACACCTACAATGTGTTTCTTAAAATAGCAAATTACTAAGTACTTGGATGGATACAGTATTTCTTAGAAATCGTTTTTGTCTGTTCAGCTTAGATATGACTAAAATTAAACTCAGTCTGGTAAGTAGATTAATTTTTAGACGGTATATATCGATTATAATTTGATTTTGATATGAGATTGGTGAAAAAAAATGGAGACATTTCTTCTGGGGATTGTGGATTTTTTTTTTTTTTAACCCTTTTCTGTTGTTGTTATTTTTTTTACTTCCCATGGGGCATAGTGGAATAAACTTTCTACTAACCCTACCATGAATTTTTTTTTGCCACAGGCGTTATACTACCGTATTCCAGAAGGCCTGGTTTACAGACATTTCATTAATGATAAGATGATTTTTTTTAAGGCTTTCCGATGCACACACACACAAACAAATGGGCAGAATTGCAAGTGCCACAATAACTGTATAATCATAATAACATCACACAAGAAAAGTGTAAACAGCAAAAAATCTTCTGAACAATAAAATAACCAAACTTGTACTTTCTAAAACTGTACAAAAATAGTTATAAAATACTATATCTCTTTAATATATATATAAATCAGACACATGATTAATTTACCAATGTAGAAGAAAGAAAAACAAAATAAACCGGGCAAGCAAAGAAGCCAAGAAGCAAGAAAGCAAACAAAAGACAAATTAACATACCAATTTACAATCCAATTCGCTGATTAAACAGGGTAGGATAATCTTGAAAATGGTTAAAAGATTAAACATAATAATATTCATGGATTATAATTAAGTAAATTTATGTAAATACTGGTACTAAAACTGATAACTGCATTTAACAACTTTGGTATTTCCAAGAAAGGAAAGTTAAATTAAAGTTGTTTTTTTTTTAACGATACCACTAGAGCACATTGATTTATTAATCATTGGCTATTGGATTTCAACATTTGGTAATTTTTTATATATATATATATATATATATATATATATATATATATACTGAACAAAATAAGAAACTTCCGCTAACTTTGCTTGAACATAACTTGATGAAAACAAACCGGGGGAATAATTGTTATATATGCGTTTAAAGAGTGTTCCATGATGCATCGTTTGGTGCAAAAATCATGGCCATAGGTTAACAGAAACTGGGAGAAATTTTGACCAAGTGTGGTAGGGGTTAAAAAAAAAAACCCCACCCACTTAATAACGGGTATGACCACCTCTTGAATTGACCACTGCAGTGCATCGCAGGCGCATAGAATTGATTAAAGTGTTGATTTCTGCCTGTGGAATATTGTTCCATTCTTGAATGAGCGCTTGACGAAGTTCGTTGACGTTAGCGGGTGGGTTGGGACGATGCCTCAATAGTCTGTCCAGACTATCCCAGACATGCTCGATGGGGTTGAGATCAGGACTTTTAGCGGGCCAGTCATCAATGAAATCAATGTTATTTGTTCTAAGAAAATTTACAGTGTCTCTAGCTGTATGAGAGGTGGCATTATCATGCTGAAAAATCGAGATGTTGGCGTTGTTATGGAACAGAGGAATGACGCGATGAGCGAGAACGTCATCGCGGTAACGTTGAGCATTTAAATTGCCATCAATGACGACTAGTGGTGAACGATAACCATGGGCAATGGCTGCACAGACCATGACACAACCCCCACCCCCGAAACGATCTTATTCAAGAACACAACAGTCAGCATAGCGTTCATTTCTCCTACAGTAGACGCGCACCCTGCCATCACCACGTTGTAAAGAAAATCTGGATTCATCCGAAAAAAGAACGGTATTCCAGTGTCGCCGTATCCAACGAGTGTGTACACGTGCCCAATTAAGACGATTTAGACGATGGCGTTGCGTTAAAACGCATCCAACGTAAGGACATCGTGCATGTAAACCGTTCTCCCGCAGACGATTACGAACAGTTTGCCCACTGATTCGGTTATTATGAAGCCCAGGTGTGTTAGCAGTAGTAGCAGTGGCAGTTTGGAATTGATTGCGCAAATGCGTGTTCATGATATAGCGGTCTTGACCACGCGTTGTAACACACGGATGTCCACGACGTGGCAAGTCGTTGGTGCTTCCTGTCGTTCGAAATCTTACGCGAAGATTTCGTATCGCTCGACTAGAACTCCCAACATGCCTTGCAACATCTTCTGTCGACATGCCAGCATCAAGCATGCCAATCGCCCGTTCGCGTAAATTACTGGGTATTCTTGGCATACTAAAAATGCTACAATGTAAAAAACTTTAATTATTTTTTTACAAATTTTGAAGCGTTTTCGTTCACTTGACAACAATGTCAGTAAGACAAGTAAAACAAATTGACCGAATACTACACGGGACATGTTGAACCATGCATGCACGTGCAAATCGAATTTCATGTTGTCGACGATTAACAGTGCAAAAATAATCGATAAAATTCATGAATCCTGATAATACAGCTCAAGGCTAATACTACCTATATAATTTCATTACACAATGAATTCTTTAACACAACAAATACTATATGTACAAATCGGAAGTTTCTTTTTTTGTTCAGTATATATAGTGTCTTAGTGGGAAACCCGCCACATTTTCCCATTAGTTTGCAAGGCATATTAAAATTAAGTTTTATTGATGTCTATCATGGTTATTTCAACATTTGGTGAAGAGAAAGAGGAAACCTGCTGCTACCTTATTTTCCCATAGAAAGGATGTATTGCAGCCTTTGATGTACGTCATGGTGTAATCTATTCTGTTGAGTCATAGCAGCTCATGCGAGTGCTCTGACACTGAGCTACATCACACCCCTCTGGTATGTTTAGTTCTGTTGAATTATTTTAGAAGTATTTTGAAATCATTGTTTGTAGATCCAGTTCTAAGTTGGTGACTAAAACAATTAAAGGATGTTCGTGTTAAGACAGGATCCTTGAATTTTGAAAGTAAAGATAATTGTTTGTAGATTCAGTTCTAACTTGATGACTAAAAAATTAAAGGAAGTTTGTTTTAAAACACAGGATTATTGAGTTTTTAAAATCTTCTTCTTTTTTTAACTTAAATGAATATATTAGAAGTTAAAGTTGATGACCTAATTCCAAATACAATATTGGTTGACAAACTAAATTAAGTTAAGTTTTATTCAATGTTTTTCTGACTTAAAATGCATAAGATAAAGTACTGAAGTTTATCATGCTGCCCTGGAAACCCAGCTCAGCTTCCAGGGCTATCTGTCCAGGACATTAGTTGATGGGTTAGTACTGGAGAAGAAACTTGCAGTTGCTACTTTACTAGATTAATAGCCAGAGATCTTTTATATCCACTTTGCAATTGGCAGGAAAGCATGTATTACAGCATTTGATATAGCAGTCATGGTGAATGTGTTATTCTTTATGGCTTTTTTATGTATAAAATACAGATTTGTTGGGGTTAAATCTGGCTTGGTTAAGTTATCTGGTCTAAATACTATACAGCAAGTTACAAATAAAAATCTACTTTAATGCATTAAGAAAATAATAATAATATTAACATCGCTGAGCAAGAGCCATGCAATACAACATTTAAGTTTATCTAATTTCTAAACACAGTTCTGATCATGCCTGCCAACAGAATTTCACAAAATATGCTACAAATTCTTACAATCAGTAATCGAACATTTCATCTCAGATTGATTTTTGTGCTCATATGCAATTAAGTTTTAAGCATTTTGTCAGCTTTCTAAAGTGTCTGCCCACTACTGAGGTGACCTTACACTTCACCTGAATGCCGAGTTGATATTTCACCATACTACTGAGCTATGAAAAGTCACTCTATTATTGCAATCAGTGCTGAGGGATGAACCCAGTACCTACATGTACCAGCCATAAAGCGTCCAGATGAGACACTACACTACTGAGGCTAGTTAGCAAATATATTAAAGTTTTTGTTTAACAACATCATTGGAGCACATTGATTAATTAATCATCAGCTTTTATATTTAGTAATTGAGAAATACAGTCTGAAACCTAGATTTGTCCATTAACAGCAAGGGATCTTTATATGCACTTACCAACAGGCAGGACAGCACATATCACAACCTTTGATTTACCAGTCATGAGGCACAAATTGAAATGGGGGTGGCGGAGACCCAGTTACAGAATGGGTCTACTAAAGCACCTCAGGCGAGCACTCTACCAACTAAGCTAATTCCCACCCACAAAAACCTATCATATGTACATTTCTCAAGAAAACATTCTTCCATGGTAACTGTGGGACAGACAATAAACATGAATATGAATAATTCACAATTTAATTATAAATTTGTGTCTCTAATGACTAAACAGAATGAAGAATATCATAATTCGAAAGACAGAAATTGATCAGTGAAAAATGAACCCTCCACCTACAGCCGAGAGAAAAATGTGTTTTTTGGACAAAAATAAAAATGTTTTCCATCTTAAAAAATGATCTCTATGACAGACCAACACCTGTGAGTTGTATACCTAGAAATATCACTCATCACAATTACCTGTTTATTTAGGGTGAGCATGTTACAGACCATTTCCCTTGAGTAGGGCTGTTCTAACACATAACGCAGGAGTCCAGTCTGAGGCTGTTGTAGAATCTGAAATATAGAAATGATAGAATTGGGAAAAAACATTCTAAAGCTTAATTCACTAATATCATACAAGGCTCTTGGGCCAAATTTATAAAAATTTAGTCACTTGTAACAGTGGTGTAGCGTGGGTTGCCAGCACCCGGGGAAAGGCAAGTATTGCGCCCCCTAACCAATGGACCGCTAGCACTCCCCGAGTCCCTTCCACCAGTCCCGAATTTTTCACCCTGCCCACGCTACGCAACTCACTTGTAACTTTACGATAAATACAGTTGTGCAGATTCAGCAACTTGAAATATACACTGTGAGTACATTGATTAATTAATCATTTGCAACTGGATGTCAAACATTTGGTAATTCTGACTCCTAGTCCTCAGAGGAAACCCGCTACATTTTCCCATTAGCAGCAAGGGATCTTTTATATGCACTTTTCCACAGACAGGAAAGCACAAACCACGGCCTTTGACCAGTTGTGGTACACTGGATAGAATGAGAAAAAACCCACTCAGTTGAATGGATCAACAAAGGCGGTTCGATCCTGTGACGCAACCACTTCAGGTGAGCTATCAATCCATGGGAAAAGGGTAAAGTGCCATAGTTACTTGTGCATGAAAAGAAAGTACAGTAAAATCTGTCAAAACCGGACGTTCTGTAAACCAGAATTCCTTTAAAACCGAAATTTTTTACCAGTCCCATTTTAGATATCAGAAAAGACACCACCTTTCAAACCTGGATACTTGTAAAAACCAGACCTTTACACGGTCCTTGATAACAACCTGTATCAGGGCTAGCTCTGGGTCAGCGGAAAACTTCACCAAATTATCTACTAAACTTAAAAAATGACAGAAAGCCAGTTATTTTCTAACAAAATATAACTTATTTCATGAAATAATTTCACCAAATTAAAATAAAATTCACTAATTGTTTTTGAAATTCGCATTTGGCGAATTTTGGTAAGTGCCAGAGCTAGCCCTATTTCTAAACTGGATACCCCTTAAAACTGGACTTTTATTTGGTGTCTGGTTTAGAGGGGTTTCACTGTACATATTTTCAAGTAACATTCTGGTGTGTCACAGACCCTGTTTCTGAATGCCTCTGAAGTTACAGTGTACCTTGTCGTATGGAAGTGGGCCAACCAGCTGAAAATGAAGACTGCTTTTACTGAGATGCCACACGTTGTTCATAGACATAGAATGACCAACTACAGGTAGCAGGTGATGTCTGCCTGCAAAAGAAAAAAATACAGACCGTAGTATATCTTATTATCAGAAGGAAAATTACATTGCAATAAAACAAGCAGTGCCATTGTTTATTATTTCCAAAACTAGTGCTTTTATGTCCCTCGCTTGTTTTAGCATGGTGCAGCACCATGCCTAAATAGCCTAGCACCGTCTTGCCTTAATCAGCACCATGCCTAAATAGCCTAGCACCGTCTTGCCTTAATAAGCACCATGCCTAAATAGCCTAGCACTGTCTTGCCTTAATCAGCACCATGATGCCCTAAGATTAAACAAGCCTTTTCCAAGAATTAATTATCAAACTGACTTTATAAAACACTAAAAAAATTCATTAGTAATTAATAAAATTTCCATGCTATATATTTTGCAAAAGTTCACGCTTAATTCCAGCATATCAATTACTTTTTTTTGTTTTTAATATAAAAAAAAATTGCCCCAAAAAGTGTGAAAATGCCTCAAATTTCAAGGAAAAACATAAAAAACAGTTAATTTTAGTTACTCATGTGTTGATGCATTAGGATGTCATTAATTGATCTTATTTGGTATACAAAAACAAAATACTAGTGATAGTAATATATTCTGATGGAATACACCGAAGATTGTTGGAAACTAAATTGGAAATCAGAGATTACATCACGCTGAATGCCAGCCATTCACTGCTGAGGATTTACTGTTGAAATCGCTCATGTAAGGTCCAAAACGGACATTTTATCAATATTTTCATAAAAAAATAATAGTTAATTTAGCCATCATGATAAAACATTTAATAACAAATGATTAAGTTGCCGAATGCACTCAGAAGTGTTGATTCATGAAAAATAATCCAATCAGCCCTATTTTTTCCCAATCTACACCTCTTGGTACATTCTCCACTGTGTAATACTGATGTCCTACCTAGTACTGTTAGGAATCAGTTGGAATTTCATCATCGATCATCGGTTATAATCGGTTTACACCAACCAATCAACTTTCAATTACACAATCGGTTATTAGATGAACATACGAAGGTCTTGATTTACAAGAAACATACGTCCCTATTAGTGTGTCCATCAGGACAGACCTACACATTTCTATTTTTACCTATAATAATTATTTATTACCTTTTTTTTAATATACACATGAAAACAAACACCAACCCAAACACTTTTACATCCATTCTGGCATTTAAACTGGAGAAACTCATACAGTTAATTTTTTCCAACATAATAAATTACAGATTTTTACAACCAATCATCACCTTTGTAAAGCTAAACCGATTAATTTTCTATTATAATCAATGACTGGAACATCACTACTACCTACCAGATATTGATACCATCTGTGCAGCTGGTCTGAAACTGTTGACATAATCTGAGATCAATTTTCCCATCCTCTTAAAAATGAAAAAAACATACATTAAACTTAAATACATATACTTCTGTTGATCAACACATCATATGAAATGACAAATAAGAAATATTTATAAATGTCAAACATTTAAAAACTCATTATTTTAATTAATAGAGCATAGCGTAAGGACAGTTTCCCCTTTCAATATACTTAACCTGACCACAAACCTTACTGCACTCCCCATTCCCATCTTTATAGACTAGTCCAAAGTTCCAAACATTTCTGGTTATGTGACTTCAGTCCTTGCCTAGAGACTAGTTCAAGGACAGTTAATTTTTAGCTTCCCTTAGCATGTGAATTTATATGGTATCAAAATGGTGTTATCTCAAAGGGTTGCCCTTAATCTAAGTTAGGAAAAACATTAATCAATCTCCTCTGTTTTGTTCATGTCAAAGTCTGTGACTTATTTTCATATTTCATTTCAGGAACCACTGGAAAACAGATGGGTTAAAACTGTAGATTCATTCTATGATTCGTACTTACCCAGTCTGGCCAGTTGTGGACATCCAGACACACTTTGGTTATTTCATTCACGGCCAGGTAAGCAGGGAGAAGACATGCATTCCGATCCAGAATGTATTTCACCACCTAACGTTAAACAAAATTGTTGATTCAAATACTACACATTTAGACACGTCTAAATAGTCCTTTGAAGTAAAACTTAAATGTAGATATTAAAAATATCATTTTATGTAAATCTGTCAAATTTATTGAATATGACTTTTTTATGATCATTTAACTAACAAAGAGTTAGGGAGAGAAAAAAGAGAGAGAGAGAGAGAGAGAGAGAGAGAGAGAGAGAGAGAGAGAGAGAGAGAGAGAGAGAGAGAGAGAGAGAGAGAGAGAGAGACAATAGGGTGGGACACATAGACTTGTATACAATACTTGTGAAGGTTTTTCTTACAGGCATAAGTCTTTGAAGTAACATATTGTTTCAAAATTTTCAGGACAGAATGCATACACATAATAATAAGTAGACTACCTCAATTACAGAATCCACCTGTGGCAGCGAGGCCACGTTTTCTGCTGGTGTTGAATTCTGACACTTTTGCAGAATGGTACGTAGAAGATCTCTAACACCCTGCGAACATAAGTACATAGATTACAACCGGAAAATCAAGCAGGTTTACATCACAAACACATTTCATTCAACAGCAATTTAAGAATAACATGCAACTTTTTAAGTGTGACATAAAAAAAATATTGTTTAATGACACCACTAGAGCACATTGATTAATTAATCATCGGCTATTGGATGTCAAACATTTGGTAATTCCAACTTGTACTCAACAGAGGAAACCCGCTACATTTTTCCTAATGCAGAAAGTGATCTTTTATATGCACTTTCCCACAGACAGGAAAGCACATACCACGGCCTTAGATATACCAGTCGTGGTGCACTGGCTGGAACGAAAGGAAAGGAAATGTTTTATTTAACGATGCACTCAACACATTTTATTTACAGTTATATGGCATCAGACATATGGTTATGGACCACACAGATAGAGAGAGAGGAAACCCACTGTCGCTACTTCATGGGCTACTCTTTTCGATTAGCAGCAAGTTTATATGCATCATCCCACAGACAGGATAGTACATACCACAGCCTTTGTTACACCAGTTGTGGAGCACTGGCTGGAACGAGTAATAGCTCAATAGGTCCACCGACGGGGATCGATCCTAGACCGACCGTGCATCAAGCGAACACTTTACCACTGGGCTACTTCCTGCCGCTGGCTGGAACGAGTTATGTGTGACAAAACCATACATATAAAATCACCGACCCTTTAACCACAAATGCTTTATACTGAATGTCAAATTTTACTGCCACAAAAATATATTTGTTAATTTTAACACCAAACCTTGTATTCAACTCCACCAATAATTTTTCGTATCAGTGTAAATGTTGCTTTCCACTGCAAAGGTTGTTTGTAGCTCAAGCCTTCATGGGCTAACAATTCCTCACATATCTGCCTGTAATAAATAGACAATCATACATATGAATTCAACTTTGTCATTTGTTGAAGGGTAAAATAAAACAAATTTTGTTAAATGGTTAAACAAAATAAGGTTAAAATCAATAAAATGTATGATTTATTCCTGAGAAATGTTTTCAGGCTTCAAATAGTCTGAAACTCAGTCTCTGTATTACGATTTACTTAAAATTCAATTTTTTTTCACATTTATGTGAAAGACATGCCTAAATAAATTTTAAAAATTCCCTACTTAAAAATACACTAAGATATCTCATATCCTTAACTTTCTACAATTTTTTTAATGCATCTTTTTCATTACCCTTTTTTTTTTTTTGCAGTCATTAAGATAATCTAATATCATTATGACATACATGTAATTCTGAATTAAAATGTCGGGTTTTTGTAAATTAGATAAAAATAATTCATCCACTGAAGAAAAGAGAAAATGTTTTGACTTAATGTCACACTCAATACATTTTAATTAGTTATATAGCATTGAACATAAGGTTATGGATGACAGATAATTAGAGAGGAAACCCACTTCATGGGCTACTCTTTTTGATTAGCTGCAGACAGGACAGTACATACCACTGGCTGTAATGAAAAACAGCCCAATATAGCCACCATTGGGAAGCAATCCTAGCTGGAAAAAAACGGACATTTTGTTCCTAAAATTTATAGTTACTGTAGTTAGAAAGTGAGATAACTCTGAATGAAAAAAACAAATGATAAAAACCCGGACTTACTTAGCTGACATGACACTATCTTCAACCATTCTCTCTAAGAGATCACACAGGAGAGAAACCCTCTTGAGGTTGTACTGGCGATAAAGACACTGGATGTACGTTCTCAGAGCTGTGTCATGTGATTCCTGTAAAACAACATTTGGGTGATTAAAGGATAAAATGTTAATATTTTGCATAAACAAATACATAGTGGCTATTTCATGGTTCTTTTCGAATACAATATTTATGTTAACGAGTGATGTGTCAAACCCATATTTTCACGAATTGCGATAAAAATCATATTTGAAAAAACACGCCATAAAATGGTCTATTTATTACATATTATTTATTAGATTTAACAATATCTTTCACTTTTTGTTAATATCTTTTGCTTATCCTATTAATTATAGCTAAAATACAGTGAAAATATGACTTTTCACCGAATATCACTTTTATGGTTTCTGTAGATCTATATATTTCACAGCTATGTATAATAAAATTAATTATTGTGTCAGATTCTATATATGCAATCTGCATTTGTGCTAACCAACTAAATGTCTTATAATTTTTACACCAATATTTTATTAAAGGGAGGGTAAACTCAAATAAGAGCCAGTTTTGATGGATCCACAAACAAATAAAGATGTGAAACACAGGTACATGTGAAACACATGGCTTGGCCTATCAAGCTCTGAAAATTTTATATCAGAAATTAGGAAAAGGTTAAAGCTTGAAGGAAGGGTATTTTTAGTACAGGCAAATTTTAACTTTGAACCAGTACATTGGTTTTAGCTTTCACCCGACCCCATTCAATGTTCATCAAGTTCATCATGAATATCCTGAGTTAAAAGCCAGTGCTTATGGTGTGAAAATCAATGGTGAGTAAAAAAAAACCTCATGGCTAGCTCTAGCACATGCCAAATTTGCCAATTGCAAATTTTAAAAACAAATTTTTTGGTGAATTTTATTTTAATTTGGTGAAAGAATTTCAAATATTATTATTAATTTATCTTTTGTTACAAAATAACTGGGTATCTATAAAATGTGGAAGTTTATCAGATAATGTGGAGAAATTTTTCTGGTGACCAAGAGCTAGTCCTGAAACTGCGCTCCTGAAATTAGGTATGAGAGCACTTAATTTCAGTGTTCAAATTCATAGAGATTTTCAAATTTCAGTAAACTAATTAACAGTACTGGTGTGTGACAAGGTGAGCATTTTTTCACAAGTGAGTAATTCCATCAATCCATTGGGATTGTACAAGCACATTATCTTTGATATATTACTCTATTTAAAAAAATGTTCCAATTGTTTTTTCTTCAAAGTCAGCCCTAATAAATATATTATAAATGTACTATTCATAGTATTATGAACCACATTAAGTTTATTTTCTAGTTGTATTTTAGTTTTTGCATACCTTTCTCTGAATGGGTATGGCTAGTTAAAGTTTGTTTTGTGTAATGACAAAACTAGAGCACATTAATTTATTAATCATTAGCTACTGGATATCAAATATTTCATAATTTTGACAGTCCATAAGTAGCAAGGGATCTTTTTTATTCACAATCCCAGACAGGACAACACATACCATGGTCTTTGATATACCAGTCGTGGTGCACTGTATAGAACGAGGATCGATCCCAGACGGATCACATCAAGTGTGCACTTTATCACTAGGCCATGTCCTGCCCGCTGAGTATGGTAAGAGTTATCTTATGTGAGTTCATCATTTTAATACTACATGTATTTACCTGTGGAATGCCTTGCCATAATTTCTTCATTCTCTCACAAGTGAAGGCCTTATTCGCTTTGTCATTCTCCTCATTAAACACAATAAAGTTGCAAAATGCCTCTTCAATGGCTTCTCCTCTCTGAAATTATGTAACATATTTTGATAATTATTAATTTAATTATAATTATTAATTTAATATGAATTATGATACTGTAAAAAATATCAACTCAGTGTTCTATAGGTGGTCTGGCAAAAATGTTTACAATTTTGTCTGCATTCATTACAGGGATGTACAGTATTTTCAACAGTAATATACTGTATATATTGGGTGCTTAAAACACACACAAAATTCCACATTTTGACACTGAATAGCAAGAAATGCAATGCAAAACAGTGATACTTTGCAGTTATTGTGATGTATATTCATAGTAAAATGTTCATATTGATATCTCAGTGTTCTCACTGGGTGAAAATTAAAGGAGGGCAGCTGCGCTACCCACCTCCCGCCCTTAAAAACAAGAACAATGAAACAAAACAAGAAACGCTAACAAGCAAAAAAATGGGGTGGGGTAAGCTTGGTTACTGTATATTGTTGTGTGTTGTTTGACCTACCCCTAATTACTGCCCTTCAGTATCTGGTACAAAAAAACATTTGTACAATATACAAGCTGACTCCTCTTTTATGTACCATTAGTTAAACCAGAGACATTGTTGATCACATTCACGGACATTTGTTTTGCTGAACCAATCAAAGTTTTAATATTTTTTATGCGCTATTGTAGGATAATATGTTTCTGTTCTTTTTATTTTCATCTTCATCAATCGCATTGATCAATATCACCAGCTGATAAAAAGTAATTTTGTTTTTGTAAAGGCGGTGTATATTTTGATTTAAATGATACCCATTACCACTTCCATTGTTTTTATAAGTAGTGATATCCCCCAAAAAACTAAAAGTTTATAACATTTTATAAAGAATTGATGAATAAACAAATAACAGTAAGTAAAAATCTTCAGTTACAACTAATTAAGTCTGCAACTGAGGACAAAATATGAGACGAATGTTAGTGGCCACTAAAGACTGACTGCTCTGATCACGTGACAAAACTGGCACAAAATAAGTATTTTTTCAGTCTGAGATTGCCAAAACAATAAAAAAAAAACCATTTCATTGCTCAAATAAAATATAACTTTTACTGTGTGTATCAAACATACAAATGGATACTGGAATGGAATACAATAGAAATACTCTTAAATTATGTTACAGTAACTGTTGTTTTATGTACCGTTAATTTTAATATTAATATTTTAATGAATCTTTCAAGATATATAAAAAGCAATAAAGAATGAATCGATCGCTTTGATATCGCCAGCTGATAAAAAGTAGTTTTGTTTTTGTAATGGTGGTGTGAGGGCTGATGGTCCTGTATGCATCTGTATGCAAGATATGGTCTGGACATGGATTTACTGTTATGTGGAGTAGACCATGAAAAGTAGATCACAGTGACCAAGTAATAGTATGCGATACGCCACCATCCCAAGTTGTTCCTACATGTGAGGTTTGATGGTTCTGTATGCAAGATATGGTCCAGACAAGAATTTATTGTTGTGTGCAGTTGACCATGAAAAGTAGGTCACAGTGACCTAGTAATAGTATGTGACACACCGCCATTCCAAGTTGCTCCTACAAGTGAGGGCTGATGGTCCTGTATGCTTCTGTATGATCCGGACAAGGATTTACTGTTATGTGCAGTGAAAGGTAGGTCACAGTGACCTGGTAATAGTACGCGACATACCACCATCCCAAGTTGTTCTTACATGTGAGGTTTGATGGTCCTGTATGCATCTGTATGCAAGTTATGGTCCAGACAAGAAAAAATTAACATACGTATGTACGGACGGACGTACGGACAACACCATACCACAATACGACACATCATAGATGGGTGTATAAAAATCATCAGTTATATAGCTGGTATGCAAAATCTGTCGCACCATTTTCACCCTACCATACTCACTGAAGCCTGATTGAAGTACCTGTATCATTATTAACAAAATAATCTTCCAATGACAGCATAAAAAATTTGCCCATTTTAAATTTGCTAAATAGAGGGAAGCAACTCACCCTGCACATTAAAAAAAAGTATTGACTTAATGTGCGCCCTGCACTACCATCGACATGTTTGAAAACCTAACAGCAACAACATGAATATGATATTTATGTAAATACTATTCTACATTTTTAAGCTATGATATGTGAAACAAAACAGATTGCAATCAGTTAATGTATAAAATCAACAATGTGGACGTAAAATAAATCCATTCTAGTAAACAAAAGTGAAGCGCCCTCCAGTAAACAGTAAAGAGTGCAACGTTTCTAACTGCGTCAGGGTATGCACTTAGGATATGTTTTGACTGGCCAATTAAACCACTCACAGCAACACTTTGACTCGCCCGTAAAACTTTTGAATGGCCCGCGACTGAATTTCGTTAAACAAGAACTTACTTAAATTGTTCTTTAAAAACATGTTATCATAGCATACAAACAATAATAACAACACAAAAGAAGGAAACAGAACTTGTTTTAGTTATATTACAAACTGTTGTAATCAAATTATAATTATTATGTTGTCACAGGACCCACACAACCAAAACACCTGGAATGTTTTACCAAGGCTCGGTCTTGGAATGATCAATGTGTTCTTATGGCCATATGACGAAGAATTTAAAAAAACATACCAAGCTGATAGCAATCTATACAAAAAATAATCACATCCACTAGAGAAATAAATACACAACACAAGTTAAAGTCATAATCACTATTCAATTATGAAACGGATAATAACGATAACAACAATATTTCTAAACCATACAAAGTAAATCACTATAATAACGTAGTAGAATATTGTGTCAATATCATACAATAATGTGAGCTAGGATTATTCGTTACAATCTGATTAAAATTAGCTCTACTGGTCTACCGGTAGATCTAACAGCACTGCATGGACTCCCATGTCCAGGTGACATTTCATCTATAAATAACAATTTAAATATCTACCAATTGCACTTCGCCTTTTATAGCGTTATTCAGGAGCATACAAATTCTAAAAATATTGGGCGAGACTATTTATGCAATTGTCTATTTCAACATTACAAAAAAGGGGGAAAAGTGCAGTAATAAACTCTGGATTGTATACTAGTATAAACAGATTTTATGGCTATACCACCACAGTTTTTTTGGGGGGGGTTTTCCGTCTTGAAACGAATTTTATATAAATTTTATATTGAAATTAGTTTCCGGCATACTTCTTAATTCACCCAAATCATTTCGTATACCCTTGTCATAATCCCGAATATTTTCTCCTTTTTTTTCAAATCGCTGGCATGATTTTGCAAGTACGGTTTTGATTGGTCAAATGAAAGGTCAACTGGACACGAGCTCCAATTGGGTGCTGTTAGATCCACAAGTAATAGTAATTAACCAGTGGAGCTAATTTTAATTAGATTGCATTCGTTAATTTGAGCCAGTATCAAACTGGGAACTAATTACAAAACCTGACTGTTTAGAAATCTACACAGACTCATCGTAAGTGACCTGTCAAAGAGTTCAGTTAATTTGACGTTCCCACAACACTCGCACGTGCACAAGCAATGATAGCTGTCGCTGACATCGTTTGCAGTGACGATTGGGTGTTTTGTATAGTAGACTCGGTATATTCCGTAAGAAACGAAAATGTTCCAATACAATGTAACTTCGGAAAACCTCAGGCTCGTAAACAAACTCTTTCTGCGAAATATAGTGTAGCGGAATGTGACGAGTTGTTACGATTGTAACTAAATAGAAAGCATATTGATTGAACCTACGAATACATTTACGTGACCGAGGTTTTCCGAATACATAATCAAAACCGGCCGAGGCATTCCGAATGGTTTTACAAACATTAGTTATTTGCATTTTGATACATAATATAATATGCAGAGATTTTCGGTCACCAGGCGGGTGACACGTGATAAGGTTTTGACTTGCCTGACGCTATTTTGACTCACCATGGGCGATTGGGCGACCATAAAGTGCACACCCTGCTGCGTTCAGGTGCATATGTTTGCAAAAAGTATTGTACCGCGAACAGGGCTAGCTCAGGGTGAGCAAAACCATTCGCCAAATTATCTTTAAATATGCAAAATCCACCGTTATTTAAAAAAAAAATACCAATTATTACATGAAATGTTTTTGCCAAATCAAAATAAAATTCACCAATTGTTCCTGAAATTCGCAATTGGCAAATTGGCTAGATATGACGCATATGCAGTTTGTCATTTTCCATTTTTAAGGTCACTACATGACAAAAACAGGTGTCTCTTAACTATGCATTGTTGACGAAAACTTTGTTAATATTTTTTTTAAAGAAAAAATTCAGTATGTCAAGCGTTCTGGACTAGTTTTCGTTTTACCAATACCCATTGCTAACCATTGATGTCAATACTGATAGACATTGCGTTCATACCAGTAAATAGTTTGTAAAATATATTTTTTTCTAATGAATTGATTCTTAATTAACACAATTTATACACGCAAAATTATTTACAATTGTTATGAATGAATTATGAATACAACCGTGTCCGGTGTATCGGCACGTCCGGTGATTCGGCACACTTGGTATTTTGCTTGAGTATGCTTAGGAAGTTGTCATGTTGTCGGAGTTTTTAACGATTAAAGTTCAATTCCTTTTTCAATGGTTAATCAACTATTAACATATTTATTGTTTAAGGGTGCAATTAATTTTTTTTTTTTAGAATTATCAATAATTATATAATAATTTCAAAATAAATCATTCACCTGTTTTCGTGTTTATAAACGCGAAGTAGGTCATCCATGTTGATATTAAGAATGTTAAAACCAGTCTAAAAACATCTTTCCCGCATTTTAAAAATTATAGTATATGTAATTCTTTTTGTTCGGTTATTTTTTTATTTAAGCCGAAAATGAAAACACAGGCAAATGCAAACAAAACGAAAATTTTACACCTTAATTGACAGTCATTCCAGTTCACAATTGTCACATTGTTAAAAAAAATAAAAGCAAAATAAGATCCACGTATGTGCACAATCTACCCGAGAAAAATAAAATCCATATAGGCATCTTAGCCATGCATGACAATGAAAATGTATGCATCTGCAGTAATGTGCCACTCAAGAAAACGATTCCGAAACTGATCATAAGATGGGTCATATGTGATCGTTCATTTTCATAGTAATATTTTTAACAAGACAAAACAAAAAAGTACTAAAATAATTCTGGGACAATAGTGTAGCGTTTATGGGCTAAAAGTGAGGTCATGGGCGGTTTATAAATAGCAGGTCAACGATCTACATCTACTGCGCCGAATCACCGGACATGCAAATCGTTTTGGATACAAGGGGGTGCCTATATTTATGCACCATTTTAAAATGTTTATTTACTACAGACATAAAACAGTTTGTAGTGTATTTCACATTATGCACTTCTTCATTGGCAAGAGACGCATTTTATTAAATATTTCACAATGTTCACATAGAAAATGGTCCTTGAAAGCTTAGGTGCGTCGATACACCGGACAGCACTGTACTATTCACTACAGTAGAGGCACAAAAATGTAGCATATCTAATGCAGATCGAATATAATAACTGAAAACAAATTCTAACAGGGTGGTTAAAAATCATAAAACAAATTATTTGGCCTTGTTGATCTGGCACCAAATATTAATTCATCTTCATTAATTTTCTACGAGTCATGTGGACCCGATATCAGAAATTTTGATAGGACTTTTCTTCGGCACTGTCACGTATAAAGAACATTATAAATACTTATCATAAATAGAGTTAGGGTTAGTGACATGGCCAAAGGAAAGTCCTTCCACGACATGCAGACGACAACCATTCGGAAGTCTATTTCGCAAAACGTGCACGAGAAAACAAACTGAACGGAGTTGGAATCATAACCGTAACGCAGTTACTGAGTTAAGGACGTTGACGATATGTATATGTAGTGGGGTCGAGTAGCCTCGAACGCTACATTACCAGTAATTCAGAAACAACATCATTCACTTGTTCTTCTATTGATTTCACACTCATTTTGATACAGATTTTACACAATACTGCAAAATATCAACAATAATTTAATTTGAAACCAAAATGTTTGCAATAATTCTGGCCATTTTGACAAAACTGTATTTTAGACCTTTGTTTAACAGCACACAAGCCATTATAATTTGATAACAACAAATAACCAGTCTATGAATTTCTGCTTCCGGTAGAATTGTCAATGGCTTTTAGGTTATCTTGGACCAACTCAATTCCCATTACCAACAAAGTTAACATTTTCCTCATAAAACTGATATTTTTAATACAGTTTTCCATTAGTAGCAATTAGGACTGTTTTATATACACCTTCCCACAGACAGGATAGTACATACCATGGTCTTTGATATACTAGTCGTGGTTCGCTGGCTGGAACGAGAAACAGCCCAATGGGTCCACAGACGGTAAACCACATTTTGGTGGAATGCAATCATCTTAAGCAAATATATTTTAGTTTTTGTAACTTGTTTTGATTTTTCTCAAATATATTGAATTCCATTCTAAATTTTAATTGTATATTCCGGTGATTTTTGGGAGGGGGTTCGCATTGCTTTTAACAACGTGTTTTAATTTAACTTTTGAATTTGTATATCAAATGATATCGATCATCAGTTCATTCATAGATGTGACTCCCAATAGCCTATGTCTTTTTTGTGCTGAAGTGTCCTTAAATATTCATTCATTTATTCGTTCATTCATTCATTCATTCATTCATTCATTCATTCATTCATTCATTCATTCATTCATTCATACTCTTTAATCAAATCAATTGCTGATGATATTAATATTTTCTAATAAAAATTGATATGTAAGTATCGTATCAGCACAACCAGACAGTCGGCCTACAGCGGTAAAAGGCGTAGCGCCTCATATTCTAGTTGCAATGAAATTGATGTTTACCAAAACATGTAAGGTTTTGTTAGAAACCCTAATTTTTTTTGAAAAGCTAACAATCTCCCGGACGGTTATATGATGCTGAAATTAGATGTAACTGGTGTTACGCATGAGACAGTTTCTAAAGATGAGGTATGCCTGGCCGTATCTACGGGGGGGGGGGGGGGGGGGGGGGGGGAGGCGCAGTTCCCCCTTCCTGAAAAAAATCCGGAAAGCATTATAGAAACTTAAAGAAAAGTATCTTCTTAATTGTTTAAGGAGTTTTAGACTATTAACTACTCAGTTGCCCCCCCCCCCCCCCCCCCCCCACCCCCAAACAAAAAATCCTAGCTACGGCCCTGGTATGGTGGCCGTACACTGAGCTTTGCAGAGCCGGTTTATATCCTAGTAGCACATGCTGCACATGCTACGGGTCCTGCGTTTCAGGCAGTGCCGGATTTATAAGGGATTATCTTCTTTCTTCTTCTTCTCGTTCGGTTTCATATGCTCACTAAACCCTAAGGTATGCTGCATCAATGAATTGGATCGTCAGTTGGAGCTCACCAGGGCTGCCCCATAGCTTTTCTTTGATGCTATTTTCTTCTGGCCAGATATTTTGCCTTATGTTTTGGAGGAGAGGGCAGCTTTGAAGAACGTGTTCAGGTGTCTGAGATCCACTGTTGCAGGGACATTCTCCTGTATGTTTGAGCCTTAGGCGATGGAGGTGAGCCTTTAGTCTACAATATTCAGTCCTGAATTTGGACTTGCTGTTTTCTTTCCAGGTGCCACACTGGGTCCGATGGGTATGTACTACCTGTTCTGGATTTCCAAATGTTTTCATATCTTCTCTTGATGAGTGTTTTTGTTTCATCATAGGACATCTGATGTAGATACTGTGACTTTTGATTGCCTTCTTTTGCTAACTGGTCGGCTTTCTCATTTCTGATAATGCCACAGTGAGCAGAAATAATACCAATAATTGGTATTCAGGCTGTTAAGCATGTTTTGCATTTCCCTTTCGGTGTTGCCTCGTGGAGGGCTTGCAATACTGATTTGCAGTCACAAAGAAAGACAATGTTTCTGTTGTATTTATTTCTATCCGCCAAAACGTTTCTAGCTTTTAACATGGCACACTGTTCAGCCCTGAAATTTGTTGAGAATTCTCCAGTGGGGACTAAGATTTCTGAATGGCCGTCTTCGAATCTCACATACACATTTTTGACATTACAAAACGTTATAACCATGTGCCAATTATGTGGGAGAGTAAGATCAGTTTATGGCAGTTTGTCAATTCTGAAAACGATGTTTCCTTTTTATTCATAAAGTAGCCTAAATGGTGCCAATCATAGCCAATTCGTTCTGTTAGGCTACAGCTGCATTTTTATGCCATATCCTTTAAATTAATAATTTATTAAATATTATCAATAATTATGTTCTTCCTAAGACTTTTTATGAATATTATGTGTATATTATTTTTATATAAAACATAGTTATCTTGTTATATTGTGTGTAGGCTACAAGTAGTAACCCGTGCAGAGCTGTCAACATGTTGCAATTCTAAGAATTGAAAAAATTAGAAGCCGGGATCCAGGGGTAAGAAGCACCCCCTAGGTAAAAACATGTTGTTTTGTTTGTGTTTTAAGCCCAAAATGGAGATCTCTGGAAGCTTTTTAACATTCTGTTAGAACAAGAAATAAAAAGGGAATTTAAAAATCTTGGCATGGCCATATTGCTCTGGGGTCAATAAAAAAGAAGGAATTTAATTACTTTGTTAAGTAATCCTCTCACTTAGTGAATAATGATTCTGAATAAAAAGTTATTTGGAAGTATTTTCACCTTTCGTGAACACCTGATATTATTACTGTTTTGGCAGCGATTCATACGTGCCAGTCCTCCCTCCCCCCCCCCCCCCCCCCCCTCTCTCTCTCTCTCTCTCCCCCCCCCCCCCCCCCCCCCCCTCCCCTCTCTCTCTCTCTCTCTCTCTCTCTCTCTCTCTCTTTGACCCCACCCACATATATATCCATTGAGCTCTGCCTGGTGCAAGATTACGATGTGTCCAACTAGTCTTGGGGGTAGCGACATACGGATGTAGTGTCCTGAAGAGTGGCAGCCCTTCTATGGATAAGGCACCTGACAGCGATTCGTGGAAGCAATCACAACCTTGCCAACATTTTATTTCGACTGCCTTGTGTGGAGATACGATTCTGATGATGAAAATGGTTTTGTCGTTCAGATTTAAGATGGACAGTCATCAGTGTCTACCATTTTCAGGCAGTAATTTGGGAGTACTATTATTAACTCGGATGATGAAATGATGTTTACTTTCTATGTTGTATATTGTAGTTCATGGTGTCACTTTCAGTTTTTTGTTTTTGGTGGGGGAATTTTTGTTTGGTTGTTGTTTTGTTTTTTGGGGTTTTATTTAACCCAGTTCCTTATAGGGTCTCCGCGAGTACTCGAGTAGCCTTCTCGGGTATGGGACTCAAGTACCCGTGCAAGGAAGAGCGTTCTCATTTAATTATATTTTGTACGTCATTTTGTCATAGTATGCTTGCCGCTGATTACATTATAGAGCTATGAGACATGGAGGGAAAAGAAAAGCTGAATGTCACAGTGTGGAATGCAATATGATGGGTCAGTGTATCAATGGCATGATTTGGCATCCATGTTCAGCGTTGGAATTAAGATCCATAATACTACTTTACTTTATTCCTTAGTCTCATTATTATCTAGTGTCGGGTAGGCTACTCGGGTCCGGGTCGAGTTTGACTCGTGTCGACAGAGGCCCTAGTTCCTTAGTTGACTCCCATTTGTTGCAGGATGTTTGTGATTCTGGATTGGCCATTTTTAAAATCGTGATCAAAGATGACTATTCCTAAAGTCTGTCCTATTACTATTATACCGAGTACGTGTTGGTACTAGAGGGCAGGTGTCATATGCTGTATTACTATTAGTAGGTAACGAATACAGATACCCTGGATACTATCCATATAATTCCATTCAGCTCTAAAATACAAACCACGATTATAAAATATTTTTATTCAAACAAAAACACCCCCCCCCCAAAAAAAAACCCCCACCCCAACCCGTGAGATTATAGTAGCGTTGCGTGAAAGCGTGATCTTTGTTACAAATGCGTGAGTCTCACGTCAAATGCATGAGACTTGACAGGTATGCAAAGATGGCAGCGTCCTTTTCCGTTGTATTTATGGGGGGGGGGGGGGCGCTTAGGCTATATAGGCCTATTGCATGCCATGTAGCCTACTTGCTACTGTAAATGCTTCATTTACTGTGTGTTGCTTATAGGATTGATCATCACTGTCGTTAATTGTTTTAATAATAGTAAATTCTTTAGTAGTGACATGAATGGTTCCTAATATTACTATAATGACATATTTAACATAGCTTGCATTCCATCTTTACGTCATTAACCGATCCTGTGTGTAAATGTTTTGAGACCATCACGGTACGAGGTAGAACGCATGCGCAAAACAAGATTTCCCTTCCTGTCTGCAGTTTTGTCTTTACAGGTGGGTTAACAAGAACTTATCAAACTAATTGTTTCCGGGTGTTGTTTTATTTTTGTTGTTGCTATCGTATTTTTATGGAGTAATCTATTTTGTAATTCTGAACTTTGGTTTCTTTACTATTTAGATTTAAACTAATTTTAAGCTTATCAACATTTGAGTTGCCGATGACCTATTTCTGCTTCCGTCTTTTCAATTTCACTTGCCCGATCTGTCACAGGTGGGTTCTGCCTCATTGTTTCAAAGCTGTCGTAAACAATAGATGGACAATTGAAAATATGTTGCTGTAAAGTAGTTGGGGTGCATATGCGTCCATTGTAACATAATACGTTGGTGTTGGTTTTAGAAGTGGGTTAACTTTAAATTTAATGGACTGGACAGAGGAAAAATTGGTGACAGCTTATGATTCATCACTGACTCAGACATCAGTTTCCTTTATTACTCTAAGAAAACACTGGCAGATATGCAGCTCCTCACCCCCCCCCCCCCCCCCCAAATACTTCAGTGTTAAACAAACAATTGGTAGAAAATAATAGGGGTTTTTGTAGTTTTTTTCCAAATTGCTAAAATACCTTTAAATTTGATTGCAGTTGTGTATTTATGCTATATTTATTTGAATACATGTTGCAGGAGTTCTAGATATTTCTAGACTCTGGCCACCAAATAATTACACTGGGTGAGCCTGATGACACGTGGGGAAAAAATACAAAAACTACGATTGTACAAAAACAAAAGAAACTGATCTACTAGTCACTTCTTTCGATTTGCTTTTACATGCATATTTCGCAAGCAATGTGTGGTTGCTAATAATCTGTGACCCACCAATATACCTAACCAGGGCTCACACAAGTGAGCCAAAAGAGCCAAAACTTTGCTTTGACCAGCTTGACTTCGCCTTGCTAGTCACAGTAAGGCGAAATCTGTGTCGCCTTTTAATAATAGTGACAACTTGCATTTTACTCAATTACGGATGAATGGTGAATAACTTGAGGAATACCTGTTCATAGATAATAATTAAGTGTTAAGTATCAGAGTTCAAAGCGACAGTGGTGCCACAAAATCATGCGACAGGATCAAAGCTCAGAGAACACCAGGCGGGGGGGGGGTTGGGGGTCGAAACACCCCCCGCTCAAGGCAAATTTTTTTTTTGTCAGAAAGCAGCTCGGCTAGCCAGCAGAAAACACCTCAGAATAGCCCTAGAAGGGGTCAATTTTTTTAAATTTTCGGGGGGAGGTCCCCCCAGGCCCTCCGCCATGGGCTTCGTGCCTGCAGCGCTCGCGGTGTCGGGCTTCACCAGACACCTCAACCCCCCCCCCCTGCAAAATTTCCTGCGCACGCCCCTGAACACCCGTGTTTAACTCTAACAGTATGACTACATGTGCTACTAACTGTTGAAGCGTATAACTTTAATTCTATTGTCAGGCGTGTGTGCTGAAAATTATACAAGGGTGGGGATCTCAACTATTTAGGGAGGTTGGGTCATACTTCACCGGAAAATACACTGAAAAATAATATTTGTTTGGAGCAGCCAACATTAATCTAAATGTATGCCAAAGTCGCCAATTTGCCAGCCATGTAAATTCTATACAAATGTTACTTCAAACAAAATGCGACAAGGTGCAGCAAATAAACGATCTTCACACCGTCACAGTTACAGTACCCATTCAGTCCGACATCTCCACCGTGATGGTCTATACTTGAACACCTCTTCTTCATGTTGATTTACCTTTTTGTTTTACAGATTTCATTTTTGTTGTTAGACGACTACACATAACAAAATGTCGAGCAGAAAAACCAAAGGCAAGACGACCAAGAAGAGGGCCCAGCGTGCGACATCAAATGTCTTCGCTATGTTTGACCAGTCGCAAATACAGGAGTTCAAGGAGGCCTTTAACATGATAGATCAAAACAGAGATGGGTTTGTCGACAAGGAAGATTTGCATGACATGTTTGCTTCTATGGGTATATTTAAATTATTTTTTAAAATTTAATCTCTAAAATTATTTCCTCCCCAAAATATTGATAGGTATAATTGTATGCAGGGATATCTTAACTAAATAAGTATTCTGGATTTAGGATGTCATAAAGTTGGTAAAATCTCCAAATATGACTTAGTTAAATATGGTGAATACGGATCATGTTTTATATACGGAATAATATTTTCCAATAGTGTTTCTTTGTTTGTTTTTCATCCTTTGTTACAGTCTATAATTAAAACAATATTTCCTATACTTTCAAAAATCATCCCTAAATTTGACCTTTGATTTTAATAATTTACTTGATTCTTTCCTATTCGCAAATAAAATGTGTAATGTCACCATAAATGATTGATGCTGAGCAGGCATTAAAATATGCACAGAATGTAGAGGTTATCACAAAATACAGGTTTGCTAATCTTTGGTTTACTTTGTTAAGACATATTTATTAAGTTTACAATTACCGTATTTGACCGGAAATAAGCCCATGTCTTTGAATAAGCCCACCTCCGTTTTGATAGCATTTAAGAAATTAGGCCCTCATTCATAAATAAGCCCACCCCCAACTTCGTCACCTTGTAAATAACATGAAATTGCAAGTTTGCTCAAAGTTCATTTAAAAGATAATTAAACACAAATGTAACACAATATTTTACCACCAGTGAGATTTAGCTGTCTAACAATAACAGTGTGTAACATTGTTTTCAATTTCCTGCCTGCAGTATTTCTCTGAAGTATCCAAGCCCAAGTATGAACTAAAAACCAATGTCTATTTTTACCACCACACTGGGTCCGCAGTTAATGCTAATTAAGCAAATACCTTATTCTGATTGGCTAAGAACAATGACCTTAGATTGACAATTCTTTGTAGTGTAAGCTGGCTGCCTGTGTCAGAAACGTGTGTATACAAAGAGTTTGTTGTTAATTGCTGTTGTTTTAAGTCTTCTCAGCATTAAATTTTGGATGTAAATAAACAGCACTGGTAAGTAATTGTAACATAGAAGGTGTGTTTCTGATAATTAGATACTAGTAAAAAAAACCCACAATTTAATTAATAAACAATTATTATTTATTAATAACAAATGGAACACTAATTAATAGATGTGCTACTAAACGTTTTTTTTTTCTTCCTAGTTCATTTAAGTATTGTTATTTATTTTAATTATTATTATTAAAAAATGTTTCAACAAAACTGGCCCCTTGTCTGGGAATAAGCCCACCCCGTGCCAAGCTCACAATGAGTTGTCTTGGCCCCCTGGGCTTATTTCCGGTCAAATACCATTATTACTATAAATTCCCTTCACGGAAACCATGGTATTTTGTTGTTCATTCATGTCACTGTTCTCGTTGTTTCTGATACTTATATGTGTTTAATATATTAAAGTAAGAAACAAAATTTTAATCCAAATTTAGGGGTCAAGATTTTGTGGAGAACGAAGTACCGTTCTTGACTTTCATAACATGTGATAACCACCTGATAAACTGAACAACCGTTCTCGACTTGTTTCAATGCCTGCTGAGAACTACAATTACTCGGGGTATCATTTTGGCTCCCATCCGCAAATTATTCTTTACGTAATAAGTCCATTTTGTTTAGCAGACATTTTAATTTATTTTTGAATATGTACAATTGAAATCTCAACTCAATAATATTTCTCAGCGAGATTTTTTTAAAATCTCAAACAATTTGAAAGTAATAGTAGTACTGGTACAGCGAATCACCATTTATTGTAAAACTTAATAGCATTTGAAAAGGGGGGGGGGGGGGGGGGTATTAAAATGTGGAAAATAAGCAGTTATTTACAGAAATCAGGTTTTTAAAACAACAGGCAGTAATTACTGATTACCTGTAAAACCAAAAAGATTAATGCTATTCTTCAAGGTTTTTTTTTTATTATTATTTTTTATTTTATTATATATATATATATAATTCTTTCCTTAATTTTTTTTTTTTTTTCTCAGGCAAAAATCCTACTGAAGCATACCTCGATGAGATGATGAATGCAGCTCCCGGTCCCATCAACTTTACAATGTTTCTCACAATGTTTGGTGAAAAGCTCAACGGCACAGATCCAGAAGATGTTATCAAAAATGCATTTGCTTGTTTTGATGAAGATAATACTGGTATGTACTTTGTGGTTTTGTTGTAGTGTTGGTATGAAGCAAAAGCAAGTGTGAATTTCTACTGCACAATATAAGTGAGTGACTGATTCAAACCCCACAGAGAAGAGACTGGTTTAAATGTTACATTTGGGACACAGGGATAGGATGTGTTCTTAGCGTAAGAACATAATCATACAAGACCGGGTTTGGGGAGGGAGGAGGTAAATACCCCCACCCCCAGTTCTGGAGTAAATCATTGAAATGTCTGTGTCACATCTTTGCTGGTTCGATTAACGATTCAGTCATTATTGTGAATTTGAATACATCATTAACTGACAATTAATGCAAGCAGCGTGCCGAAATCTAAACTATATGTTGCTAACGTCTTATTGCTCATTGTGACATTTAAGTTCAGGTGTAACATAGATCACTTGCTGACCCAATTCGAAGGAAAATTACAAGTTGTAAGTTTTGATATCACCTTAAGCATTGCAGCTTTGTTGTAGTTGGTTCATAATTAATAAATAAAATACTATAATCGCTTGCCTGTCGTACCATTTTTATGAAACTAGTTCAACTTTCCATTGCTTTTGATGATGGTACAAAGTGCTCATAGCAGCAGTTTTTTAGAATTTCCATACTAGTTCAGTTAGTAGTCTCTTGTCTTGAGGGTTTAAGGTTCAAAACCATTCAGAGGAGATTATATGTCACATCTTTAGTTTTCAAGTATATTTCTCAGTGTAAGCCCATTTCAATGGTAATTTTATTGATTACATTTCTTTGAAGGTCACAGATAAATTAAAATCTCAGCAGGTTTATGTATATAATACAGTTCAGTTTCAATGAGTATATTTGTGACCTGCTATTTTACAGGTTTTATTCCTGAAGACAGACTGAGAGAGTTGCTAACAACAATGGGTGACCGTTTTTCAGAAGATGAGGTAAGTTACAATTATATACAACTCAAGCAATTAAGAAAAAACCCACAGCAAATAATTGGTAAAATAGTGCCCATGGCATTTGCCACAGCAATTTTACCGTTAACATGTTTGCAACTCTAGATTGTAAGTAAATCTGAATGATGAGTGTTATTTGTTTTGTTTGCCAATATGCTGTAAGATTTATCTATACCAGTGGCAATATTCATTGACTAAAAGTATGTTACGTGAAGTTAACACATGAATGGATGGGAGAAAAAGACTCCATCAAATGCGGTCATGTGGGATAGAAAAAGTACACCCTTGGTGGTGGAAATTTTGACTCTGGGACTCTGCAAGCCTTGTCCCAGGTCGAAATTTCCACCACCTCGAGTGTACTTTTTCTATCCCATGACCACATATGATGGAGTCTTATATATAATGTTGATTAAACTATCGGAACTCTCTCTCTCTGTATATATGTATATCTACAAATATCTCATTATCACCATAAGACTTCAAGTGACTTGTAGGAGTGTATGTTAAACATTTTACTGAAAATAAAACACCCGTAATGTACCACATCCACGGTTCAATAATATACCAAGTTGTCACCCCCCTGCAATCAAATGGTCCCTGCAATGCATGTGCTATGAACAGTCAGTAGTTCAATGACCTAGTTGATACTCGCTTAATGCTGGTAATTAACATTATTTTCGATCATGCCCGATGATGCTGAGATTCAGATACTTAGTACTAAAGGGTGCAGTTACTGTTTTAATATTTACTTTTAATCTGTTTTCAGTTCACAAAGTAAATTTTATTTTTAACAATAAAGAAAAAGTACATCTCAGGGGTTGAGATATCAAATTTAGAAATTGAATGCTATTATTCGTTGGATATTACACAAAAAAAAAATTCTGTTAACAATTATGTCACATTAAGGTTATAAACAGTTTAAATTTCAGGGAACAATATTTTGCACAAATTGTCATTCTGTTCACATGTCGGTTGCCCAGCTTTAATTTAACAAGAACCGCCAATTGGTTACATGGGAATCATTACATTATAAAATTAAAAGTTGCAAACTTCTGGACCTTCAGAACTATATTCCAGAACTTCATGTATTCCAAAAATGTTTTAGACTAGAATTTTTGGACAGTGGGTTTGCTGTACAATATAGTCAAATTAAAAAATGCTATCTCATTGCAAAATGATTTTGTTTAAATTACATTTAGTCTGTCAATATGGTATATGACTATAATACAGATGTGGTAGGATTAAGTAAATTACAGTTAAACTGATAAAATTCATGAAACCTAACAGTAAATTAACTAGTTAAAAACACATGAATCGCCCTAAAGTTGATGCCAAAAATATTTTAAATTCTGTTTAATTATTTGTAAAATCGGTGTTTAATTAAGTCACAAATCCAACTATACTACAGATGTGTTAGGATTAAGTAAATTACAGTTACACTGATAAAAGTCATGTAAACTAACAGTAAATTAACTAGTTAAAAATCACATGAATTGACCTTAGAGTTCAAGCCCAAAAATATTTAAAATTCTGTTTAATTATTTGTAAAATCTGTGTTTAATTAAGTCACAAATCTGATGTTTAAAATTGTAACCAAAGTCCAAAAATCATATTTTAAATTCTGTCTAATAATTACATCAGTGTTTACTTCAAAACACTTTTACATTTCATATATCCACTCACGTAGTGAATTATCTCCCCTAACTGTGAGAATTGAATATGTATAACATTTCTTCTTTATATTTGTTGAGTCATTAATAAGTACAAAAGTCTTTACACTAACTTAAATACACGGACAACCATGTGGAAACAAAATACAGACAAATTCTTTGTTTACAGCTTAGATCTTTAAAATTGATGTGGGGTTTTGTTTTTGTTTCTTTTACAGGTGGATGAAATGTTTAGAGATGCCCCAATCAAGAGAGGGAACTTTGATTACTTGGAATTCACTCGGATTTTGAAATATGGCAAAAAAGACGAGTGATGTTTCATGTTTACTAATATTTAGTAGTTACACATACTTTCATCTGTAAAACAAAATAACATGTGCTGACTGACACACTGCTGTGGGCATTAACAGTGAAAACTATTCTTATTTGTATTATCATTAATTATTGTTGGTAGAAGTTAATTTTCTAGTAATGTCTAAAAGAGGTCACTATTTCATTGTCTTTTTAAAGTATTTAATTTTTTAAAACAAATATTTTATAAATTATGAAAAAGCAGTTATTAAAGTTGCGATTATTGTTTTAAATATTTAAATATTATATATAAAATTTTATAAATATAATTTTTTTTTTACACTGCACTCATGACACAGCAACAAAACTAAAAAGAAAAATGTAAAAAAACCCACCATGTTTACGATAAATGCCTAAATAAAATGTTTATTGTCTGTAAAATATTTAGTATTGAAAATATTTCTCAAAATTTTATCTTTATTTCACCTTAAACACCATTTACTATTTTAGCCTACTACACCCAAAAGGATAACATTTATTAATGATGGTGTCAAAAAATGTGATCTCCCATTTTGTACACTTTACTTGTCCTAAAAGAAGAGAGTATAATCTCTAACCAAGGTGCTTATTTTTGTTTTCACAGAGTATTCATTGGACATATTTTCTTGAATGTGATGCAGTGTGTCAGGTCAGAGTGTTAATGGAATAGCTAGAGAAGGCAGGAATTTCGGATATCAAAAATATCATACACATATGCACTGTAACATCCGCCTCGTTTTTTTTTCTTTTTCTTTTTTCTTTTTACACTGGTCATGTCCATATCTCTGTACATTGAAGAAAATATATCATGGAATATTGGCTTGATTTATTATGCTGTCTTGGGTCTTGTAGTTAATTAGTACAACTTACAGCTGTGCTTATGTGGGGTTTTTCTTTTGTCTTTTTGTAAACAAGATTCGGGGCCATGTTTTTAAAACTCTTAATATCCAGACTTTTTGTAAAGTGTAAACTGTTGCATGCACTTCGTGTGACGTTAAAGTCTTCAGACTTTATATAATTTAAAGCTTTGAGTCTAGCATGGTTTTGTCTTTGTTTTTTGTTTTTTCCTATCGATATCCAATATGCTTATTTCAACATTCATTATATTGAATTTTGTTAAAATATATATACATAAGTATATTATATATAAATGTACTTGCTATTAAGTATTTTTATAGGTAGAGCAGTTCTAACTATACCTTTCATTCCAAGTTTATCCTATTGTTCAGTTTGAATCTTGACATTCTTCAAATACAATATTTGATACATTATGAACAGAGATGGGATTATGTTGATGTTAGGTTATATATTTCTTTCTAAAAAAAAAGAAAGCATTCTTTATTTTTATTTGTTTTTGAATTCCATAATGTTATTTGAAAATCTTTTTAAAGTGGAAAGGTATTTTTTCAGGTTAGATGTTTATACATGACATCAGTAGGATGTATACTTAACAACATTCCTCAGATAAATTTGTTGATTTTGATGTGCTGCATTTAAATGCACGCCAGCATTATTTGTTAATCATGGTTGACAGAGTAACATTCAGATTTCTATTTTCGGTTTCAATTTCAACCACTTTGTTAGGAATACCAGGATCAGTTCCTAACTAAACTTGTTCATTTGTTAAACTGTAATTTCCAAGATACTGGGACCAAACATAATTACTTTGTTTATTTTATTATAACAGTGTTTATTTTATTATAACAATGTTTTGGTGCAAGTGACTGCTACTGATTCCAATTTGTCTTATTATTCCATTCAAATACTAATATTCAGTTAGTTGTATATGCCATTGCTGTTTATGCTACAGTATAATATATTATTAATATCAGATAAAATCAAATTGTGGGTGGGTGGGGTGTGAACTGTTCAACAATATGCGAGTCTCACAGTTCAGTTGTGTTACTTTATATTCCAAACCAGCAAGAAAAACATCTGTACTCTAGTCTATATCCAAGATAACTCTTTTAAGTATTAAATTTAGTCTCACTGCTTTAAATGGCAGAAGTTGCAGAATCCCTTATCATTTAGTCCTACCACTGCAATTAAAAAAATGTCCACTGCAAAAAACATGCAGAGGTTGGGGGGGGGGGGGGGGGGGGGGGGGGGGTCAAATATAGTCAATAGCAAAAAAGTGGCCTGGCAAATTAAAAACTTCACAGCATTACTGATTACTGTGAAGAAATGCAGGAGTTGTAATTCATGTAACTTTTTCATTTTCAACATTGACATCCCTGTTTACAGAAAACTTGTTCCTATCGGACATTTGTTTGCATATTGCATGTTGCAGTAATTGTTCAATAGGCATGTTGTAAGGTTGTGTGCATTCCAGTTATTATATTAACATATATTTTGGGTCCAAAATATATTGTTAATGGTAAAGTGATGGTGCATTTGAAGAATGAGAAAGTGAGATAATAATAATAAAAGAAAAAGTCTTCCACTGATGAGTTAAAAATATGAAATCTTTATTTTACCAAGTATAAACGTATTACTAATCATAGTATTACTAAACATATTGTTTAAACCTGTTGCTTAGAATGTAGACTGTTTTCATATTTTGGTGGGCATCAACATTTATGATTAGAGCACTAACCTTAAACTATGTTGCTAACTTCATCATGAAATATAAACCACAGTTAAGCCCCAAATTATGTCAACATCTACCTCAAAAACAGTGAATGTTCAAATAGAACTAGTATAGTTTATTGGATACGGGTACCTTCATGATATAAAATTACTGGTACACACAACTTGGTGGTATAACCAGGGTGGGGAAAAAAAGTTAAGTTTTTTTGGGGGGAGTGTTAACAAAAACAAACATCCTAATATGTGGTTATGGAGGTGTATTGCTCTCTAGCATCACATTTGGTTCTATTTTCAAGCATTTAAAAAACACATAAATTCCCACACTATGCCCCTACAACAAACTTTCCTGATCATGCCATTGAACACTTCATAACTGTGTATGCAGGAGTTTGGGGGGGGGGGGGGACCACCCTATTTTTCACCTTTTTTTCTTTTTTTAATGAGGTATCTGGAATCACTATGGTAGAACTAAAAATACTTAACAATAGTTATAGCTTTGTAGATGCAATGTATATACTTGTATTGTTATTAGCATGCTCGTACATTTCAGTTATCCATATATATCTTGCATTTTATATTTAATGTATTTGGTCGTATTTGTTGCATATTGTTCACTCGTCATTTGAGATGTAAGAAGTACTTTTGTGAAATAACTGCACATACCATGTATGGATTATTTTGGCTTGTCTAAGTTCTAAAATTCCAGTTGTTCAGGACTTAATATTATCTTGTTTTATTATTATTATTATTATTATTATTAAAGTGACACATTTGGCTCTCATGTAGATGAAAAAGCACATTCCAGTGTGGTCTGTATATACATGACTGTTACAATATTTTGTTATAATGTTTAATGTCTTTGTCTGCAACAATTAATGTTATTGGTATATGTTTTTGGTACTGGGACCATTCATACCATGTGTACTGTATTGGAAAATAACTTGTTTTGATATGCATTATTGGTTAAAAATGAACAAACCAACCAAAAAACTTAAGTGCGCAAGTGTTTTTCTCTAATGTTGTAATGTTACAGAAAATGTACTGTGGATAATTTGTAACATCTGTGCTTGGCATACTTAACAAAGCTTGTAATAACCGAACAGTGGTATGCTGTATGCTGCCTTTTCTGTTTATCATGTGATATACATGTACACTGTATAACCATTTATATATTTACTGAATAAATTTTACTACATCATGTTTATTCTTTAATTTTATTATATACATAGCAATGAAGTGTATATATATATGTGTGTGTGTGTGTGTATATATATATATATATAGAAACCATAAAAATTATATCCAGTGAAAAGTCATATTTTCACTGTATTTTAGCTACAGTGAAAATATAGAAATAGTCTTTACTTTTTTTTAAGTTCATGTTTAAATTATCTCCCTATGTGTCGTTTCTTCGTATTTGACCGTTAGGTGTGTAAAATAACCAGTGCTCTCCCACTTATACCTGTTCCAAAATAACATGGCACAATATTATAATGTAGTGTCTCCTGCCAGACAAAAAGAACACTTCCAAACTTAAAAAAAAGGCCTAACGCAGGCCATAGTATTACTACTATATATGCTATCCTTTCTGTAATAAATACATTTTAAAAATCTATGTGGGTTCTTCCTCTCATTCTCCAGACAAAAGTGGAATTTCGTTACAAATGTTCTCATCATTTCACAGTATGTATATGATCTTGTCGTTAATTGTAGGATGAGTTCTGGAGCTCTTGCTCCCAATGTCCAGTATAAAGATGGAAAAGGAAAGGAATGTTTGTTAAGCAACATGAGCAAATTTTAAACTACGTTATTTGGAGTGTCTAACTTGGTTATTTTGACACATTGCTGAGAGGGCTGCCTCAGTCGGTCTATTTCTGTATAAAAAGCAATAATGGGTGTTTTTCTTGGGCAGGACAGTACATACTATGACATTTGCAACAGAAGAAAAAAACCCTGAATCCACTGAGGTTGATCAGTGACACCTTGGATGGACGATCTACCACTGAGCAACATCTCGTCCCAGCATAAGAAGTTTGTTTTGTTTAACGACACAACTCGAGCACATTGCTTTATGAATCATCGGCTATTATTGGATGTCGAACATTTGGTAAAGTCTTAGAGAGGAAACCCGCTACATTTTTCCATTAGTAGCAAAGGATCTATTATATGCGCCATCCAACAGACAGGATAGCATACACCACGGCCTTCGATACACCAGTCGTGGTGCACTGGCTGGAACGAGAAATAGCCCAATGGGCCCATCGACGGGGATCGACCGCTCATCAAGCGAGCGCTTTAGGATCGACCTCTCGCCCCTGTATAAAGTAGGAGTAAGAAAAAAATATCTCGTTGACGTGAAAGACACCGCTTCTAATTAGTGGCATGGCTGGGGTTTTCTCTTAAGTTTGTGCATTACCTGATGCATGTTCTGAGGACGAACGTATCGTGGTTTCTCCCTATACTTGTTTTTGCGCCCGATGTTAGATGAATGTGATATGATAGAAGACGTCGGTATCAGTCAAATAGACCGTGAGCGCTCTATCGCTAGCCCGAGTACTCTGACTGTAGAGGGCTAGACGGACATTTGGATAGATATTCAAGGCTGAATATATGTCCAAATGTCCGTCTAGCTATCTACAGTCAGAGTACTCGTGCTACTCTACCACATGAACGCACACCACTCATGGATCACGAAGATAGTTAACCAGCGAGGCCAAAGCACCAATCGGATACAATGTGGTGTGTCCATGCAGACACTTTAAAGCTCATTCCATTCCTCCCTTTTAGTTTGTATTCGTGATTCTATTCTATATAAGATTATAGGACCTTAAAGGCACGGTGTAAACAAGTAGACATTTCGGGGGGGGGGGGGGGGGGGGGGGGGGGGGGGCACAAAGCGCCCAAGTTTCTAGAGGGTTCGGGGGATTTACTGCCAATAATATTTTCCACCCACCCTGATCCACCGTGCCTGCTCTATCCTGGATACGCTGCCGCCTAAACTGGCTACGATGGGACCGGCCTCGGTGGCGTCGTGGTAGGCCATCGGTGTACAGGCTGGTAGATACTGGGTTCGGATCCCAGTCGAGGCATGGGATTTTTAATCCAGATACCGACTCCAAACCCTGAGTGAGTGCTCCGCAAGGCTCAATGGGTAGGTGTAAACCACTTGCACCGACTAGTGATCCATAACTGGTTCAACAAAGGCCATGGTTTGTGCTATCCTGCCTGTGGGAAGCGCAAATAAAAGATCACTTGCTGCTAATCGGAAGAGTAGCCCATATAGTGGCGACGGCGGGTTTCCTCTCAAAATCTGTGTGGTCCTTAACCATATGTCTGACGCCATATAACCGTAAATAAAATGTGTTGAGTGCGTCGTTAAATAAAACATTATTTTCTTTCTTTAGCCACGGTGGTCTAACTGAAGACAACCACGATGTCACCAAGGGCTCAGTATTTCAAGTTCAAGCATGCTTTCATGGATGTAACTGGGTTTATGAAACAGTATGACAAAAAAAACAAAAACAACCCAAGACAACTGTCATACGTTTAAACGGCAAGGGATCTTTTATATTGTTTATATTTTATTTATCTGTTCTATCCAGTATACAGGATCTCATATAGGTCTACCAATAGTGGATCATTGATATCGTATATTTATTATTTGGACTAACCACTCTCATACTTACTTTACTTTATTAGCGTGCCTATATCCAAAAGAGGTTCAGGCACTCATACTAGTCGAGCTCAACGTTTGTTAGAAACATCTTGAATGTTCTGGAAAAACCTAGTAAGTCTACACCCTGTCAGGATTAAGCAGCCACTTATCAAAACAACTTGCTTTGTGATTATTTGTTCATCACTCAGGAAGAGTAAATTAGGGAAAACATGTTTTTGTTTTTATTTTGACAGTTCCATCGCAACTTGACTTGCTAGGTTTATCAACAATAACCTAGCAAGTCAATAAAATTGGTTTCTTTATTCCACACATCTTGAAAAAATACAAACTGCCGATCTAACTGAACTCCAGGGCAAATACAAAATATAAAATACACAACCAGTCATTTGAAACCCCCTCTCAATTATTACCAGCAGACCTTGGAAGAGGACCACAGTTCACAAAAATTCACAAAATGTGCATTTTACCTCCAAAAGGCCAATTTAAACCTGGCTACATCAAAATGTTGATTACATCAGTCCAATTTTTCCATAATTATACAGGATGGCACAGTAAAAATAAATGTCCCAAAATCTAATGCATTAATCAATCATGGAAAGGTGCTCTGAGCTTTCCCTTTATAGTGCACTTTGGCAGTCTTGCAAAGTCAGAAGTTTTTACTTCAGCAGCCGTTTAGTCATTACAAATAGGACATTTTAGTTTTATTGGGCCACCCGTCAGGAAAAACCTAGTAAGGGTTGTCAAGGATTTTGGTGTAGTGTTGATTGAATACCTGACGAGGTGGGGTGGGGTGGGGTGGGGGGTTACATAATTCCCACTGATGGCTACATCAGTCACCACAAGGTCATGGCTAGCATCATTACTGGGCAGATCTAGCCAGAATCTCTTCTTTGCAGGGACAAAACACTTGGCTAATTTCAGGAGCTTTTGTTTTTTCGCTGCAGGGATGCCTCTCAGCTCCACCATTACTCCCGGAAACGTCAGGATATCAAACTTTGGCTTTAAAAACTCGATTTCTACAAATTCATCACCAAAATTCTGCTTGTAAAAGAGTGATCGACAACCCTTATGGAATTCAACCTCGGAAATGCTAACCAGTAGTGGCAACTGCACATTCTTGCTTTGGCGAGTCTTATGCCCATCTTGAAAAAAGTAGAAGTCGTTGTAGTGCATAACTACTGTTGAAGTGTGATTGCTGGCCCTGGCACACAGATCAACAAAATCTTTAAAATCAGGGATTTCTGGGTCTTTCCTCATTGTGTTTCCTGCGTCATGATTGGCTAGTTCGACTTGCTAGGTTTTGCCAATACAAATAGTAAGAAATGTGTTGAGGAAAAACCTAGTAAGTATCAGAACAATGCCCCACTTCAGTTTACTAGGTTTTGGCTGAATAAATGAATCAATACTCGGGACCTGCTAGGTTTTACCATTACAAAATTCGTGAAACCACGGATGATTTTTTATTCTTACATGTTTTATATGATGAGGTAAAAACCTAGTAAGTCCAAAAATGGTCCTAACCCAATTTTGACCAAAATCAGACGTACTACGTTTTTCCAGAACACTCAAGACATGTCCGCAGTAGAGACTTTAGGGAAGGTCTGTGTATTAAAGATTAATATTGAAAACTGAAGGGTTGCGTGGGGTTTTCTGCCTTCAATCTTTTGAATGGTAGATGCTTTAAACAGCACTTGGGATATTTTTTATTTAGCTTTTCTTGTTTAATATTAAGCTAGACAAAAGTGTGGACTAGGCTTACCAGTTTCAAAACAGCAATGCGTCGCGTGATATAACAGCCGGTTTTATGAAAAAAGAAAACAAAGACGTTGTCCAAGAGACAGGATAATTCTATGCATTCCATGTCCAAGTAGTTGTATTAACGTGTCTATATCCATTCAAGATTCAGTCACTATTCATTCCAATATCCTGCAATATATAACTAAACCTGAATACAATATTAGAATAAGTTTATATACAAATATATATTCCAGGTTAATACTCATAAAATACATTTCCTTGCATGTAAAATTAATGTCCAGTTACGATAATGAAAGGATATTAATCTTTAAAGAAAAACAATCAATGGCAATGGTGTAAATGCATTATGATTATCAGCTAAGGAGATGTGGCAAATGAACAGGTGCAGCTCTAGTATTTTTTTAATTGGTGGCTAACAGGAAGCACACACACACACACACACACACACACACAGAGAGAGAGAGAGAGAGAGAGAGAGAGAGAGAGAGAGAGAGAGAGAGAGAGAGAGAGAGAGAGAGAGAGAGAGATGTACATCTTGATCATAGGGTGGGAGAATGCATCAAGCCTCCGGTCCGATAGTTTATATTACCGAGAACAACCACTTTATAACAACATTGCAAATGTGTCATCAAGAGAAATCTGTTCCATTGTCTGTGTCTGTTCTATCAGGACCAAAGTACTGAGATGTTCGTTCCAGTTTTTCCATCGCTTCTTTGTACCTAGCATCGGCATCAATAATTTTCACTTTGACGTAGGTACTTTGAGCGTCTAGCTGTGAATTATCATAAAAATCCTGAAGCACGTATGGCCTGTTAAATTCGGGACTTAGGTATGTCTGAGCACTTGGCACTGGTTGGTATTTAATCCAGTCGCTTGGGTTCTTTTGCTGTGCGGTAGCTTCAACATTTCGTTCTCTTCTCGGGCTTGTTCGTGTGTCTTTGGGACTTGGCGAATCACTGAGTTCGAGACTGGCCCGCGGTAGATTGGACGCAATGGCTACTTCTCGTTTTAAGCGCATGTTTTCCATGTTCCGCTTCTGACAGCAGGCACACGTCAACGTGCTGCGTCCATCCAGTATCTCATGCTGCACGGGCATGGCGCTGCTGTATTTGGAATAGTTGAGGTATTCCTCTACCACTTGTTCAACGTCATCGCCGCGTCTAGACCCCGAATACGGCTTGGGCCGATCACTATTTGTTGGTTGTCTTGGCAGAACCTCCTCGGGCAATGTCTGAACCACTATCGGCTTGTTTCTCTGTACCAGTACCGTCTTCTTCTCGGAAAGCCTTGGTGTGTAAAGGTTGGAGGTCTCCTTTATTGGGGTCAGCGGTTTTAATTTCGCTTTTGATGCTTCGTACTTCTGCTTCGCTTTACTCATATTTGCAGTTGATGTCTTGGTAAAGAAATCGTGTCACTATAATTACAGTTTCATCACCATAGCTGAAATGTAAAATAAGATATGTGTTATATGTATATAATAACAGTGTATAGGAATTATAACTGGAAAAGAAGTTAAAGCCGCACACCCTAGTTACATCCAGCGAAAATAAATTATAATTTGGTTAATCTACAAACCTGTAACACACTTAGATCACGTTTTTATCAAATGGAGTGAAAAAGCAGGTTTTATATCGATAAATACCATGGGAATCCCCATGTCCCAATTGCTTGAAATAATTTTGAAAGTTTGTATTCTGATGTCACCGGTAGATGTCGCTCGAAGCACAACAATGCCTACGTCACAACAAATTTCACAGACTTGGGGTGCGTTCTTTTCACCTCTCCTGGACATGTTTCAACTGTTCTGTCCTGGTTGTATCCCCTCTCCAGATATCGTAGGACTTAGCAAAATTATTGGTTTTAAGGGTTTGTAACGTTTTGTATTGAGATACTTACTTGTCTGAACTTTATTGTTACTGAAAATGTTCACGAACTGTGAAGAAAAATCTCACAAATGAACAACAACAAATGATGTTGATCGCGCGAACCGTGCACGAGAAAACAAACCGAACCAAAATGATAACGGTCACGTGGTATACCAACGTCTGTGACATTGAAATGGAAATATCCCGTCTAAAAATACATTAGACCTTGTCTGCTCAATGGTTTTTTCTCAAATGTGCGCCCGTTTTTTCAGAAATAGGAAAAATGCATTTTGTGGTATTACAAACACCAGGATTACCAGGATTACCAAAAAAACACTTCAGGTGAATGGAAATGTATATTCTAAATAATAAACGGTAAGTAAAGTGCAATTTTATTTGTGAAAAAATGGGTTTAATAGCGAAAAACAACGCCGTAATGGTTAACAACTAGCCGTAACTAGGGTGTGTCCCTTTAAGTAATGGCCAGTTTAAAAAAAATACGTTATTATTAATTTTTTTAATCAGATAAGAATTAACCACACCCGTCTTAGTAGTAAGGGGTTGTCTTGTTTGTTACTACTGTTGCTTTTAAGAGTCGTAATAGATATGTAATATTTTTAAGTCAACGGGTTGCAAAATTCTAAGAATTCATTTAACAAACTACATGCAGAACTTTAGCTTTTTATACATAGCCTGCTCCTAACGAATAACAGTAAGATGTCTCGTATGTTATTCGACACAGACGTGGGGTCAAACCTCCTCGGCGGACCCATTGGGTTTCTCCTGTCTCAACAGGGCTACACGACTGGTATATCAAATACCGTGGAATGTGCTGTCGTGTCTGTGGTAAAGTGTTTATAAAAGATTCCTTGTCGTCAATAAAACAAATATAGCGAGTTTCTTCTAAGACTATATGTCAGAATTACTAATTTTTTTATACCCAATAGAAAATAGCCAATAAATCAATGTGTTCTAATTATGTCGTTACAATAAACTGGACTACTGATAAGACGCCAAAACAGCATGTACCACCAATCAAGGGACGGAAAAAATTCAAACTGAAAGAAGTTTGTTTTGTTTGAAGTTTGTTTTGTTTAATGACACAACTAGAGCACATTGATTTATTAATCATCGGTTATTGAATGTCAAACATTTGGTAATTTTGACATATAGTCTTAGAGAGGAAACCCGCTACATTTTTCCATTAGTAGCAAGGGATATTTTATATGCAACATCCCACAGACAGGGTAGCACATACCACGACCTTTGATATACCAGTCGTGGTGCACTGGCAGGAAAGAGAAATAGCCCAATGGGCCCACCGACAGGGATCGATCCCAAACCGACCGCGCAACAAGCGGGCGCTTTACCACAGGATTACGTCCCGCCCCTCCAAACTGAAAAGAAGACGCATGGTTTCACCACTTATTGTATGTTACTTTTACAAGGCAGCAACAACGGATCTTTAATACATGTATGCACTTTCCCCAGTACAGCTGTGTACATTCACAAGTGTAGGCAGTTATCAGAAATCTGAAGTGTTGTAATCTACCGTAACACTTTAAACTTTATCTCTTCACTTGTTTTCCTTCTTTTGTTTTCTTTTTATCTTATAAACAAAACTGCTTGTTTCTCTGCCATTCCGACATCATTTTTTGCCGACATTCCTCGGTGCCGGATCCAGGAACAAATGGGGGGCGGGGGTGGGGGGGGGGGGGGGGGTGGTAAGAGAACAAGGGCACATGGACCAATTCCTGAAAAGGGCATCCCAATGTTCTTAAAAATAAAATAAAAAGAGGCACTTGAATATATTTAGGAGGGATGGGTCCCCTGGTTTCCCACTGGATCCGCCTCTAACCAGTTACTATCACTAAAATACGAGTCGGGGACAGTGTTGGTAGAGTGCAAGTAGACCGAATATGTCTGTCTCTATAAAGCTATATTTCATACTTATTTTTAAATTATGTTTGTATTTATATCTTTAAAGCCATTGAACATAAGATATAAATATAAAACAGACAAATTAGAACATGGTTTCGTTGTTAATACTTGTTCTGAAATTAATTGTGCTTGCAGTTGCTACATTTGAAACTTAAACAGCAGGGCGCTTCCATTATTGTTTCAGGTTGGTGAAGGGACAATGGATTTTCAGTACACTTAACAAGTAAAGGAAACACAATACGACACCACTGTTTACTGACAGGTTATGGTTCGGGGATTGTTTTATATGCCAATGGCAACAGGGAACAATATAAATAATGAAGACTTAAGCGCACGGAAGCATACAGGTTGATTATTTTAAGAACACGTCTAAACTATTCAGTCAGTTTACAAACTGCGATTTAAGTAGTTTCAGTTTAACACGTGATATCCACCCCCTCCTAAACCACTGTACAGGTTTTAGTACTAAGTAAATAAAGATCGTAATAAATGTGTTGTTATATCTTACGGCCAGTTTGGAAGGCTGTGCAACTGCTAAGGTTCTTACAGGCCCGACAAGTTAGGTGTATTATTTAGGCTTATATGTAAAGACATGCTCAACGATAACACATCACAAATCTTACAACAGTCAAAGCAAGTTCGTAGTATGTTACTCCAGTAACCCCATGTATGTATGTATGTATGTATGTAGGCCTATGTATGTATGTATTGTATGTATCTGTCTGTCTGTCTGTCTGTCTCTCTCTCTCTCTCTCTCTCTCTCTCTCTCTCTCTCTCTCTCTCTCTCTCACATATTATTATATCTGTAATATATATACACCTGTGTGTGTATGCATGTTCGTACGTGTGCATGTACGTATGTATGTGTATACATGTGTGCATGTCTCTCTCTCTCCCCCCCCCCCTCTCTCTCTCTCTCTCTCTCTCTCTGTGTGTGTGTGTGTGTGTGTGTGTGTGTGTGTGTGTAAACATGAACTACACTATTACACATACCTGTATTGTGAAAATGGCTCAAATGACGTCAACAAAAACAAGAGCTCTAATCAAACAGTTTCGTTTGGTTCTTCCCAACAACACAAATCTCCACTCAAAGGATTTTGTGACCAGGTTGTTTTGTTGTTTGTTTTCTCGACGGAACACACCTGACTCTTTTAATTAAACCAGCGATATAAAACTATATTGATTTGTGTCCTATCATTAGCAATGTACGTCCACCTGTACACACGTTCTGGCATGATGCCACGAATGGGCACGTCGGAGTTAGTCGACAGGTAGACTAGCTCTGCGTGCCTGCGAGGGAACATTATCATAATCAAATTACAAGTTGCGCGATAATGAACTCCCATACAACTCAAATATTCGCTCGGGCAAGAGGGCATTGAAAAACAAACATTTTTTTTTTTTTTTTTTTTTTTTTTTTTTTTTTCTTTTTTTTTTTTTTTTTTTTTTTTTTTTTTTTTTTTTTTTTTTTTTTTTTTTTTTTTTTTTTTTTTTTTTTTTTTTTTTTTTTTTTTTTTTTTTTTTTTTTTTTTTTTTTTTTTTTTTTTTTTTTTTTTTTTTTTTTTTTTTTTTTTTTTTTTTTTTTTTTTTTTTTTTTTTTTTTTTTTTTTTTTTTTTTTTTTTTTTTTTTTTTTTTTTTTTTTTTTTTTTTTTTTTTTTTTTTTTTTCGTTTTTTTTTTTTTTTTTTTTTTTTTTTTTTTTTTTTCTTACTCGTAATCAGTTACTAACCAACGGCACACATAAATATTGATAGACTCCGTCCAACGTCTTGAATGAATGGTCGAGGACTTTGGCAAGCATAAACAATAATCTCGAAAAGCCATTTCACTCAATGAAAACGTGTTCACATTATTTCTGTCTAGATTAAGTAAGTGTTCCTGTAAGGCTGGCATGTTTAGTCCAGTGTTTGCGATGAACGTATTGTGAATGCTTTATAGTGAACAGTGATCGATGTATAGTCAGTTATGAATAACACCAGGACCCCGTTCCACGAAGTGATCTTAGCCCTAAGATTACCGTAAACGCATAGCTACCCTAACCACTTAAGTTGATCTTAGGGCTAAGATCACCTTAAGTACATTAGGTAGTTATGCATTTAAAGTGATCTTAGCGCTAAGATCGCTTCGTGGAACGGGGATCAGGGGCCTAATTCACAAAGCTCTCTTAGGCTCTGCTAGACAACAAAGCATCCTCTTTGCAAGTCTTTTAGCATGCACTGCGATATCGCAAAGTTGCTACTGTTTAGTGAATTAGGCCCCTGACTTGCTCAAGCGGCTACATGTCTAATATGGAGCCTAATTTACTAAAGTCTCGCAACTTGGCGATCTCGCAGTGCAATTCAAATATACATGTGATAATATATATATATATATATATATATATATATATATATATATATATATATATATATATATACTGAACAAAATAAGAACCTTCCGCTAACTTTGCTTGAACATAACTTGATGAAAACAAACCGGGGGAATAATTGTTATATATGCGTTTAAAGAGTGTTCCATGATGCATCGTTTGGTGCAAAAATCATGGCCATAGGTTAACAGAAACTGGGAGAAATGTTGACCAAGTGTGGTAGGGGTTAACAAAAACAACACCCACTTAATAACGGGTATGACCACCTCTTGAATTGACCACTGCAGTGCATCGCAGGGGCATAGAATTGACTAAAGTGTTGATTTCTGCCTGTGGAATATTGTTCCATTCGTTGACAAGTTCGTTGACGTTAGCGGGTGGGTTGGGACGACGCCTCAATCGTCTGTCCAGACTATCCCAGACATGCTCGATGGGGTTGAGATCAGGACGTTTAGCGGGCCAGTCATCAATGAAATCAATGTTATTTGTCCTAAGAAAATTTACAGTGTCTCTAGCTGTATGAGAGGTGGCATTATCATGCTGAAAAATCGAGATGTTGGCGTTGTTATGGAACAGAGAAATGACGTGACGAGCGAGAATGTCATCGCGGTAACGTTGAGCATTTAAATTGCCATCAATGACGACTAGTGGTGAACGATAACCGTGGGCAATGGCTGCCCAGACCATGTCACAACCCCCACCCCCGAAACGATATCGTTCAAGAATACAACAGTCAGACTTTGTTACTGGTTTAGACGTTTTGGGTTGATTTACTTTCAGGAAGTTGCTGGCATTTTTTCCGTTTTTTGGTCGGAGTTTTAATTTTTTGTTTAGTTATTCTTTTCAGCATTGTTGCCCTTGTGGGTAAGTAGTTTTTTGGACGAGTCGAGAGTCGGTTCGCTGTGGCTTGCTTGTTCGTTTTTTTTTGACAGCTGTCACGGCGGACGCGGTAGCTTCAATCCCGTGTTTGTTGGTTTGATTAGTGTTGGCCGGTACGGTAACATCCATCATGTCCGCTGTGGTTTCACTGATGGTGTTTGGGTTCTCCTGCTGTATGAAGTTTAGTTTTTTTTTGGGCAGTTTTTGTTCGGCGTTCGTCTGTTGAGGTCGGTTTTGAGTAACTCGTGGATTTTTGTTTGCTTCAGTTTCTGTTTGATAGTGAAGCTTGAGACTTCCTGACCTTCCTGACCTTGACAGTTTCTGTTTGATAGTGAAGCTTGAGACTTCCTGACCTTGGTTCTACCTCTTTATTTTTGTTGCCTAAGGCGACTGGCAGTAATTGGAGGTTCTCATGTTTGTCCTGATTTGGGTTTGTTTTTAGTTCAATTATTTGGCCTAATTCTATAAGGTTATTCTCGTCCCCTTTGATGAAGGTATCTCCGTTTATTAAACGCGTGTGGAAGATTTTATCAGTTAGGTTTGTTGTTGCTTCGGCAACGGTCTGTTACCAGTACATGTACTGGTACAGAGTTGGGTTAGTCCCGTTAATTTTAATTTGCCTAACTCCATTTTCGCTGTTTTCTTTTTCCATTTTTGTTTTGTTTTTTGTGGCTTCTGCCCGGAGTGGCGAGTATGTCAAATTTGTTTTTAATGGGGATTTCTGGATGGATATCATTTATATCCATCTCATCTTCTGGTTCACTATCCGAAAACAGGTTAAACTCTTGGCTCAGATTAAGAGACCCGGGCCGCTTTATCGAGCTCCTGGGATTCGTGGGGGTGGGGCGGCAGGTGGATTTACGTGCTAGGTTTAGCGCCAGCTCCTTTGTTTTAAGGTGGGGGTTAAGGCTGACGAATTCAGTTTCAGGGTTTAATTCCTTATCTATTTTGTTTTTTCTACCTTTTTTGGTGGTGGTGGGCTTACTGGGTTGGGGAGGTGGGGTAGGAGATTTTGGGGTGGGGGTTGGCTCTTTATCGTCCTGGGTTAGGACGTGAATTTCTTCCTCGGCTATGTTGGGCGTGGTTTTTTTGGTTTGATTTTGTTCAGCCATTTTGTTTTTCGGTTTAGCGGGGTTATTATGTTTTTTTTTCCTATTTCGTTTGGGCGTTTTAAGGCTTTGTTGAGCTATCTAGGTAATTTTGAGTAGTATTACGATATACTTATATTATTGTACAACTAGAGCTAATTAAAAAATAAGTTTATTAGTAAATTTAGTAATTAATATAGCGAGTTAAGTGATTTAGATGATGATGACAACTAGTTTAACGTGCCCATATACCACTAGGGTTTCGAACACGCCCATCCCGAGCCCGACCTCCGATAAGATCGATAGCCTGACTCGGGATGGAGGGAGTGATTTAGACAAAGGCTTTTCTTTGCGGACCTGAACGGAGCCAGTAATTTTCGTTATTTTGTTATTGTTTTTTAGGTTTAGCAGCGTTTTGTCACTAAGTTGCTTTTAATTAAAAGTTTAAACAAGGTCTATAATATTCTCTGTTTTGGGTTGAGTTTCCTTAATTATTAGTGGTTTAGTAACTTAATACATGAATTAACAGAAACAGTTCTAAAGAGATAAGGTACACAATATATTTTGCTATACGGTCTTAGCGGTTTCGACTTTATACAAATAGTGTTTTTTAATATAATATAATGAGTTGCTAGCGGTTTATCAACTTAATACATGGATTGAAAAAACACAGTTCTAGAAAATTCAGGGTACGGAGTATACATGAATTAACAAAAACAGTTCTAAGAGATCAAATATACAATATATTTTACTAAAAGGTCCTAGCGGTTTTGACTTTACAAAGTGGTGTTTCCTAATACAATATAATGAGTCGCTAGCGGTTTATCAACTTAGTACATGGATTGAAAAACACAGTTCTAGAAATTCACGATATACAATATGTTATACTAAAGAAGGTCCTAACGGCTTTGACTTAATGCAAATAATATTTTCTATTATGATAAAAGAGAGTTTTTTACCTTGGTCCAAGTTCAATGACTAGCAAGCAGTAGAATATATCTGACTAGCAAGCTGGAGAATATATCTATATATATCATATAGTCTCTATATATACAACACAGGGTAGGACCCGTTCCATGGAGTGATTCTAACTAAATACTCATAAACTCCAACCAGGACCCGAACGCCCGAGAGTCTCACATTATCTAGACCCAATTGTCGCACATAACAATCGTTCTTTGCGCCTACCATGATGCTCGAAGTATACCCCTTTGAGAGACACTCTCAAATTGCCATTTTCATTGTCCGCGACAGTATTTTCGTTTTTAGAAAAACCAAAGAGCGTCAGTTAGATGGAAAGTACGGTTTCTTCAAACAAGGAACGCGACAATTTGCAGTCCTTGAATTAAATTAATGGGTGTGCGGAGATACCATCATGCTCACGCCCTTGAAGAAGGGAAGTCTGTAAAGGGGCTTTTTCATATCTTTGTGTTGTATTTGCTGTATCGCCAGCACCTCATGCATGGTTCTGATGTGCGTAGAGATGTATAAAACTAATTTCCACATCATACTATAAGAGTGTAATGGAAAAAACTAATTCAATTAAGCCATACACGTTAGAGTTTCGAACGTCTTTTTTAAAAAAACAAAACAATATTTATTTATTCAATAAATGAAGTGAATTCGACGTCAGACTACAGGAATTTTGACATTAATGACACATTTATGTGATTGATGAATTGGGGCCCATTAATATGCAATAACAATATTACTCCACCATATGATATTTATGATGCGTTTGACATTTACCGTTATTGGTTTTTGTAATCATCCTCACTATTAGCTGCATGTCCTAGAGCAGACGCCAAAGGTGACTGGTGGCATCAGATAGAATTAACGAGGATAGCAGACGGACATGGCGTTTTAAAGTTCCAGAACAGTTTCTGATAGGTGTATTAACACCGTACAGAGAGCTGTCAGAGATCGACTTAGTAGTTATATCTCGGTTAGGCCTAATGGGAGTTAATTTAAAGATACAGTCATGAGTGTCCTGGCATTGTGTGATGTTTTTGACAAGGGGCGGGCGTAGTTCAACGGTAAAGCGCTCGCTTGATGCGCGGTCGGTCTAGGATCAAAACAAAACAAACTTTAGCTTTGCTTCCGACTAATAAAATTATTTTAACGACTAAAATTACAAACTGAATACAGTTTCTTGTTTCGAGTATCAGTATGTGTATATGGTTATCTCCGTGTCCTCATTTTTTGTAAGAAGCCCAAACTGGATTTGGTCTCCTAATAATTTCGTACGTACAAAAAATATACACTAGTATTAAGGAATAAAATGTAGTTTGACAAAGTCCAATATTGGGACGATTATAAACACATTTAATATACAGCCACTAATATCTGATGCAGGAAAAATGTATTCAAAATGCAATTTTAGTCATTAAAACGACTCTATTGAAGGCAACATCTTAAACTCAGGATTGTACCTTTAAAGGGTGTACTTGGTTTTACTATTTATAAACAGCCAACAGTGGGGTATTAAAACGTCTCAATTTGAGGCAATAAACTAAGGACTGTCCCTTTAAAGCGTGTACCTTTTTCTTTTTATTATTTATAAACAGTCAACAGTTGGATATTGACTGAACGCCAGTGTATGGAGAATTGTGATGTGGTGTCTCTCAAGATCAGTTTCGCCATGATCTTTCTGAGTGGTGCACTGGTAGGCAGTATTAACAACCATGCTAACTGTTTGTACAGATTGGTTAGTTAATGTACCACACTGTGACTTTCGGGATTACAATATCTTAATGGAAATATAGATTTATAGCTAACAGTTTACCTAAAACAACTTTAATTCTCATTATTTCATTCGCAGGACTTGAAAGTGATATTTATTCGTGTTCTCCTTTTGGACAAAAACTTCAGTAGCATCTAACCACCAAGAAATACCTACAGACGAAGAATAAATGTGTCAGCTTATAAACATCGTTGTGTGAAATTCGTCAATTGTGTCGAGTAACACTATTTTTAACTGAAAAACAAATGTTGGATAATGTCAATAATTTGAGACTGGCCGTCAGTAACACGGTTACCGTACTGTCACCATGGGTGCGGATTTCGGCTGCAGTCACTCTTTCCTCTTAGGTTTAGTGCGATCTCTTATTGCTTTCCGTCAGTACATTTACCTCAAAAATAAGAGAGTGTAGTTTAGCCTACGAAGTGATATTCATTTCGTCCATGTTTAAAGGCGCAGACCCTAGTTTCAGCCTGCAAAAATGGACACTAAGTTTAGTTAATCTACAAACCTGCTACACACATTTGGATATGGTTATAACAGAGAGAAGCTAGAGTCTGTGATGTATAAACAGGAAAATACCGTCAAAAATAACTAGAGCTTGTCTAATTAATCATTAATTCCTAGACGAACGTGCGTTTTTAAATATTAGGGTATGTCGCTTTAAAGATGTCTTTTAACCTGTCAGTGAAGTATAACAACAGTTCGGTTATTAAAGATACAGTAGATGATGACATTGAAGCATCGCAGAACATATCTGCTGGGTTTGGAATAGCTGGGTTGTGCTTCATAATATTCGGAATTTTTGGAAACATTATCGCTATTGTTGTGTTGCGACAGAAGCCCATGCGGTGTCTGGGTACAAAGTTATTAGTCTATTTGGCTTTCGTGGATATTCTGTTTTTAGTGCTCGGCGGTTTGCGCTCAGTAAACTATCTTCTTGTTGAGAAAGTTGCCATAAGGGCATTAAGTGAACTAAATAACGTGATGCGTCCACCTTTTATGACAGTATACATGGCGGAGATTTACATGACTTCGTTAATTACCGTACAGCGGTACGTTTCTGTCACAAAACCGTTAGTGGCGAAAAGGTTGATGAGCGAGAGACGGCTCGTTATAATAATGGCGGTTCTAGGGGCCTGGTGCGTCATCTTCAACATACCACTGTGGTTAGTGTTTTACCCTGTTTTCTACTACAACACTGACATGAATATAACGTGGATCCGTCACGATACCTACGTGATGCCAAACAATGTCCCTTTTTACGAATCCACCTTTTACGCTACCGTGTACAGTAGATACCTCGACTTTATATTTCACTTTCTGATCCCTGTGTCTGCCATGTTTATATTTAATATTCTCATAGTGCGAACAATCAAACAACAGTTTAGACAGAGTCAGCAGATGAAAACCCAATCAGACAACTCCGACAGTCGTCTGACAATTACGATCATTGCTATAACCACTTCGTCATTGGTGGCTTCTTTCCCGCACACTGTAGACTTTGCCCTGTTTGAGATTCTCAACTGGGAAGCCAAGTGTTCCTTGGCGTGCATTACTTGTGGGCATGTTGCTATTCTTTTGGTGACTGTAAACTGTTCTCTCAACTGCGTCTTCTACTGTGTTTGCGGGTCAAAATTTCGCCAGATATGTTGGGGTCTGTTGTGTCCTACATGAAGAAACAAGGAAAGCGATGCCTCGCAGCAGACGGAAACATGGCCCGAGTCCAGCCAGAAGGAGCAAAACAACGTTCGCCAGACTGGTTTATGCGCTTCAATATAAACCAAAATGGCCACGCCGGAACCAATCAAATAGTTCGCGAACGTTAGCGAAAAATTTTGCTGGCTGAACTTGGTTGGGGTTACTATCTTCGAGAATCACATACCCCGTTTGTTTTACGACAGAGTACCAGTGAAGAGAAATTTAGCACGCCGCTGTGACTTATACAAAAGATTAAAACTTTATTGAAAGTTTATAAACCACGGCGCCAGTCTAACTGATGCAGATCTTACGCGTCATTCCCGCTGTAAGTTTCCATTGGTAGATTTTACCTAAGTCAATGTCATCAATGTGACCGCGTGTCCTAAACTGACGGTAGTGTCAAAGTGGAGACAAAAAGTAGTTAAAGTTGCTGTTTTGAGAATTGTTTTTCAAATCTAAAAGTATTTACTGTGAACTCTTGTTATGGCCCCATGTTACACCGTTCTTCGATTCCTTTAGAATCTAGCATTTCATTTTGAAAATCAGATATCTTGAAATGAAATTTCCTGCGTTCTGCAAGTAAAATTCTGCATGACAAATGCTAGTAAATACAACATTTGAAATGCATTGTTTCACGACGTATAATTTTGTGTTGCCTTGAATACTATACTAAAAGGCAAAAGTTATTGTGACACACAAAAGACAAAGATAATTGATGATAAGTTTTTACTGCCGTGTATGGAACGTTATAACATGGAGAGAGAAATGTCAGAAGGTATGGAAACGAGCAATAGTCCATGAAAAGGGCGCACCTGCCAAATGCAAATGAGCCACATTACTAGAGGCGGTCAAGAACGAAGTTCACACAGTCAGTAGCGAATGTGTCCACCTTGAGCATTGATACAGGCTTGGCAACATCGTCTCACTGAGGCCACTAAACGCTGGAGAACCTTCCTGGGAATGCCATTCCAGATCTGAAGAAGGATCAGCCGGAGTTCCTGTAGTGTTGTTGGAGGATTTGGAAGACGTCGCAAGCGCCGCTACGGGGACGGTTCCCGGCCTGGTTGTTTTGTTGATATCGTTGCCATAAGTGCCATATGGTATTTCTGTGGGCGTTGAATTGACGTGCGACGTCACGCTGCGAGGTCCCAGATTCAAGCATCCCTATGACTCGCCACCTGTCATTTTTACTGAAGCGTGGCATGACGAAATTGCATCAAACAGTTCACTAATGGTGTTTTTCTGACTTCTGAACTTCTGAAGGCTGCACAGAGTGGCAATGATTTGCGACTGAATGTCTGGCCTTTTATGATGAACACTGGACAGGATTCGTCCCGAATATCCCATGTTATTCACGCAAAGCATGCAATCGCTGCGACAACTGCTTGGTTGCATTTCTTCGAGCTGTTTCATGCACATTTTCTCTGGTTTACATCCATAAATCTATTCACAAATTTATTACTCCAAACAATCTATGTCACAATAACTTTTGCCTTTTAGTATATATAAACAAAACAATCATGACCCAAATTGTTTGATCAAATGAAAACATTTACTTATAATCTTGAAGTGTCTTTATATTTGTTTTTGGAGGTGGGGGCAATTGCCTTGTTCCGACAAGGTGACAAAGAGGGGTTTTTTTTATTGTCCCCAGCTCATTTTGACGATGCCAGGGTTGGATTGCCCTGATTCATCGCCTCATAGAAGATGAATTAAATTATGCACGCTAAATACTAGGAGTACATACACATTGTGGCAGTATGCTGATTATAGTAATAGTAATACTTATACAAATATATTTAATATTAATGCATATGTACATGTAGATAGTAATATTAACAACACATTATAAATGGCTAGTTAATAAAAATATATTTAAATAGGCTGGTTGATATAATGGGGACATAAAATAAATATAAGTTTAGAAAGGATTGTTAAAAAGAAAAGCTATAGTAGTAATTATAGTGATAAGTAATAATGTCAAAATTCACGTCAAGATAATTGTTTCTATTTTCTTCCATCAAATTACTTTCTTGACTGAAGAGTCGTTTCCATGGTGCCCAGAGTGTATTATACTCTTCATATTTACAGTTATTAAAAAAAAAAAAAAAATATTTCGTATTTATTTTGCAAAACGTTTTGAGCAGCTATTGTATTTATTTCATTTTTTTTTCCATTTTTGCCTTGTATATATAATATGTAATATTTATTAACAGCCAGTTTATAAATAAGTCTTTTATATCGCCTATTTGTCCAAATAAAAGAATTGTTTTATTTAATTTTATTCGAATTCCTTTTTTGTTTAAAATCCAATTTAAAACAGCATGCCACAGGTTAGGTGACTAACAGTTAGCCAATGTGTCGTTATGGTGTCGTTAGGTGACTAACAGTTAGCCAATGTGTCGTTATGGTGTCGTTTGAAGTCTGTCTTAACAAAAGGAATCATCATGTCGCTATTTTGTTTACTACACGTGCAATGTATGTTTTGTTCAGTGCCCGCACACGTGTGTAATTTGAACAAAATATTGTATTTATCTAGTAAGCATGTTTGACCACTACATAATTATATAGTCCCAAAACGACGACCAGAATTAAATTCCCAGGAACTTGTCCTTGTCCAAAATAATGTTTACACCAGTACGATGTTATTATTTTAATAACTTATAAACCAATGGGCGTTTTATCAGTTTTTCCATAAAACATACAGTTTTGTTTAATTTTATTATAAACAAATTTTAATATAATTACTTGACAAATGTTCTGCTATATCCCCAAATTTCAAACCATATATAATTGTTGGTGTAATTATATGATCATATGTCTTAAAAATACAATCTTGTTATCAATTAATATTTCTTGACTTTCTTAATAAAAAAAAAGTTGCTTAGAAGCCTGTTCACTTATGTGTTTTTATGACTTGGCCAGTAGACCTGGGTATATTGTTTAACGACACCACTAGAGTACATTGATTAGTTAATCATCGGCTATTGGATGTCAAATATTTGGTATTTCTGACTAGTAGTCAACAGAGTAAATCCGCTACATTTTTTCTAATACAGCAAGTGAAACCACGTGACTTATGGCGGATACAACATGTTCTCTTGTGAGACCGCGATAATGCTGGGATAAACATCTGTGAGCATGGTTATTGGTAGTCATTCTATTCATAAACGCTTTCTTAATATATTTGTGCAGGATTGGTAGTTTTTGCAATTTTGTATTACTGTAAATTCGACGGGGGAAAAACAGTCAAAACAATTGGTGACGTCACATGCTATACACGTTCTCTACGTGCTAGTATCCGCCATGTTGTATACCGTGACGAAGATGTTGCCTGTCACGGGAGATGCAGGGTTCGCGTTAAGATGCGTCCATACGTCCCTGCACGTATGGAAAGCAGACTTGGACGCCTGCTCATCATCACGGGTGATAATAAAACCGTCCTAGTTTATTTTCAAAGACGCATTCCAGACCCATGTTTATTCTATTATTTCATCATCACCACGTCCTAAGTGATCTGGACGCATGGAATCATTTAGCCAAGTCAAACAATCCGTCACTCATAATCCGGCCATTCCCACTATAAACCTATTGTACAAAATGAGTGAAAATCATTTTCACCATCGGAAATCCTCGTGTGGCCAATCTACGTCACAATGGATTTCCGTAAGCAGAACACGGGCTACGTTACTAACACTGGAGCCGTGTTAACAGTCGACGTGTACCTTACTATAGTGGAAAGATGAAATGTTACAAGAAGTTAATTATTGCGGCCACTATATCAGCAAACTACATCACTATATCACTATGCGTTTGAATATTGATATAGTTTAGGTATTTTGTGGATTTGTTTAATTATTTATTTAAACCATTAACATAACTATCGAAATTAGTCTACAAAATGACGTCATTATGACATAGATTGGCCACACTGATATTGGTCAATCTGAAATCCTCGTAACTTCTGTCGAAACAGAACAGAGTGTAGCAATACAGTTTATTAACTTGTTTGAATATTCCTACAAACGGAGATATTTTTTGCTACAAACAAAACAATCTAAATTAGATACGCATTACTAATTGTTCATTTTCATAACAAATAACTAAACTATAACAACATAATATCAATACGATAACCAAGAGAGTAACAAGCATCGCACCCCTATTATGGAAATTGGACTTGCCCGACATCAGACCTAGAAACAATCGTGGCCTCCAAAGTTGTCCGCTTCGAACGATCCAAAACGCAATTTTTAAGATCATTAAACAAAATAAAAAACGAACAGGTAGGCCTACAAGACATGGATATAAAAGTTGCTAATTTTTCTAATACCTTTTATTTTGGTACCAAACACGATATGTTTATGTTTGAAAATAAAATTGGAAAATATATCACGAGGACTAGAATGTTATTCAGTTTCAAATTCCCTTTATTTTGACACCTAACTCGAAGAAACATTTATTTGACCCCACCACCACCACCACCACCAAATACATTTATTTAGATACCAAATACGATATGTTTATCTTTGAAAATAAAAAGTAGGTCACTAGGTCAAAAATATTGTTCAGCATCACATATTATCATGGCTGTAAGCAGTTCTAAAGTTAGTGAAGGTGATGATCTATCATCTCAGATTAGGTCAGACAAGTGACTTTCAGATGTATAGTCAGTAGAAGAGTAATTGACATTAATTCTTTGTTCAATAAATCACCAGTATTTTACTTGAGTCCAGTAAGTGTTCCTTTTATTCTTTTTTTATGGTAAATGATGAAATCAATTTTGTTGACTGCACAACTGTTAAATATAACTGATGTCCGTCTTGACTGAAGCTATGGAAACGTGTTCTTAAGCTGTTATATCCGAAAAAATAAGGACTCGTGGATTTTGAGAATGGACTCATGAAAATGAGCCAATTCAGGAGCAAATGAGTCCGCTGGAAAAAAATTGACTCCTTAATGCTACCCCTGAGATGTATGTGTAAAAGACAGAAATTTATTAACATAGTTGCAGTAAGCTACATAGTATGCTTATTATGCATGGCAAGCCGTCAAACGAAGAACAAACGTAAAGTTATCAGTCCATCCCAGGGGCGGATTATACTTTAGGTAAGGTTGGTTTCCGAAACAATATGTAAATGTTTATAATTTGAAATTAAAAATTTCACGTGGACGTCAATGTAGATCTACGTGGTGGGGTTGGGTTTTTTTTTAGCCGGGGGGGGGGGGGGGGGGGGGGTCCGTGCAAATCCGCCGCTGCATCCATTTCCAAAACTGAAGACTAAAGGTCGAAAATGGCTGACGGTTATAAGGCAGAACCGCCAGAATCATCTAATGGAATATATTTGATCATTTCTTATTTTCGTGCTATAGTGGAAGAAACAAAGTAAACCTCTAAAACTGGAAACCTCTCTCTGTTTTGCAAATGAAACATTGGATCAAAAGATTGACGAGGTTGAACAGTATACTAGACGTTATAGTTTGCGTGTATCGGGGATCGACGAAAACCCGGGAGAGGACACCGACGATATTTTGTGTAACTTTGCCGATACTGTCTTGGGAATAAAACTATAAATTTGTGAGATTGACAGGTCGCATCGCCTCGGACCCCCAGGTTCTGGTTAAAAAAAAAAACCTGATTACTAACAGTCCTGAATACACCAATATCAGGCCAGAAGACGTTCTTATAAGGCTCGCATGAAGTTAAAAGATTTCCGCACCCCTGATGGCCGTCGAATTTTTGTCAACGAAGACATGACAGCGAAGAAACATAAGCTGTATATGGAAGCAGTGAGACTCCATGATCTTTCGACGTTGGACCAGTAATGGTAAACCTTTTGTGCAAACATCCGAGTCCAGCAAACCAGGGGCCCATTTCACTAAACATCGTAAATTTACGTCTGCTACTAGCAGTTATACCGGTCGCATTTGCATGTGTTTGGCATCAATTTCACGTAGAACATTACGTTATGACGGAAGCTGGAGTATTTTAAAGACAAAAGAAAATGAAATATGTGTTCTTCTAACTAAATTTGTTGAACTATTATTTAAGGACGCACTCAACACATTTTATTTACGGTTATATGGCTTCCGACATATGGTTTAAGGACCACACAGATATTAAGGGAGAAAACCTGCTGTCGCCACTTCATGGGCTACTCTTTTCGATTAGCAGCAAGGGATCTTTTATATGCACTATCCCATAGACAGGATACCACGGCCTTTGATGTACCAGTCGTGGTGCAATGACTGGAGCGAGAAATAACCCAATGAAAATTAAAAGATAAAATACATTAAAACATACATTGAAAATGTTTTTAGGGGCAACTTGGTGAGTTTTTTTTTTAAGGTTCATATAGGATCGGGTTCCCAAAAACAAATGATTCATTAATCAGTGTGCTCTAGTGGTGGCGATAAACAAAACTTCGCAACTTGAAAAGTATCGTTCGCCATTTCCTGGAACAAGCCGACTACATGCCCATTGTGTTGTCACATCCAGCTGAACCCGTCTTAATGAGCGCACTTGTTTTCTTTTCCTTTTCACTTTTACAAATCGTTTTACAAAGGAAACGTCTTAGTTTTCTTCTATGTGTAATGTAACCCACGACCTGTCTTCTACCTAAACGACCTGTCCTCTACCTTAACCACTCATTGAAGTCACCCTAGTGTTGTTCCGCAGAACTGAATGCAGGTAAGCTAGTAATATATTATCAATGCTACATGTACTAGTAATATAATACAAATTTAAAGGAAGGAAGGATATGGCGTCAGACATATGGTTAAGGACCACACATATATTGAAAGCAGAAACCCGTTGTCGCTACATCATGAGCTACTCTTTTCGATTAGCAACAAGGGATCTTTTAAATGCACCATCCCACAGACAGGGTAGTACATACCATGGCCTTTGATATACCAGTCGTGGTGCACTGGCTGGAACGAGAAACAACCCAATGGGCCCACTGACGTGGATCGATCCCAGATCGACCGCGTATTGGCGGGCACTTTACCACTGGGTTACGTCCCGCCCCTACAAATTTAAAGGGAATGCCATGAGTTTACAACCATTGTAGTGTAAGATGTTTCCGACGGACAGTCTTTTTTATATTAAAATTACATGTATATTGAATAGTTGACGTCCAGTGTGCTCTAGTAGTGTCGTTAAACACAACAAACTTTTAACTTTCCATTCATAATATACAGGTGCAGACCCTGGGTGTTGAAATAGTTGGGTACGCATTCACTAAACTCCATTGACGCCATATAACCGAAAATAAAATGTGTTGAGTCTGTCGTTAAATAAAACAGTTCTTTCATTGAACTCCAGTGTAATCTGAACCACATAACCGTTATGCAAATGGGCATTTGGCAAAATTGTGGTTGATTCAATGAATCTGTATCTAGTGCCTCGTCTACATGTATGGGAGGACAGCCACTCCAAATATATTTTACTGAACCGCCATATAGAGGACTACCACTCTAACCAATTTACTCAGTCAAAACTAGCGCAAGACGGAGCTCATTTGTATAAATATAGCTACGATTACATGCACTCGTGAGTCACTGTCAAAACAATGATGATAGATGTTCGTGACATTTTGTTTTTCATTTCTAGGGTTGTATCTACCCGCACCCTCACTAGGTATTTGGATGTTATGAAGCTCGTTTCCACATCATACAACAGAACGTAACGTTTTAAAAAAAAAATCAAGTAATATTTTGGACGTCCTACTAGAGAATTTTGTCATTAATTACATATTTGTTTGGCGAATTGGGACCCATTAGCATGGAATATCGTTATTAGTCCACCGAGCATCGAGCATCAAGCATCGAGCAGAGGGTTACGTATCATATGTGACATTTATTATTTATGCAACTAATATTGTCCATTCCCAATAAATTAATACACTTTTATTTAGTATACAGTGCATGGTACTCCCAAAACTGGAACTGCAATTTTCAGCAAAAATGAGTTGCTAATAAACATTAATTTTATGCAACCCCATTTTCTTGCAGGTAGATTAAATTTGAGGTACTACGTTTTATTTTCATGTTGTTGATACGGTGCTTTTATCAGTTTTTATTAGTAAACGTTAACATTACCGGCAACATGAATTGATTTGGTACATTGGAACCTCAACACAGATGAACATTGCTGCATGTTCCCGATCTAGTTCCGAGAGGTGTATTAAAACCGTTTAAAGAGTTATCACAGATTGACATATTAGTTGTGTCTAGGTTAATGGACGTTAATTGGTGAACGTTTTCATTATTCAAACAGTCACCAGCTGGATAACGGTTATAATACGCCAGTGTGCTGAGAGTAGTGGTGTGGTGATTAGACTCAACTCTTCTGAACAGTTTGGCCATACTGGTTTCTGAGTGGCGTATTCAGAATTAACGCCGTGCTAAACGTCTGTACAAACTGGTTGCTTGGTTACTTTTGTTTTCCATGATGTGGTGACTACAAGGATTATAAAATAGTAATGGAAGTAGGGTCTGGTGTACCTATTACCAAAACAATTTGAATTTCCATTCTCTTATACTGTACGCCTATGCAAGACTTGAAAATAATATTTCTTTGTGTCTTCTCTCAGGGCAAAAACTTCAGTAACATCTAAACACCATGAGGTAACAGAAGGAGAATAATACATATCTCAATTTGTCAAAGTCAGATGACGGCGTACTGCCTGTGTGTGTTGATTCGCTGTTTATAGCATGTTTTCCATGATATGGTGACTTCAAGGATTATAAAATATTAATGGAAGTAGTGTCTGGTGCCTCACAGTTAAGTACATATTACCCAAAATAATTTGAATTCTCATATCCCATACTGTACGCCTATGCAAGGACTTGAAAATATATCTTTGTGTCTTCTGTCTGGGCAAAACATCAGTAAGATCTAAAGCCAAGAGGTAGCAGAAGAAGAATTACACGTGTCAATTTGTCAAACTCACTTGACGGCAGAAGTATCGGACCAACTTCGTTACGTACAATTCGTGGACCGTGTATCATCATATTTTTCACTGGAAAAGTGGCACTACAAATGACACCTAATGTGAAGCTGTTTGGGATACTGTTAATACAAAGGCAAGACCTTTGCCATGTGTACAACCGAAATTTCAGCACCACGGTACAGTCGTGTATGTAAAACGCGTGTATGTTTGTGTTATCAAGTTACATTCATTTCGCGTATGGGCGAATTCTCAATACAAAATTCAGATACACGGCGTTCACCGGGTATTTCCTCTTTTCAATGCGCATTTCAACTCTACAACAAAAATATTTAACATGTACGGTGCAAAGTGTCTGTATATTTAACGACGTCATTACCAAGAATGTCAACTCCACACCAATATATTTTAATAACACGTACGTGTGTGTGTGGAATATTTTGCTTTCAAAATGTTAATAAGCTATATTTGTCAATCCATTGAAAATTTATTAGCAAGCAGTTTTAGTAGCATTAACATTTTTGAGTTGTCTACATCGATATCTGAAAGTTGTGCAAGTAAACTGAACAAAATGGTCCCTAGTGTGTATATTTATGAAGAGATCGATAGAGTGTCTGCATATTTAGTGAAGTGGTCGATAATGACATCGTTCATCCCGCTAGCTGAATACGTTATTTCAATACATAGTGGTGATGAGGTTTGTTTTGGGTTGATTCTTATTGTTGTTGATGTTTATGTGAACATTCGAACTTTCAACTACAAAGCACAATAATATACGTGTAGTTTATGAACTGATAATATTTTCGCCCATTTTTAAAGATGTCTTTTAACCTGTCAGTGAAGTATAACAACAGTTCGGTTATTAAAAATAAAGTATATGATGACATTGAAGCATTCCAGAACATATCTGCTGGGTTTGGAATAGCTGGGTTGTGCTTCATAATATTCGGAATTTTTTGAAATATTATCGCTATTGTTGTGTTGCGACAGAAACCCATGCGGTGTCTGGGTACAAAGTTATTAGTCTATTTGGCTTTCGTGGATATTCTGTTTTTAGTGTTCAATAGTTCTAGATATACAGTAAATCTTCAAGTAGGGAAAGTTGCTAGAAACGCATTAAATGAACTGAGTGTTGTGACCATTCCGTTGTTTACGACAATACACATGGCGGAGATTTACATGACTTCATTAATCACCGTACAGCGGTACGTTTCTGTCGCAAAACCGTTGGCGGCGAAGAGGTTGATGAGCGAGAGGCGGCTGGTTATAATTATGGCGGTTCTGGGGGCCTGGTGCGTCATCTTCAACATTCCCTATTGGTTTGTGGTCTACCCTGTTTTCTACTACAACACGGATATGAAGATCATGTGGATCCGTCCTGCGATGTACATAATGCCAAAGAATGTCCCTTTTTACGAATCCACCTTTTGCGAGATCGTGTACCGTGGATACCTCATCTTTATATTTCTTTTTCTCATCCCGATGACCACCATGTTTATATTTAATATTCTCATAGTGCGAACAGTCAAACAGCACACACAGTTTAGACAAAGTCAGCATATGGAAAACCAATCAGACAACCCCGACATCCGGTTGACAATTATGATCATCGCTATAACTACCTTGTCGTTGATAAAAACTTCTTTCAGCTCCATTGACTTTGTTTTCTTAAAGTTTCTCAACTGGAAAACAACGTGTTCGTTAGTTTGTAGTACATTTTTCCTTGCTGCTAATTTCTTAGTAATTTTAAACTCTTCTCTCAACTGTATCTTCTACTGTGTTTGTGGGAGTAAATTTCGCCAGATATGCTGGGGTCTGTTCTGCCCTAAATGGAGAAACAAACGAAATGGTTCCTCGCACCAGACAAAAACAAACCGTCTTCGAGAATCGCATACCCCGTTTATTTTACGGCGGAGTACCAGTCATGAGAAAGTTAGCACGCCGCTGGAACTTAAAACTGTTTTTGTTTTGTTGTGGTTGAAATGTTAAAATTTTTATTGAAAGTTTATGTAAACCACCAATGGCAGTTTTATCAGTTTCTCCATAAAGCATAGTTAGAGTACTTTTGTTTAATTTTATTCGAAACAAATTTTAATATACCGATGGAGAGAAATAAGAGATCGCTTTTATACTATAAATATATAATATGGTCAGGATTGTACATTTAGTATTAATGCCTATCTTGTTCCTAACGCTATTAACTGTGACAAAACACACCCCAGTTTCTGTAATGCACGTGTGCACAACATGTTTCCACGTTATTTCTTGCGGGTATAAAAGTTACTGAAGAATGTAAATTACTGTTTGTAAACGCTTTTGACATGGCAAGGCAATGCATGACATTAGCAGACAAATGGATTGCTGTGAGTATGGTGAGGTCAGGAAAATCACTGAGACAGGTTGCAACTACTATTGGGAAGTCTATTAGTGTGATATCACAGTTATGGAACCTGTACCGACAAACCGGCAATGTCAAAATGAGACCTGGTCAAGGACGACGTAAATTAACCACTTCTCGGCAGGACCGTCAAATTCGGCTTATTTCCTTACGGGATAGATTTAAACCATCTTCCAAAATAAACTTTGATTTCAAGGCTGTCTCTCGGCTAAGAATCACCGATCGAACTACGCAATCGGCTAAAAAAGCAGGTTTAAAAAGTCGACGATCAGTGATTGGAATCAACATGACAGTCCAACACAAGCGACTGAGATTACAGTGGGTGCGTCAGTACCGGGTACGACAAATGCGTCATTGGCGCTATACAATGTTTAGTGACGAGTCTCGATTCAATCTTGACTATGCAGATGGAAGATTGAGCGTTTGGCGGCGTCGTAATGAACGTTACAATGTTTTTATCATTAAACAACATAACAGATATGGTGGTGGGTCTGTAATGGTGTGGGAAGAGTGACTGGTGTTCGATATAGGAATGAAATTTTGCAGCCAGTTGTGGTACCGTTTTCCCGCCGAGCTGGGCGCAACTTTGAGTTCCAGCATGATATTAAATGCACGCCCTCACATAGCCTGTGTTTCAATGGACTGCTTAGCAAGTGCCAATATCCAAATTTTACCCTGTCCAGCAAAAAGCCCAGACCTGAATCCAATAGAACATTTGTGGGATGTCTTGGGTCGTCGTATTCGTGAACGTCCTAATGCACCTCAAAAACAGGGATCAACTGTTCTTGGCCCTCCAAGAAGAGTGGCGCAACATCCCCAGGGCTACCATCCGTACTCTTATCCAAAGTATGCCCCGCCGTTGTGCAGAAGTTGCCCGAGTGTATGGAGGACACAACCGTTATTAACTTTCAATCAAACAATGTTATGTTTATGATTTCTTCTTTAATTGTTAAATAAGTTGTGAATTAAATTTAGATAACATAAGCCTGCGATCCCTTATTTCTTTTCATCAGTATAGAATTACTTTGCAAACGTTCTGTTATATCAATATTGCTGTATCCCCAAATTTCAAAACCATGTATAATTATTGCTGTAATCATATTATCGTATGTCTTAAAGGGGCAGACCCTAGTTTCAACCCGTGAAAATTAACACAAAGTTTATTTAATCTACAAACCTGTAACACAGTTCGATAAAGTTACAATTGAGTGAAACATAAGTCTGTGACTTTGAAATGGTGAAATACCCTCTATAAATAGACTAAAACTCCACTTCATAACTGTTACTACTCAGATGCACGTGCGTTTTTAAAAATATGATAAATGTATTTTGTAATATTAAAACACCAGGATGACTAAAAACGGAAATTCATAATCTAAACCATAAAATCTAAGTAAAGTATGATTTCAGTTATCATAGATTTCGGCTATAATAGTAAAAAATATGCCTTAGTGTTTAAAAACTAGGGTATGTCCCTTTAAAAAGACAATTTTGGGGTAAATTAATATTTCGAGATTTTATTTTTAATAACGAAAACGAAATATAGCTTCGATATACTTTGTTTATATTCAACACAATTACAAGTATAACTGTCAAAGCTTTAAAAATGTGTTTCTGTGAAGGTACCGAAAATACATGTACCTAAGTAGTGTCCAGATAAAATGTTATGTATATAATACTATTTCCACCTACATATTTAAAACTACATTCCCTGGAATATTTTTATTATTTAAGCATATAGAACAGAAAATCCAATTACGTTTGATACGCTGGCTTATCCAGGTCAAAAACAAAGCCAGTATTTTGAAAGTGGGACACTTTTGACGGGCTCGTACCAATCTCGGTTTTCATTGGCTTATCACAAGTATAGAATTCCCCAACAAGAGATCACGTGAGATTTCACAATTTTTGAACAAATTTAACTGTCTTGATTGAGGGGTCGTCTCATATCTCCAAAACATATTTATATCCATAGAGGTATGGTACAACGCCTTTCCAGGGGTCGGTGAGTGGGGGATTTGCCTTGAAATGTTCACAGTGGCCAGCTGTTGGCATACACGTTACATGTAAGGGGGTGTTACTAATTACGTAACGCTCTAGGGGTAGAGGAAGAGGGTACTGTGTTCGATTTACGTAACATTTTTCAAGACTATATGTTATTTTTATTCATTACTTAGAGCTAAAAAGTTGTTTTTTGGAAATGCGCGGTCAGTCTAGGATCGATCCCCATCGGCGGGTATACAAAAAGACCATGGTATATGATATCCTGTCTGTGGGATGGTACATATAAACGATCTCTTGCTAAAAAAAATAAAAAAATGTAGCGGGTTTCCAAGGCGCGTGTGCAGGGATTTCAGCGAGGTTGGGGTTATAGACTTGTGTTGGGCGAAGTTTATATGGAGCCATGCTCCCCCAAATAATACATTTCAATTTTTTTTAAGCTTGGGCAAGTAAGGGTTTCGACCTCCAATACCCTCCCCCTTTACATGCACCCGATTCCTCTCTAAGATTATATGTCAAAATTACCAAATGTTAGACATCCAACAGCAGATGGAAGAAGGATATGATATGTTTTATTTAACGACGCACTCAGCACATTTTATTTACGGTTGTATGGAGTCGGATGATTATTAAATCAATATGCTTTATCTTTGATGTCGTTAAACACCCCCCCCCCCCCCCCCCCCCCCAACTTTACCCTTTCCAAACGAAATAATATTTATTTGAATTTGTCGATTTTAACACGTAATATTAAGAAGTGAAAACGTTCATTGTCTACTTTAGTACATTTTATTTTAAAAATAAATACATGATTAATGTGTTACTAGTATACAAACTAAACTTTGAAAGTTCTACTAACACTTTATGAAATATCAATTCTGAAATAGGAAGGTACGACTGTCGATAATACGTTGTCAAGATCAAACCGGTTTTACTAAAGACTCTAGTACCGTATCCTCAACCGAACGTTCTTCGTACAGCGCAAGATTTCTCTTTTAATTTTTTGAGACGAACCCTACAATTTGAAATCGGCAAACGCACGTGTTAACTGAAACTGACAACAGGCTGTCGTTTGTGCTTTGCCGAGCTATGGCGGCACAGGCGACGAATCAAGCGTATACGTTTGACGATATCCATTCATAGCGAACACACACGACTTTTTTAAAAGTGCATTTGAGCTTGTATTTCACATTTGTACATGATGTTATAATATGGTAACCAGATAATGTAACTTTAAAGTGTCACTATGTGTTGGTGGTCCGGGTATGCATCTTTCCAATACATACGGCTCATGTTTTAGTTTACTCTCTCTCCATTTAAGAGATTTAATTAATGTTTTTATTAGCAAATTGCAGTTTTGTTTTATTTTTGAGGGTACTCAGCATTAGTTTCAACCTCTGGTATATACTGCATAATAACTGTATAACAAATAAAAGTGTATTTATTTATTTATTGTCAATGGATAATAGAATTTGCACAAATAATCAATGTCACATATTACTACCAATCTCAGCCACAGCTGTTTTTCTCCGTACACCTCGAACTTTAACACGGAACTCTATTTTTGTTGATACCATGCAACCTGCATGTCCCGGAGCAGACACGAAAACTGGTTGGCTGATAAATGACGATAGCTGAGGAACGTGATCACTTAATGTTCCCGACCCAGTTACGAGAAGTGTATTAAAAACATTCAAAGAATTATCACAAATTGTCAGAGTAGAATTTATGTCTGGGCTAATGGACGTTAATGGGTGAACTTTTTTATTATTTATAAACAGTCAACAGCTGGATAATGGTTATAATACTCCATCGTGCTGAGAGTAGTGGTGTGGTGATCAGACGAAACTCTTCTGAACACCCAATAACCGATGTATTTTTCGAGCTGGGGAGTCGTTAAACATCTATTATATTCAACTGTTCTGGATAGTTTGGCCATAATGGTTTCTGAGTGGCGTATTCAGAATTAACGCCGTGCTAAACGTCTGTACAGACTGGTTGCTTGGTTATTTTTGATTTCCATGATGTGGTGACTACAAGGATTATAAAATAGTAATGGAAGTAGGGTCTGGTGTACTTATTACCAAAACAATTAGAATTTCCGTTCTCTTATATTGTACGCCTATGCAAGACTTGAAAATAATATTTCTTTGTGTCTTCTGTCAGGGCAAAAACTTCAGTAACATCTAAACACCATGAGGTAGCAGAAGAAGAATACATATTTCAATTTGTCAAAGTCCGATGACGGCGTACTGCCTGTGTGTGTTGATATGCTGCTTATAGCATGTTTTCCATGATATAGTGACTTCAAGGATTATAAAATATTAACGGAAGTAGTGTCTGGTGGCTCACAGTTAAGTACATATTACCCAAAATAATTTGAATTCTCATTCTCCCATACAGTAGACTGATACTGCACGCCTATGCAAGAACTTGAAAATATAGCTTTGTGTCTTCTGTCAGGGCAAAAACATCAGTAAGATCTAAAGCCAAGAGGTAGCAGAAGAAGAATATCACGTGTCAATTTGTCAAACTCACTTGACGGCAGACGTACAATTCGTGGACCGTGTACCATCATATTTTTCACTGGAAAAAGTGGCACTACAAATGACACCTAATGTGAAGCTGTTTGGGATACTGTTAATACAAAGACAGAGTTTTGCCATGTGTACAACCGAAATTTCAGCTCCACGGTTCAGTCGTGTATGTGAAACGTGTGTATGTTTGTGGGCGAATTCTCAATACAAAATTAAGTTCACCGGGTATTTCCTCTTTTCAATGCGCATTTCAACAAACATATTTAACATGTACGGTGTAAAGTGTCTGTATATTTAACGACGTCATTACCAAGAATGTCAATTCCACAACAATATAATTTAATAACACGTACGTGTGTGTCTGGAATATTTTGCTTTCAAAATGTTAATAAGTTATATTTGTCGATCCATTGAAAATTGATTAGCATGTCTTTTAGTAGCATTAACATTTTTGAGTTGTGTTCTGCGATATCTGAAAGTTGTGTAAGTAAACTGAACAAAATGGTCCCTAGTGTGCATATTTATGAAGAGATCGATAGAGTGTCTGTATATTTAGTGAAGTGGTCAATAATGACATCGTTCATCCCGCTAGTTGAATACGTTATTCCAATACATAGTGGTGATGAGGTTTGTTTTGGATTGATTCTTATTGTTGTTGATGTTTATGTGAACATTCGAAATTTCAACTACATGTAGTTTATGAACTGATAATATTTTTGCCCATTTTTAAAGATGTCTTTTAACCTGTCAGTGAAGTATAACAACAGTTCGGTTATTAAAGATACAGTAAATAATGACACTGAAGCATTGCAGAACATATCTGCTGGGTTTGGAATAGCTGGGTTGTGCTTCATAATATTCGGAATTTTTGGAAACATTATCGCTATTGTTGTGTTGCGACAGAAACCCATGCGGTGTCTGGGTACAAAGTTATTAGTCTATTTGGCTTTGGTGGATATTCTGTTTTTAGTGTTTAATATTTCTAGATATACAGAAAATCTTCAAGTAGGGAAAGTTGCTAGAAAGGCACTAACTGAACTGAGTGACGTGACCATTCCGCTGTTTAGGACAATATACATGGCGGAGATTTACATGACTTTGTTAATTACCGTACAACGGTACGTTTCTGTTGCAAAACCGTTGGCAGCGAAAAGGTTGATGAGCGAGAGGCGATTGGTTATAATAATGGCGGTTCTTGGGGCCTGGTGCGTAATTTTCAACATACCACAGTGGTTAGTGCTTTACCCTGTTTTCTACTACAACACGGACATTAAGATCACGTGGATCCGTCCTGCGACGTACATAATGCCAAACAAAGTCCCTTTTTTCGAATCCACCTTTTACAATACTGTGTACCTTGGATTCTTCGACTTTATATTTCTTTTTCTCATCCCGATGACCACCATGTTTATATTTAATATTCTCATTGTGCGAACAGTCAAACAGCACACACAGTTTAGACAAAGTCAGCAGCTGGGAAACCACTCGGACAACCCCGACATCCGGTTGACAATTATGATCATCGCTATAACTACCTTGTCGTTGATCAATACTTCTCTCAGCTCCATTGGCTTTATGCTGTTTAAGTTTCTCAACTGGAAAACAACCTGTACGTTAGTGTGTAATACATTTTACCTTGCTGCTAATTTCGTAGTAATTTTAAACTCTTCTCTCAACTGTATCTTCTACTGTGTTTTGGGGAGCAAATTTCGCCAGATATGCTGGGGTCTGTTCTGCCCTAAATGGAGAAACAAGGGAAATGGTTCCTCGCACCAGACAAAAACAAACTGTCTTCAAGAATCGCATACCCCGTTTCTTTTACGGCGGAGTACCAGTCATGAAAAAGTTAGCATGCCGCTGTAACTTAATAAAACTTTTTTCTATTTTTTTTTAAATGTTAAAGTTTTTATTGAAAGTTTATGTAAACCACCAATGGCAGTGTTACCAGTTTCTCCATAAAGCATACAGTTAGAGTACTTTTATTTAATTTTATTGGAAATTTTAATAGAATTACTTTGCATACGTTCTGTTATATCAATATTGCTGTATCTCCAAATTTCAAAACCATGTATAATTATTGTCTTAAAAAGACAATTTTGGGGCAAATTAATATTTCTAGATTTTATTTTTAATAAAGAAAAACGTTTTATAGCTTCGTATACTTTGTTTATATTCAACACAATTCCAAATAAAATATAACTGTCAAAGCCTTAAAAAAATATGTTTCTGGGAAGGTGCCGAAAAAACCTAAGTAGTGTCCAGATAAAAAGTTATGTATATAATACTATTTCCACCTACATATTTAAAGAAGACGCAACAAAAATACATTGAAAATGTTTTAGGATCGGGTCTTGTTTTTTCTAGATACATATAGGGTCACGTTCTCAAAAACACATTTTTTAAAAAGCGGATGATGAATTAATCGGTATGCTCTAGTGGTGACGATAAACAAAACTTCGCCCATTGAAAAGCATCGTTCCTCATTTCCTCGAACAAGCCGACTGCATGCCTATTGTGTTGTCACATCCAGCTGAACCCGTCTTAATGAGTACACGTTTGTCTTTTTCTTTTTACATTTTAAAAACCTTAGTTTCCTTCTGTAGGCTATGTAATGCAACCGATAACTACATAAACCTCTCATTGAAGTCACCCTTGTTGTTCCTCTGGAGAAAACAGAACTGAATAGCAGGTAAGCTAGTAATATATTATCAATGCAGCGTTTATATACTATAGTCATGTTCAATTGTTTAGACCCTAAGTGTTTTTTGCAAATCTTACGTTTAATTCCTATTCAATCCTTGTTTTCGTTACATTTGCATGAAAACAAACCCAAACCCCGACATGTTTTATATACAATTCATCATCTAAAATGCACGAACTTGACTTATTTCCATTTTACAAAAATCTCTGTGTTTGGAATACAGGTTCGTTATCCTATAAATAACTACGGCTATTTGCATAACAAAAGATTAGGATACGAGGCTACGTGAAGGCCATTATAGCTTGTTTCACTGAATCAAGGTTATGAATGTTTTGGAATGTAAAATGTGTACCAGCTTTGTCCAACCTTTTCTTTAAACATATACGTAAAAATACGTGTAACCATTCCATGTACATGCCCCTGCGCATGCTGTAACCTCACCGTGGTGCAGGGGTATAACATTCTCTTTCTGGCCAATACAGCACAAATCCCCTTGTTTTCTTCGCGATACAATTGAAATTTTTAGTGAAAGTCAGTATCTATCTGTGATATTTGTATTTTTGCACAGTTCTTTACACTGTTTTTATTTAAATCTTGAATTTGTATATTGATGTTGATCATCATTTTATTTGTTTGCATTACCATAGTTTGACACCCAATAGCCGATGTATTTTTCGTGCTGGGGTGTCGTTAAACATTCATTCATTCATTCTATGTACATGCAGTATATTGAATGAATGAATGAAAACTACATCGGCTATTGGGTGTCAAACTATGGTAATGCAAATAAATAAAGTGATGATCAACATCAATATAAAAATTCAAAGACTTAAACAAAAACAGTGTAAAGAACTGTGCAAAAAGAGGCGTACTTTTGTAATGCGCAATGCAATTTTGTAAACCAAAAAGCTGTTGTTTAGACTTTTCCGGGGTTTCTACCACTTGCCCATCCCCTAAACACGGCCCTGAATGTCCAAAATACGATAAGATTGCTTTTACATATTTAGTGAATGGTCAATAACATATTATTTTCGAAGTATAATGTATGATTGCACGTGCTGTTGTAGCATTGTGTAAACCACATGAAATACAAGTATAGAAGGGTATATAAGTTCAAAGAAAATGTATTACTGGACATTCAATACATTATTGTTATTTGAGTAAAATATGGGTAAATCGAAAATTGCTTCTCCCTACCTATCAAGCATATAACATTCAATGCATGTATTAACTCTTTAACACTGAAAACAATTTATTCCCATGACATTCATTAACAGTCACTATCAAACAACCTACCAATTGAACAAATATAAAAGTGTATTACAAAACACGGACAATCAATATAAAACCATATAAAATATACCTACATACGAAGCCAGAGGTCGGTGTGGGGTTGGGCAGAGGACCACGCCTCCACCAATCGCGGGCATACACGTGTGTGTGTGCAATATGTGACAATGAACATCACGAGATTAAGACCTCACCCCAACCCCCTTACTAAAAGGATACGTGGCCTTCAGATGAACATTTGCCCGTGCATTTGTAAATAATAAATAGTATATATTATTCATGGACATACAACCTGACAGTCATAATGTATCAATCTATATATATTGTTTGACAAAACTGGTGGGGGGGGGGGGGGGGGGGGCCTGTCACCTGGACTCCCCGCCTGAATTGTTTATTGACTTACGTTTCCAAATTGTTTCATAAATATAAGTCATACTACAATATATTCAGCTAGGAAGGTGGAAAAGAACATTAGTTTGAAACACACTATAGAGTTGTGCTTTTGTTATGCAAATAGCCGTTTTTATTTATAGGAGAACGAACCTGTAGTCGAAATACACAGAGATTTTTGTAAAATGGAAATAAGTCAACTTCGTGCATTTTAGATGATGAATTGTATATAGCCTAACACCTGTCGGGGTTTGGGTTTGTTTTTATGCAAATGTACAGAAAACAAGGATTGAATAGGAATTAAACATAACATTTACAAAAAATCTAAACAATTGAACAGGACTATAGTAAGATGCCGACGCCTCTATACGAAACGAACCTGCGCTGTACTTTCTTGTGGTGATATATCGTTTTGACTTGGCAAGATGATTGGGACGGTGCAATCGCGAACAAGCTTCATTCTGTCAAGCCAGTCCTGGGAGAGTGGCAATCATCCTACAGGCGGTGCAGGAAGGATGAAGTAGTCCTGTGCCGTGCACGTATCGGCCATATTTATTTGACGCATTCATGTATTTTAAAGGACACGCCTCATCAGTGTGAACACTGTCAATGTACACTGACTGTGCGCCACATTTTGGTGGAGTGTAATTATTTTAAGCCGACGAGAAATATTTTAGGCAATAAAATGAAATTTAACCTAGTACAAATATTAGAACGATCAGAAACAGGTTTAATATACAGCCACTAATATTTTATGCAGAAAAATATATTTGATATGTAATTACAATCGTTAAAAAGTCTCTGTTAGTCGATAACATCTTAAAAATTGCAGCAAACTCAGAAATGTCCCTTTAAAACACTTTAATTTCTATACAAAGGTTTAGCATATACCTTGATTTATGTATTGTATTATACTATTCCCCACAGCCCCATACTCTGTGGTTTTACATAATTATATAAATTATATTTTCATATACTTACCAGTTGTGACACCCAATAGCCGATGTGTATTTTTGTGCTGGGGTGTCGTTAAGCATTCATTCATTCATTCTTGTGGTGATTTAGAGCAAAGTATGTTCCCACGTGACACGTCGGTACTGGTTAACAACATGTAAGTTTAATGACATGACTGGACTCGAGAATAATCAAACTAAAACTCTGTGGCATTAGATTCAGGGGGGAAAATGTATTTTAGACACAGTAGCTGGCTACCATTCGGTCGTCGATATTGCCGAAGTATTACCACGCCCGTATTTAAGGAGGGTTCGGGGGGTTCGTCCGAACCCTCACGCAAAAGCTAAAGTCCACGTTTTTCTTTTGTTTTTAATACTGCACAAATAGTTGACTGTAACTTTTGTAACCCTGCCATAAAACAATATTTGCTTGTCATCGTCATTTAGCAATCCCCTTACCAAAGCTGCAGAGTACATGATTCAGAATTTCTAACTAATCTGGCCCCTCCAAAAAATAAATTGACGTACATGTAGCAACCATGTTTAAATGTATTTTATGCTATATTGATGACCTTGTAGCATCCGATAATTTCATGAAAATGACAGCAGTTCACCTTCCATTGATTTATAAGTTAGAAATAAAGGTTAACAAGAGAAAGTAGTCCTGTTAGGTTAGAACACACATTCAGAACAAGCTCTTGTAGCACACGCCTGTCATGGGCGCAGGTGTCGACATTCGCCGGCTCCTCCGTCCAGGACAGGAACAGTTTGGGGTGGGTGGAAGAGAGGGTTGGTTTTGGTGCTCTTGAGTTTGAAAATGTCCCGTAGGATTAAGGCCAAGTAGAAAATATTGCGTACTTTCTTGAAGGTAATTTCCAAGTACATCAAAATGTTTTATAGCCAACATGTAGATGCCATTTTGATGATATGACGCATCAGTGACAAAAATGAAATAGGATGCTATACCTTATGCAATACCTTTTTGCTGAAAACGTTTGAGGACAACATCTGTACTTTTAACAGGGGATGCGTGTGTTTGCGGTGATTGATGATGATACAATTTTCATGAACGTTATGTGATTCGTTTTTCATATATATGTTCATTGTTAAAGGAACTGATAATAGTTATGAGGTACACATACCTTTTCTGTTACTAAGGTTATAATAAGCAATTGCCAATATATTTAACATGTACTTCGGGTTAATACACCGGGTCAATGCCTTTAACTCCTGTTGTGTGCTAGAAATTCATTATCTTGAAAACAAAAATAACCTTAATAACAAAATTACTGTCTACAAAATAATCGAAAAATCATTGTTTTAAATTATAAAATTTACGTTCCAGATGTCAGGAAAACGCGTTTTAGACTTTCAGAGATTTCAAAATTTCCGGTGATTCCTATACAAGCAACTTCATATACAAAATGCCACGGTAAATATATAGTCGAACCCTCCCACTCGAAATGCTGGCTACGGGCCTGATTACACACAATCCCCTTTAGCCCTCCACTACAACATATCAATAAGGGGAGGGCTAGAGGTGACCCGAGCTACTACATGACGAAATGAAACGTTTGTTCTTCTCTTTGATGATATGCACTTCTTTACTTGTTTGAGAGTTTTTCATCAGCATGTATTTGGAGGCATATCAAGCTCGCTTCCACATCATACAATATAATATGAAAAAAAATGTTTTAAGTAATATTTTGGAAGGAAGGAAGGAAGGAAGGAAGGAAATGTTTTATTTAGCAACGCACTCAACACATTTTATTTACGGTTATATGGCGTCGGACATATGGTTAAGGACCACGCAGATATTGAGGGATGAAACCCGCTGTCGCCACTTCATGGGTAATCTTTTCGATTAGCAGCAAGGGATCTTTTATATGCACCATCCCACAGACAGGATAACACATACCAGTCGTGGTGCCCTGGCTGGAGCGAGAAATAGCCCAATGTGTCCAACGACGGGGATCGATCCAAAACCGACCTCGCATCAAGCGAGCGCTTTACCACTGGACTACGTCTCGCCCTCTAATATTTTGGACGTCCGACGAGAGGATGTTGTCATTAATTACACATTTGTGTTTAGCCAATTGCATGGAATACCGACATTAACATACCGTTATTAGTCCACCGAACAGCAAAGCCGAGAGATACATGTCATATGTGGCATTGATTATTTGTGCAAATAACATTATTCTTTCCCAATAAATTGTCTTTGTTGCCAACAACTGCCTACTGTTAGTTTGGAGCCCTTTATTGCCGCTTGCGGCTACATTTTTATATTGTCCGTATTAATTCATTTAAATGTCATTGAGATACAGAGATAGATAATGAGCAGTAAAAATTTGTTACGAACACATTTGTTTTATATTTTACACATTATGTACATGAAAATTGTTCATTGTGACACTTTCCAAAGTTTCGTGAAACCGAACTATTCATAACTGAATACGAGAAGATTCATTAGACACTATTTGCTTTCATGTAGTTATCGATTCAAACTAAAATAATCAAGAAAAAACACTGTTTACAGGCGGCTGTTTGCGATATAGGCCTGAACTGACGGTAACTTATCGATGTCTGTTCTTGTTACGGCCAGTTTTGGACTATGTTTAGTTTACAGTTTTGTTGCTTGTTAGGTGACTATTACGGCAAAATTATGGGTAAAATGTTACATACTACAAGGGCGAAACGACTCATGATGGAGGGTGAAATGACTCGGCGGCGACCCGGAATAAGAGCGAAATGACCCGGATTCCTACCCACCCCCACCTTTCCTGTCCTGGACGGAGGAGCCGGCCAAGGCCGGCCCTTGTGCACAGGACAGGCGTGCGCTACAACAGCTTGCTCTGAATGTGCACGTAAAGCCCTATGACCTGACCTGACCTTTTAAGTAGAATTTGCCATCTAAAATCACAGAACTGACCAACTACGTAGTCCCAAAGAAAAGAAAATTATCACTTGGGTATCGTGGGTACAGAGGAAAATAATATAACCCCATTTCGTTCCGTAAATGCAAATTGAAATATATTTGTTAAATAGTTTATTATATTATCACGCCATTTATGTAATCGTAAATTACTGCTTTTGTTGACACTATGCATACAGGAGTTGGTAAGGAGCTGACGTCACTTCGCCCCAAGCTAGAGTACCGGACACCTCGAAAAAAAGAAAAGAAAATGGAATGAATGAATATTTGTTTAACGACACCCCAGCACAGAAATACATATCGGCTATTGGGTGTCACAAATGTAAGTATATGGAAATATTATTTATATATATATATATATAATCATGTAAAACCACAGTGTAAAAAGCTCTGGGGGAAAAGTATAATATAATACAGTGTACATAAAATCAAGGTAAGTATATTTTAAAACTTTGTATAGAAGTCAAAGTGTTTTAAAAACTTTACAATTAGTTCTGGATGTAATTTAAACGATTCCAAAACATCTCTGTTGCCAAATATATCATTTCTCGTCGGCTTGAGATGATCACACTCCACCAAATGTGACGCACAGTCAGTGTACACTGACAGTATTCACACTGAGGAGGAGGGTCCTTCTTTAAAATAAATGAATGCGTCAAATATGTATGACCGATGCGGGCACGGCATAAGACTACTTCATCCTTCCCGCACCGCCTGTATGATGACTGCCACTCTCCTATGACTGCCTTGACAGAATGAAGCTTATTCGCAACCGCACCGTCCCAGTTATCTTGCCACGTCGAAAAGATATATTGGTTAATATGAAATTTAAAATCACTGTAGGGGACACCAACATTGACACGAGGCAAGTTCAAAGCAGACTTGGCAGCAACATCTGCCTTTTCGTTACCCATAATGCCAACATGGCAGGGTACCCAACAAAATATAACATCTTTATTGCCAATTGATAAAAAGACACACTTTCGTATCACCATCCAACTAAGGGATGCTCCAATTTCATATACTTAGAGCTTGTGAGACACGAAAGTGAGTCTATAAGAATAATATACTTGGATGCACATGAATCCTTAATCTGTTCCAGGGCTTTAATGATTGCCCAAATTTCAGCAGTAAAGATTGATGCTGAATCGGGCAATCTCATGGAAATTATTGCGTCTGATGGAAAAACTGTAGCGCAAGTCACAGAATTCCCATCCCGTGATCCGTTTGTGTAAACAGGAATGTAATCACAGTACCGCTCTTGGATTTCCATGAAATGTTGTTTATAAATAACTGCATCTGTGCGATCTTTCTTTAGATGCACAAGATCGAATACAATATTTGGTGGTTTGAAAGAAAATGGCTGCCCCCAGTTAGCGGAAATAATCATGAGGTTTTTTTTATTAACACTAAAATTACGCGTTTTTCATTTGTTAAAGTGTCACTATGTGTTGGTGGTCCGGGTATGCATCTGTCCAACACATAAGGCTCATGTTTTAGTTTCTTCTCCCTCCATTTAAGAGATTTAATTAATGTTTTTATTAGCAAGCGTAATTTTTGCTGAAAATTGCAGTTTTGTTTTATTTTGGGGGGTACCCAACATTAGTTTCAACCTCTGGTATATACTGCATAATAACTGTATAACAAATAAAAATGTATTTATTTATTGTCAATGGATAATAGAATTTGCACAAATAATCAATGTCACATATTACTACCAATCACAGCCACAGCTGGTTTTACTCCGTACACCTCGAACTTTAACACGGAACTCTCTTTTTTGACACCATGCAACCTGCATGTCCCAGAACCGACGCGAAAACTGGTTGGCTGATAAATGACGATAGTTGAGGAAGGTGATCGTTTAATGTTCCCGACCCCATTACGAGAGGTGTATTAAAACAATTAAAAGCGTTATTACATATTGTCAGGGTAGAAATTTATGTCTGGCATAGTGGACGTTAATTGGAGAACGTTTTCATTATTCAAACAGTCACCAGCTGGATAATAGTTATAATACACCAGCGTGCTGAGAGTAGTGATGTGGTGATTAGACGCAACTCTTCTGAACAGTTTGGTCATAATGGTTTCTGAGTGGCGTATTCAGAATTAACGCCGTGCTAAACGTCTGTACAGACTGGTTGCTTGGTTATTAATTATTAATGGAAGTAGGGTCTGGTGTACCTATTACCAAAACAATTTGAATTTCCATTCTCTTATACTGTACGCCTATGCAAGTCTTGAAAATAATATTTCTTTGTGTCTTCTCTCAGGGCAAAAACTTCAGTAACATCTAAACACCATGAAGTAGCAGAAGAAGAATAATTATCTCAATTTGTCAAAGTCAGATGACGGCGTACTGCCTGTGTGTGTTGATACGCTGCTTATAGCAAGTTTTCCATGACGTGGTGACTTCAAGGATTATAAAATATTAATGGAAGTAGTGTCTCATTCGCTCATACTGTACCTATGCAGGACTTGAAAGTAATATGTCTTTGCGTCTTCTTTCCACAACCCCATAACAATATAATTTAACAACAAGTACGAATGTAACGTGTCTGCATATTTAACGAACTGTTCAACAAGAATGTCAACTCCATAACAATATAAGTGTACGTGTACGGGTGTAAAGTGTGACTACTTAACAACGTGTTCAGCAAGAATGTCAACTCCACAACACTATAATTTAACAAGTACGAATGTAAAGTGTGTGCATATTTAAAGTACTGTTCATCAAGAATGTCAACTCCACAGCAATATAATTTAACAACATAAACGAGCGTTATATGTCTGCATATTTAACGACGTGTTCAGCAAGAATATCAACTCCACAACAATATAATTTAACAACATAAACGAGCGTTATATGTCTGCATATTTAACGACGTGTTCAGCAAGAATATCAAACTCCACAACAATATAATTTGACAACACTGACGAGTGTAAAGTGTCTGCATATTTCACGAAGTGTTCAACTCCACAACAATATAATTTAATAACACGTACGTGTGTAGGGAACATTCAAAATGTTAATAAGCCATCTATTTGTCACTCCATTGAAAATTGCTTACAAGCAGTTTTAGTAATATTTAACGTTTTTGAGTTGTGTACAGCGATATCTGAAAGTTGTGTTGGGAAACTGAACAACATGATCCTTAGTGTGCATATTTAGTGAAGTGATCGATAGAGTGTCTGCATATTTAGTGAAGTGATCGATAGTGTCTGCATATTTAGTGAAGTGATCAATATAGTGTCTACATATTTAGTGAAGTGATCGATGTAGTGTCTACATATTTAGTGAAGTGGTCGATAGTGTCTGCATATTTAATCGTGATCAATAATATCTGCATATTTAATGAAGTGATCAATATAGTGTCTGCATATTTAGTGAAGTGATCGATAGTGTCTGCATATTTAATCGTGATCAATATAGTGTCTGCATATTTAGTGAAGTGATCGATAGTGTCTGCATATTTAATCGTGATCAATAGTGTCTGCATATAATCGTGATCAATAATATCTGCATATTTAGTGAAGTGATCAATATAGTGTCTGCATATTTAGTGAAGTGATCGATAGTGTCTGCATATTTAATCGTGATCAATATAGTGTCTGCATATTTAGTGAAGTGATCGATAGTGTCTGCATATTTAATCGTGATCAATAGTGTCTGCATATTTAGTGAAGTGATCGATAGAGTGTCTGCATATTTAGTGAAGTGATCGATAGTGTCTGCATATTTAATCGTGATCAATAGTGTCTGCATATTTAGTGAAGTGATCAATATAGTGTCTGCATATTTAGTGAAGTGATCGATAGTGTCTGCATATTTAGTGAAGTGATCAGTATATGTCTACATATTTAGTGAAGTGATCGATGTAGTGTCTACATATTTAGTGAAGTGGTCGATAGTGTCTGCATATTTAATCGTGATCAATAGTGTCTGCATATTTAGTGAAGTGATCAATATAGTGTCTGCATATTTAGTGAAGTGATCGACAGTGTCTGCATATTTAATCGTGATCAATAGTGTCTGCATATTTAGTGAAGTGATCGATAGTGTCTGCATATTTAGTGAAGTGATCGATAGTGTCTGCATATTTAATCGTGATCAATATAGTGTCTGCATATTTAGTGAAGTGATCAATAGTGTCTGCATATTTAATCGTGATCAATAGTGTCTGCATATTTAGCGAAGTGATCAATAGTGTCTGCATATTTAGTGAAGTGATCGATATGCATACCGTTCATTTCTCTACCTGAATACGTTCTTTTTAAAGATGTCTTTTAACCTGTCCGTGAAGTATAACAAAAGTTCGGTTATTAAAGATACAGCAGATGATGACATTGAAGCATTGCAAAACATATCTGCTGGGTTTGGAATAGCCGGATTGTGCTTCATAACATTAGGAATTGTTGGAAACATTATCGCTATTGTTGTGTTGCGACATAAACCCAAGCGGTGTCTGGGTACAAAGTTATTAGTCTATTTGGCCTTTGTGAACATTCTACTATTAGTGTTCCAAAGTATCAGAAGTGTGGGCAATCTTCAGATAGGGAAAGTTGTCATAAGGGCATTAAAAGAACTGACTTACGTGACCCATCCGCTGTTTATGACAGTATACATGGCCGAGATTTGCATGACTTCATTAATCACCGTACAGCGGTACGTTTCTGTCGCAAAACCGTTGGCGGCGAATAGTTTAATGAGCGAGAGGCGGTTGGTTATAATTATGGCGGTTCTAGGGGCCTGGTGCGTCATCTTCAACATTCCCCATTGGTTTATGTTCTACCCTAATATTCTCATAGTGCGAACAGTCAAACAGCACACACAGTTTAGACAAAGTCAGCAGATGGAAAACCAATCAGACAACCCCGACATCCGGTTGACAATTATAGTCATTGCTATAACTACCTTGTCGTTGATAAATACTTCTCTCAGCTCCATTTATTTTGTGTTCTTGAAGTTTCTCAACTGGAAAACCATGTGTTCGTTTGAGTGTTTTACGTTTGACATTACTGTTAATTTTGTAGTGATTTTAAACTGTTCTCTCAACTGTATCTTCAACTGTGTTTGCGGGAGCAAATTTCGTCAGATATGCTGGGGTCTGTTCTGTCCTAAATGCAAAAACAAGGGAAATGGTTCCTAGCATTAGACGAAAACAAATTGTCTTCGAGAATCGCATACCCCGTTTGTTTTACGGCCAAGTACCGGTCGAGAGAATGTTATCACGCCGCTGTAATTTAAAAATAATAATAATAATAATAATAATAAACCGACAAAAAGGTTAAAACTTTATTGAAAGTTTATGTAAACCATCGCGCCAGTCTAACTAGTAGATTTGACCAAAATCAATGTTATTAATGTGGTCGCGTGTCATAAAGTGACTGTAGTGTGTCGAAGTGGAGACTTAAGTTGATGTTTTGATAATTGTTTTTAAAATCTAAAAGTATTTATTGTGGATCATCGACTCCCGTGACACGCAGTTCTTCAATTCTTAATTATATTTTGTTTACGTGCTAAGTCAAATTCAAACATTCTAGACCCATATTCTCTAAAGACATCGGTCGTCAGGCCGTAACGATGTCGTAAAATGGCGCAAAAGACAATATTCCGACAGTTAGCCAGTGTCTCTTCAGTTTTTGTGCTGTCGTTTAAAATATGTGTAACAAAGTCTGTCTTCACTGTTGGTGTGTCTGTGTAACAAAGTGTGTCTTCACTGTTGGTGTGGTGTCTGTGTAACAAAGTGTCTCTTCACTGTTAGTGTGGTGTCTGTGTAACAAAGTGTATCTTCACTGTTGGTGTGGTGTCTCTGTAACAAAGTGTCTCTTCGCTGTTGGTGAGGTGTCTGTGTAACAAAGTGCCTTTCGCTACTGGGGTGGTGTCTGTGTAACAAAGTGTCTCTTCACTGTTGGTGTGGTGTCTGTGTAACAAAGTGTCTCTTCACTGTTGGTGAGGTGTCCGTGTAACAATGTGTCTCTTCACTGTTGGCGTGGTGTCTGTGTAACAAAGTGTCTCTTCGCTGTTTGGTGAGGTGTCTGTGTAACAAAGTGCCTTTCGCTGCTGGGGTGGTGTCTGTGTAACAAAGTATCTCTTCACTGTTGGTGTGGTGTCTGTGTAACAAAGTGCCTTTCGCTGTTGGTGTGGTGTCTGTGTAACAAAGTGTCTCTTCACTGTTGGTGTGGTGTCTGTGTAACACAGTGCCTTTCGCTGTTGGTGTGGTGTCTGTGTAACAGTGTCTCTTCACTGTTGGTGTGGTGTCTGTGTAACAAAGTGCCTTTCGCTGTTGGTGTGGTGTCTGTGTAACAAAGTGTCTCTTCACTATTGGTGTGGTGTCTAACAAAGTGTCTCTTCGCTGTTGTGTGGTGTCTGTGTGACAAAGTGTCTCTTCACTGTTGTTATGCTGTCGTTTGAAATTTGTGTAACAAAGTGCCTTTCGCTGTTGGTGTGGTATCTGTGTAACAAAGTGTCTCTTCACTGTTATTGTTGTGTCATTTGAATTCTGTGTAACCAAACGAATCACAGTGTCGCTATATTGTTTATCACTCATGCAATGTATGTTTCATCCTGTGCACGTGCGCAATTTGACCTGTATTATTATTAACAATTGAAATCTAAACATAGCATAAACGCGCACGTAAAATGGCATCATATTTTTTGGTATAGAGCTCTATAAATCGGGGGGGGGGGGGGGGGGCATGTATATCTCCTCCCTGCCAAGCTAACCACGGACACAGGGCTCCGTTACTTTCAATACAAGATCGTTTTATTTAACAACAAATAACACTTGGTATTATATGGCATAAAAGATTCAGATATTTGTTCATGTTTTGTGAAGACGTAATGCACTTTTCTTTATTATGTCAAGATGTTCAGACATTCGGGATATGTCTGAATATTTTTAAAACCTAAATTGAGATACCAAGTAAGTGCACACACAATTATTTTAGGCAACCCTAACTATTCTTTAACAAAGATGTTATCAGTTTAATACTGTTAGTTGACAAACAATACATATATAAATGATTAAAATCAAAATGCAAAATGCAAAAGTCAACAACTAACGTCAGATAGATTCCAAAAATAGTCTGAACATTATTATTATACAGCAGGCCCGTACACGGGGGGTGGGTGGGGGGTGCGAGGGGTGCGTACGCTCATAGTTTGCCGAGGTCCGTCCGTGGATGTGTAAATAAAATAATTAAATAGTCAAATTTACTTCCCAGAATGCAGGAAATGCATCTCCTGCATTCTAGATTTTTAAAAATGTCGGTGGTGCATGCCCCCAGACTCCCCTAGCAACTCCGGCCCCTTGGATCGTCGATTACGCACCCCCTCCCCCCAATAAAAATTTCTGCGTACGGGCCTGTACAGATAAACATATTTCTACAATAAATATCAGAGCAATCAACTTTGAAAAAAGTGGAATATTGGGGGGGGGGGGGGGGGGGGGTCTAATTGTCTTGCATGTAAAGTATTGTATCATTATATGTATTCATGTTTTAAAATTACTAATCAGTGGATTATATTGCAAATTGCATGTGTATAAAATTAATTTACAGATGTGTAATATCAATTCGTAGGAGACCTTTTTGTTGTTCATTTGTTGTTGTTGTTTTATTTTTTATAGTTTGTTTTTGTAGTTTTTTATTTTTATTTATTCTTGTTCATTTTTTTTCCAATATGTATCATTGTATTCTATGTGGTCCTTAACATTAAGTCCGGCGCCATATTACTGGAAGTGTGCCGTTAAATAAAATTTAAAAAATGAACAAAGAATTGAGATCCACATTGTATCAATTAGTATTGTCTGTTCCCCGTACATTTCAGAAGAACTTGTCGAAATAGTTAGACAATTTTATATTACCCACAGCACATTTGGGATCATAAAACATTGAAAAAATCCAAACCAGATATATTTTAATACTAATAAGGTTTGTATGTTATGTTTTTAAATGTGTCTCTTGCTTTGGTTTGTTGTGATAAGGAACATGCTGCATCTCATTTGTTTTAAATTACATGTGCAGTGAGATGACATTTTCTATTAACATATTGACCCATAATGAATGAAAACGCCCATGTTTTCATAAATAACGTGACATCTATAAAACAAAAACAGACTACTGTTAATTGTTGTAATAGATTATAAAATGGTTATGAAATCTGTGAATACACCTATTGTTTCAGGTTTGGAATAACAAGCAGACTCACAAAATAACAATGTGGACCATGTATTACAAGGAAACAAATATATAAACTAGTTCAGTTACGTTTTAATGTGGGTCAGTATATACATAAATCATAATGCTGAATTGTCGACGAGTATATCAAATATGAAATACTAGACTCTCGTACTGAGTGCTTCGAATCATCTCAGTGTTACCTAATTATATTTTTAATGTATTATTCTTACCAAATTCTGAGTTAAAAAAGATTAATGCATATGTTAATCCTGTTTTCAACGTATTGGTAATTTCTGCGTTTATGTTAATTTTACGAAAATGTGACTGCTTAAAACATTGCAGACCCATCATATATCAATCTAATTAAAATTAGCTCCACTATTACATGTGGATCTAACAGCAGCCCGTTGGAGCTCATGTCCAGTTGACCTTTCATTCGATCAATCAAAACCTTACTTGCAAAATCATGCCAGTAATTTGACAAGAATTTGAAAACATTCGGGATTATGCCGAGGGTATACGAAATGATTCGGGTGAATTACGAAGTATGCCGGAAACTAATTTGAATATACAATATAATATAAAATTCGTTTCAAGACGAAAAAAAAAACCGTGATGGTATATAGCCATAAAATCTGTTTATACTAGTATACAATCCAGAGTTTATTACTGCACTTTTCCCACTGTTTTTTCAATGTTGAAATAGATCAACAAGTTCGCCTATTGCATAAATTTGTATGCTCCCGAATAACGTTATAAAAGGCGAAGTGTAATTGGTCGATATTTAAATTGTTATTTATAGATGAAATGTCACCTGGACATGGGAGTCCATGCAATGCCGTTAGATTTACTGGCGAAACCAGTAGAGCTAATTTTATTCAGATTGCATCATATATATGTCAATCTCGATATGTAGAAAACAGGATTGCCACTAATATCGTTAAAGTATCCCAGTTAAAAGCCTGGATATTGCATTTCGCATTCCAGTAGGTTCATGGTGGCCATTTTGGATTTAGGATTTATATGTAATATTTCATAGAACCCGGGTATTCCTTCATCCAAGGAAACAAATATTTATGCATTTGTAAGTAAAAATGTCACCTAGATGGCTAGAAGCTGAAATAATGATGTTTTATAAAACTTTCTTACAATGTGTTGGTTATATTGACAGATGCAGTGGACTCTGCCCAAACCGGATCTCTGTACATCGGCAGTTTTAAAGTCCCGTCCAGCTACCGTTAATTTATTAGGAATAAAACTCGGTCTAACCGAATGTTGTCTATTCCGGACTTCGGATGCAATTTCAAGAACAAAAGAACGGTTTATGTAGTAATTAGCCCTGTCGACACTAGCACGTGATCTTGCATCTCTTGTCTGCCAGAGGTCACTTTTTAAACAATGACGGCAGTTCCCCAGTAATTAGGACACCAAAGAAAATGTTACGAAATAATCGCGCTTCTTTGAAGGCTTAATAAGTTAATAAACAATGAACCACACCTGTTGTAACAGGTGTTGGTATCAAAATAAATCTCATTATTATTTGTATGTGTTCATACCTGCATTGCATCATACCGGTCGGTTTAAAACAATAAAACTATAAATGAAGACCCCTGTTTCATGATTTTAATTTTTAAAAATAATGTTATTTATTCTGCTTGTTTTAAATGCGTTCTGGTTTGAACAAATATTTTTATTACAGTCAAACTGACGACCCGTCATATTTTGTTTATATTGAATTTGGTTTCTTACAAATACCAATATATTTCAGGTTAATACCAATCACTAAAACAAGCATTGCTTTGCCTTTTTTTAACAGATGTCTTCCACATAGTCCAAACGTTTGGTTAATATGATGTTTTATTTACGTTGGTATTTTCTATTAAATATATCGCAAGAACCGTAACTCTGGACGAACTCTGTCTAAACCGGCATATTTTATCGGTTCCTAGTGAATCCGGTTTAGACAGTCCACTGTATATTGGATTTAGTATATATATATAACTTACCGTCACTAAAAAGATTAGTTTTATGTATTTTATGATGTTAGAGTGATTAATAACCCTAAATGTCCGAATGTTTTGTCACATCTTGTAGAGCACGAGTATACTGGTTAAAATTGTGAAAACGTTATATCATAACTTTTTATAGGCAGTATTTTGAGTAAGCTGCAGGTAAAAAGCATACACAGGGTGTGGGAAAGGTAAATGTCACCTGTCTGTTCATCAGTGCATTTGCAAAGGTTTCCACCAGGCAAGTTGGCTGGAGGAACGGCTCTTAGGAGGTATGTGGTTTAGTCTTTTGAACAGATAGTTTGACTATATCCCCCACCCACCCACCCAAGACTCAAATACAGGGCAATTTAGTTATTTGTAGTAATGTGTGTGGTGATTATTCATAGGGTTGTTTATTTGTTTGTTTGTATTTATATATACATGTAAGTGGTGTGGTATATTAATATATAATATCAAGTGTTATAATTTGTTAGCTAGTGTTACATTGTTATAGGATAACTAGGTTTATGTAGTACATGTATGTATATGTTTGCGGTTATGTAACTGACCATATTAGAGGGTTAAATTTAATTTTTGTTGTGTGCCAAGAGTAAATATGGTACAACACGAGGGGTGAAGGTTAATTTGTTTTATTGTGTTCATGGTAGTTTTTATAATCGTCAAAGACGGGCCTGATAAATGAGGTTTTATTTTATTGCCATAATGATAAATGAGGTGTTATTTTATTGCCATAATTATATTAAGTGAGTCTTATTTGTAGCCATTTTTGTTTTAGCCTTTGGGTTCGAGTGTGAGCCAGAACCATGAGAATTAGGTGAGCTATGTGAGCCATAACTGGGTTTGAGCGATGACACGGATGTAACCAGCAGAACTGTAGGAGAACCATGTGCAAGAGATGTCTACAGGCTAGTGTGGAGACCAACTGTTGTTAGGTTGTCTGCAAAAGATGTCAACAGCCAACCAGCCAAGACGTGCTAGTGTCTGGTCGTCACCAAGATATACACACAGTATTCGTGATGACAGTAAATTTTAGACGAGTTAATACTGATAAAAACTGAACTGGTTTGAAAAGATTCTTTTACTAAGGTTCATATCAGAGACATTGACCGACTAGAAGTTAGTTGGCTCAAACTGGCAAACCATGTACACCGGATTACTTCTTTTTTCTTTTTTTTTTGTCGTTTGTTTTTGTTTTGTTTTGTTTTGGGGTTTTTGTATTTGTTGTTTTTTGGGGGAGGAGGTAGTTTGAGGTTGGGGTAGTGTTGTGTTGTGTTGGGGTGATATCATACATTTTTTATATTCATATTTTAGTATATAAATTTGTTAAAATGTTTAGGTGTTTTTTTACTTGTTTCTTGGACAATTTGTCCATCCACGACACAACTAAAACATTTCAAAGGCAACATATGTCGATGCTTAGACATAAAACAGGAAACTTCATTCCTCCTGCCCCGCCTGCAAGTAGTCTAGACATTACGTCATGTTTTAGTATATGTGATGGCCATATTGAGTTTAAAGGTGGGTTATTTTTGTTAACGATACCACTAGAGCACATTGATTAATTAATCATCGGCTGTTGGATGTCAAACATTTGGTAATTCTGACACGGTCATCAGAGGAAACCCGTTACATTTTCTTAACAGTATGGTATAGTATTTAGGGATTAACGTGCACATTTGTAGCAAGCTGTTTTAGCGCACGCCTATCATGGGCACAGGTGCCGGCCTCGGCCGACGCCTCTGTCCAGGACAGGAAAAGGTCTGGGTGGATGGGCGAAGGGACCGTATACACTGGCAGGTGCAAGAGAGCACCAGAAGCCTGACCGGGGTCGGTAGCTATAGAATTGGAATGTCCCGTAAGATGACATTAAAGGGAAAAGGGTGCGCAATTTGAATGAAGGAAATTTGGCGCATTTTTTTTATCGTTGGCGACCCACATTGGTGTAGCCAAAATTTTATGGGGGCGGGGGGGGGGGGCACGCTATGTATGTAAAATGAATGTTTATTGACACCCCAGCACAAAAATACACATAGGCTAGCTGGGTTTCAGAAAAGGTAAGTATATGGAAATATTATTTATATAATTATGTAAAACTAGTAAAGAGTTGTGGTGAAAAGTATACCACAAATATCAAGGTAAGTATATTTTAAAACTTGGTGTACAAATCAAAGTGTTTTAAAAACTTTAAAATTAATTCTGGGTGGAATTTAAGTTTTCAGTACATTTCTGTTGCCAAATATATCATTTCTCGTCAGCTTTACATGATCACACCATACCAAAATGTGGCGCAGTCTCCGTGTACACAATGTTCACACCGAGGAGGGGGGTCCTTCTTTAAAACAAATAAATGCGTTAAATATGTATGGCCGATGCGGGCACGGCACAAAGACTACTTCATCCTGCCTGCCCCACCTGTAAGAAGACAAAATTAACAGCATCACCTAGACTAATATGTCGATGATTTTCATATTTGCTAGAAGTCGTCCAGTATGAGCATACATTGAACGTCAGTTGTAGCGGTTTAAATAAACTTAAACAATGGACAACTGACAATGGATTTCGATTCTCAGACACTGTCGATTTTATAAATTTTAATACAGTAAAGCCCATGGCTCCGGTAGCCCCATCTCCCTCCCTCAACATTGACCACCCAATTTATTTATAGATTTAAGATGGAATGACAATTGTTAAAAATGTGTGGCGTAGATATAAACAAATATATGCCAGAAACAAGGTTCCACTGATCCTTGGTACTGGCTAGTGCATTTTTGTTCTGGGCTAGTGGAAATTATCAAATTTATTACTAGAATACATGGGACACTACTAACCAAAGCATTTGCGAGGGTTAGAGACTTCCTCAAACAATTGTCCACTGCCAGTGGCACGTTCAGGACTAAATACACAATTAATGAATGATCGAAACCATACCATGTTCTCTCATACCACACATTAAATGTAGTGAGCAATCATAAATGCTCTCCCTCCCCCCCCCCCACCCTCTGCCCACAAGTTCATCCAGCGAACGTTTCACAAACGTTTTGATTGGCTGAACTAAAGACCTGAAGCAACCAACACATTGCCTACTATACCATCAGCACTGGTTACATTTTTACAATAAAATGTTCCAAACTTGGAAACAATGATCCTGGTTACTTGCAGAATCTGTTAGATCATCTTACCCATGTAGTTCTAATCCTTTTATCTTTTTTTCTTTTTCTTTTTTTTATATATCAACATGTGGAAGACAAAACTGTGTATAAGCATATCCTGAACACATTATAATTTAGGGTATGGAAGCTACTATGAAAAATACAAACACACACTAATTCTCCATCAACTGTCTTTATTAAAACTTTTGTCCAAAGACAAAATTTTGTTTACTTTTTCGTTCTGAAGTATTCATTCAACACGTCCAGGGCTTGCGAATCCTTGCCATAGTCCTGTGGGAATAAAACAATTGTATGAAAATATAAGTATATTAAAAACAAATTAAAAACAAATTAAGACTACAGAATGAATTTTTTAAGGATCTCGGGGCTAGCTCTGGCAGTCACCAAATTCGCCAATTGCAAATTTTTAAAACTGGCAAATTTTATTTTGAGTTGGCGAAATAATTTTACTACATTTTATTGTAAAATAACTGGTTTTCTGCCATTTTTGAAGTTTAAAGGAAACATGTCACGTAAACCATATTTGGCACCAACCATGTACAATTAATTATAAATTGAATCACCTAAAAAAATTAATTATAAAAAATTAATTACTTAAAATATCTCCATAAAAGAACCCCAGATACGAGCTCTTGGCGGAAATTGCCGATCTTTAATGAGCAGGGCAATCACGAGGTCCCTGACGTCAGAGACGCGTCGCTTGATCTGAAGCCTTACACTTAAAAGCATTAGTCCGTACCACTCATAAAGAATCTAAGACTTGCACAGCTTACCAAAACAATGAGTGTTCGTTCGCAAAACGTTTTGCCGTATCAATATGAGCTGTTAGTAAATGAAGAAAGACACACATTTACTTACAACAGTGATACTGAAGAAAAAACGGATAGCGAGTCGGAGGGTGGAGAAACTGATGGTGCCAGACCAGACCGGTCGACCAATTTACAGCCCGGAGCCCGAAAGTAACCCGGAGACAAAACCAAAACTCAGATGCTAATGCCGAGGTGTATACTGTTCATATTTAGCATAAAGATACACCTCGATATGATGTATTTAAATATGTAAAAACTATAAATGTAGGACAAACATTTTTGGGTTTTAGTTTTTTTTAGAAAATATCGCATTTTTTATGTTCGGGCTGTACATAATGAAATCTGTATGCACAGTGTAAACAAACGCTCTAATTTACGACAAGGCGCTTCACTTTCATTAACCTGGCTTGTAAAACAACATAAATGACTTGAGAGTATAATCAACTTTTAAACTAAATATATTTCTATTTGCATCAATAGAACGAAATGGGGTTATAGTATTTTTCTCTCATAAAAAAAAGTAGCATATTATTAGGCCTATTGGTAGGGTGCGTTAGAGTAAAAACTACCACTCACGATACCCAAGTGATAATTTTCTTTTCTTTGGTACTACGTAATTGGTCAGTTTTGTAATTTTAGATGGGAAAGTCTACTTAATCAAGGGTTTTACAGCATTATTTACAGTAATGAAGCAGGGCGGCTGATAATGTCCATTAACATTGTACTATAGTCGCGACAGGTTACGCCACAATACCCTGTAATCTTAAAAAAACTGGCACGTATTTTGTACGCATGTCTAGACCGTGGTAATCACTTACCTGGTCGATACCCTGCAATATACACCTGCCAATCAGGAATCACATGTGCAGGCCACGGAAAGAAAGGACCAATTAACTAAAACAACACTCCGATTCTCAAGTCAGCCCGTGGATGAAACATAATAGTTATTTCGACACCGACAGTAGTGGGGTTTTTTGTATTGAACTTCGTGTTGCTTTGGGGCTTCGGGCGATGAGGAACGTTTTTGTAACGTATTCCGCCCGAAGATTAAAAACATTATTTAAAATTATTATTGTTTTCGACACGTTTTTTAAAAACATATTTAAATACATCGTACTGAGATGTATCCTCATGCCAAATCCCATGTTTGTATATGCCATATTTAATTACTTATCGACGTTTCCTTCTTCGGACGGTGAATACAGATTTTGTTATGTAGGCCTACAGCCCTAACATGAAAAATCTTTTTTTTTACAAAAAAATAAATAAATAAAAAATTCTACATTTTTGTTTTAACATATATAAATACATCATGCTGAGGTGTATCTTTGTGCCAAATATGTACAATGTACACCTCGGCATTCGCAACCGAGTACTGTTTTTGTCTCCGGGTAACGTTCGGGCTCCGGGCTGTAATTAGGCGGACACCAAAGTACTATGCGGTGTTGGTGTCCAATCTTTTCTTTTGCGATAAAATACACGCGTCTTTCTTCGGATACAATCCTTTGGAAAACCATAAAAAGACAATCCCGATCGTTTAAACTGTTTATTTTTACACCCGAAGGCCGCGCAGTACGGCACTGTTGGACTGAAAAGATCGTAAGCCCCTTACTCCATATATAAACAGTTAACAACAATGGAAGAGTACAGCGGCTCTGACGTCACTTCCCTTTTTTTCCGAACGCTCACGAAGAAATATGCATAAATCGTACTTTGATACTGGTTAGCGTAATTTCTTCATTTTAAGTTAACTACACGTATTTTATTGTTATAAAGTTATTTGTATATTATTTTTATATCATTTTTCTTTTAAAATGAGCTATAATATGGTCTCGTGTCATGTTTCCTTTAATAGATAATTTGGCAAAACTTTGTGTTCACCCAGAGCTAGCCCTTGAACTTCTGCAAATAGTTTAAAATTGAAACCACTAAAATTACATTTTCTATGACAAGTAAATGTAATGGAAACAAATCACGACTAAACAAATATTTATATTCTATTTACCGTACTATACCAGTGACATCTATAACAAGCTTTTGAAAGATTTCCAAGAGCTACACAAACAACCAACCACTATGACAAAAACTCATCTAGATGTACTCAAAATACAGATCTTTAATGACTTGAAACTTTCATATGCCTATAACCACTAAGGTTCAGAAATGTTTCTCCTGGGTCCTACCCCTGGCATAGCCAGTGGTTTGACTCAGGGAAGATTTAACATGACAACTACCAAGTTATATTTGTTCTATAATGCACCCCCCTCCACCCCCCAGAAAAAACACCCCACACATTTGGAGTCTGTCTTGCAGGCTGATTATGATAACAGATTAACGCAAAATCATAACTTATAACAGATTACGAGTTAAAACATCACATACATCTACATTACAAAATTGTTCATCTGACTTAAGTGCTCGAACTTGAGCATGTCTCGTATAACTTCCCATTCTTACCTTCACAGGATAAACCTGACATCTAGTTATTCTACATCGATATGCTCTTTGATATTTTGCTCATAAGCTGTTTATCAATGTCATAATCAAACAATCTAATAATTTGATCAAGGCCTATGACCACAATATGAGAACTTGGGAGTTAACTTTTAAGATTAATTTGTTACCTTTACTACTACACAACTGCAGCCAACCACTTTTCTAGCTTTTCCTTCTTTGTCGATTTTGCAAAGCCCTGACCATTCACCCAGCTTCTTGTTGTCGTCAACCTAGGATTAATAAAACACAAGCAATTAACAATATCCTAGTTTTCGCCATTGAAACATAAAAATCACAGACCTAACGAGTTCAAATAAAGTTTTACATTTATTTAACGACACTAGAGCACATTAATTAATTGGCTATTGGATGTCAAACATTTGGTAATTCTGACACGTAGTCATCATAGGAAACCTGCTACATTTTTCCAATTAGCAGAAAGGGATCTTTTATATGCATTTTCCAAGACAGGAAAGAACATACCACAGCCTTTGACCAGTTGTGGTGCATTGGTTGAAACTAGAAAAAACCCAATCAGTTGAATGGAGACCTAGAGAGATTCAAGAATTTCAGTTTGTGGGAAAGGTGTCAAGTCACAGTAATAGACTCATGTTCCAGCATTTTCAAACTTCTCACTTTATTATCATAACACTAGGAACATATAATTTCTAGCCAGTTACCTCCCTTTAGTTTTTAGTTTTACTTATGCTGTCAAAAATATCATTTGATAGTTTCAAGATTGGTTTTCGTAATACATATCAATTTGCTATAAAATTCAATTTGATTAATGGCTCCCCTAACTTAAGATTATGTGGAGCCATTTAAGATACTGTAGATCCTGAAATTACTGCATTCATAAATTAATGCAAGTGACTGTAAGCAGACTAAAATGAGAGATGAAATTAATGCAAATGGTCTCCCTTTGGAATATTAACTTTCCTAACACAACACACGTCAATGTATCTTTCGGTTACATCCCAGTTACATCAACTCCCTAGTATGTCGGTGTACACATCAATTAACCTGTTTAGTCCCTAAAATTGTAATCTTTGTTTTAATAGTGTGTGACACATAAGTAGCTTGCTGGACTATTGCTAGACAAAACAGAAATAAATGTGTCATTATTAATGCAAATAACACGATATCGCATTTTTCGCATTAATATTATGATCGCATTAATTTGAAGATGTATAGTAGTACCATAATGAGCATCAATATTTAATCCTTTTGTAGCATATTTTATATATGGGGAGCTAAAAATAACTTCATAAACTAGTCTCAGAAGAGTGATGGAGAAGGGCTCACCCTGTTCATTACCAAATTAGCCAACTGCTCATTTTTATAAAAAGTGGCTACGAACAACATCTAGTCTTTGGCCAATACATCCGTCTTTAAATTAACCATTTTCAAGGAAATAGTCTACATACAACAAACCTGGTTCCAGTGTGTGGCCTGGATGGAGTATCAGAATGATAAACGGCAAAGGTTCAATATCCTCAGACAGTGCTAATCCTCAGATGATTCGGAAGAGGGAGCATTGTGATCATCATGGGATAATAAAGAGGCTCAAAGTTTGGACATCTTTAGGAATGTTATCAAATTATCGTTCATCACGTATGAAATTGAGTAATATGTCCAACAAAGTCGAAGGAAATGTTTTATTTAACAATGCACTCGACACATTTTATTTACGGTTATATGGGTCAGACAGAGATATTGAAGGAGGAAACCCGCTGTCGCCAATTCCATGGGCTACTCTTTTCGATTAGCAGCTAGGGATCTTTTATATGTACCGTCCCATAGACAGGACAGCACATACCACGGCCGTTGATGTACCAGTCGTGGTGCACTGGTTGCAGCGAAAAACAGCCCAATGGGCCCACCGATGGGGATCAATCCCAAACAGACTGCGCATCAAGCGAGCACTTTACCGCTGGGCTACGTCTCCCCCCCAACAGACAGTCGAGAGCAAGATAATAAGAGGTAAAATCATTGATTAACTAGCTTTTGAATGATAGCTTTCCTTAAACGGCAAAGGTTCAGTATCCTCAGACAGTGCTAATCCTCAGATGATTCGGAAGAGGGAGCATTGTGATCATCATGGGATAATAAAGAGGCTCAAAGTTTGGACGTCTTTAGGAATGTTATCAAATTATCGTTCATCACGTATGAAATCGAGTAATATGTCCAAGTCGAAGGAAATGTTTTATTTAACGATGCACTCGACACATTTTATTTACGGTTATATGGGTCAGACACCGATATTGAAGGAGGAAACCTGCTGTCGCCAATTCCATGGGCTACTCTTTTCGATTAGCAGCTAGGGATCTTTTATATGTACCGTCCCATAGACAGGACAGCACATACCACAGCCTTTGATATACCAGTCGTGGTGCACTGGTTGCAGCGAAAAATAACCCAATTGGCCCACTGACAGGGATCGATCCCAAACCGACCGAGCACTTTTACCACTGGACTACGTCTTGCCAGTGAGTGATGGGAAGTTAGGATAGACCATAGTTTCAGCCCATGAAAATTAACATTAAGTTTAGTTAATCTACAAACCTGTAACACATTTGGATAAAGTTACAATTGAGTAAAACTCGAGTGTGACTTTGAAATGGTGAAATACCCTCTTAAGACTCCATAACTCACCTCTTGGACGCAAGTGCGTTTTTAAAAATATGAGAATAATTTTGTGATATCAAAAACACCAGGATGACCAAAAACACATTGAATGTACGGAAATGGATAATCTAAACAATAAAATTAAGTAAAGTATGATTTCAGTTATCAAAAACGGCTCTAATAGTAAAAATATATCCCTTAAGTGTTTAAAAACTAGGGTATGTCCATTTAAACATCAACAGTCTGTTTAATGATATCCTCAGACAGTGCTAATCCTCAGATAAATCGGAAGAGGGAGCATTGTGATCATCATGGGATAGTAAAGAGGCTCAAAGTTTGGACGTATCTTGAATGTTACCAAATTTTCATTCATCACACATGAAACTGAGTAATATGTCCAATAGACAAAAGTCCAGAGCAATATAATAGAGGTAAAGTCATCAATTATCTAGCCTTTCAGCCAGTGTTCGAAATAAGCACTCATCCGTTTGTCCTGAAAAGTGAAAATCTGCCCGGACATGCAAAATGTACCGTAATGGTTGTCCAGTGGACAAGTAAAAATGTTCAATGCAGTTTAATTTTTAGCAATCAAAAATAACTTACTTGTACTTCAATAAAACAAAACATTTATGTGAACAAGTGAAAATATTGCTGGATAAGTAGATTTCTAGATGTTCGTCCGGTGGACCCAAAAAAAAATTCAGCTTATTTCTATCAGTTTCAGCCTGACACACCACATTTCCCTGTTTGTTCCCATTTTAAGTGTCCATCAGATCAAACAAAACCACACCATTACAAAACCATTTTGATGAGATCTATTAGCCACTTTAATCCCAAGACAAAGGAAGAAATTCATTTTAATGATGCACAACACATTTGTATTTGAAGTCACATGATCAAGGACCACACAGAAGAGTAATCCGCTGCCACCACGTCATGTACTATTTTTGATTAGCAGAAAGGTTATCTTTTATATGCACCATCTCAGACAGGACAGTACATGCCATGGTCTTTGTTACACCAGCTGTGGTGTAACTGTAGAGCAAAGGCTAGAATGAAAAAGTCTAATGGATCGATCAAGCACACGGCGAGAGCTTTACCCCAGTCTTATTATACACCAACTGAATTTCGGTACAGATTAAAGTGACAGACCCCAGTTTAAAACATTATGGCATATTTTTCACAATTAGAGCTATTTTATAATTACAAGTACTTACAATTTATTATCTAGAATATTAATTTTCATACTCTGAAATAATAGGTCCTCCAGGTTTTGGCTATATTCCAAAATACATTTTTTTATAATTCTAAAAAACGCACTTTTGTCTGAAAATTAACGGTTATCAAGACAGATTGGCCTGTTTAAATATCACACATTTTAGCTTCTCTCCATTATAACCATATCCAAATGTATGTTTAAGGTTTGTAGATCAACTAAACTAAGTGTCCATTTTCAGTCTGAAACTAGGGTCTGCACCTTTAAATTCTGCGAAATTTGTGTAATACCTTGAGCAGGTTGATGCCATGCTCTGCACAAAGAGCCTCTACCAGTTTAACGTAAGCTGGTTCATCACAATTATTTGCCAAAATACAGAGGAACGCTTGACGTCTGAAAAATAAACAAAGGTCTCATTACAAAATTATAATTTTTATTTATATGTAGAATTAATTTAAATTACATGTAGAAATATTTATCCTTCCGATAAAAAATTAAACTGTACCATTAAAAATTGTTCACATAATGTACTAACTAGCAAGAAGGTATTACCTAAACCAAATAACATCCAGATTGGTCAAAGTTCGAGGTACACCAAAGTTTTGACAAAGTTAATACCACAACTCCTTCCAATGGAGACAACTGACAATACATGTTGCCAAAACATTTAGCTGTATGCAATTTTATTTCATCTAGTATCAATGTATCAAGTTAGTAGACTTTTGCTTGAAACCTGTATAGATTAACTGTAAAAGTACTAAATTTTTTGTGTGAAACTAGGTATTGTATAAAAATCGCGTTATATCAAAAGTGAACCATGAAAGGTTCTACTTTCTTCAGTTAATACTTTCATAGAGGGGTTATATTACTGATATTTATGGGTTATACCATAGTGTTTTTAACCGCAAACGTTAACTTGTCGCCGATGAGATTTTATTTGGCATGTACAACCAGAAATACAAACTTGTCAAGTGCCTTGGTACATTCATGAAGTCCTCTGGCCAGACCGTCATGGATCAGGGATGTTTTCAGCACTTCTTGTAAGGCTGTGTATATATCCATGGACCCAGCTCCACTAGCAGAGGTATCATCTCTGAAACAATAAAATCTCCAATTGGTGCACAATTTTTACAGCCCAAGCTTAAAAACATGTCTTCTCCATCGTCAATGACACATGTATATAAATCAAGGACTTTCTTTTTCTTTAATGTTCACATTAATCAAAGTATGAACAGTGATGCAAATAAACAATTGTTGTATATATTTCTTGTTTTAAGCAGATTTACACTTTTGTCAGGACAAGCAATTATGTGTTGAAAAAAAGAAAGAAATGTTTTATTTAACAACGCACTCAACATTTTATTTACGGTTATATGGCGTCAGACATATGGTCAAGGACCACACAGATTTGGAGCGGAAACCCGCTGTTGCCACTACATGGACTACTCTTTCCAATTAGCAGCAAGGGATCTTTTATTTACGCTTGCCACAGGCAGGATAGCACAAACCATGGCCTTTGTTGAACCAGTTATGGATCACTGGTCGGTGCAAGTGGTTTACACCTATCCATTGAGCCTTGCGGAGCACTCACTCAGGGTTTGGAGTCGGTATCTGGATTAAAAATCCTATGCCTCGACTGGGATCCGAACCCAGTACCTACCAGCCTGTAGACCAATGGCCTAACAAAGATGCTACCAAGGCCGGTAAATTTGTGTTAATTTCAAACGTCAACATAGCAATATTGAATTAATGGATTTTTTTGTTTAACTTGGGCCTGGAAATATTTTTTTAGTTGTGCCTGTCAAAATGACCCATGTCAAAAATAAAACTACCTGTCAACCAAATGTTGAAATAATTTCCCTTTATTAAAGCTGCACACCCTAGTTCCATCCAGCGAAAATAAATTATAATTTGGTTAATCTACAAACCTGTAACACACTTAGATCACGTTTTTATCAAATGGAGTGAAAAAGCAGGTTTTATATCGATAAATACCATGGGAATCCCCATGTCCCAATTGCTTGAAATAATTTTGAAAGTTTGTATTCTGATGTCACCGGTAGATGTCGCTCGAAGCACAACAATGCCTACGTCACAACAAATTTCACAGACTTGGGGTGCGTTCTTTTCACCTCTCCTGGACATGTTCCAACTGTTCTGTCCTGGTTGTATCCCCTCTCCAGATATCCTAGGACTTAGCAAAATTATTGGTTTTAAGGGTTTGTAACGTTTTGTATTGAGATACTTACTTGTCTGAACTTTATTGTTACTGAAAATGTTCACGAACTGTGAAGAAAAAATCTCACAAATGAACAACAACAAATCTGTTAGACCTTGTCTGCTCAACGTTTTTTTCTCAAACGTGCGTCCGTTTTTCAGAAATACGAAAAATGAATTTTGTGGTATTACAAACACCAGGATTACCAGGATTACCAAAAAACACTTCAGGTGAATGGAAATGTATATTCTAAATAGTAAAGTGCAATTTTATTTGTGAAAAAATGGGTTTAATAGCGAAAAACAACGCTGTAATGGTTAACAACTAGCCGTAACTAGGGTGTGTCCCTTTAATCATACATGTATATTATATTATACCCGTAGAACTATATAATGATGAGATCTTTTATATGCACCATCCCACAGACAAGGTAACACACATGGAGTCACCGTGAACCGGCCTATTAACAGGAAATGGTTTCTACACACGCATTGTAATGTACAATCATTTTTTATGTTTAATCTTGTTCACCATGTCAAAATCAACCAACAAATATTAAATGCATGTCGTAGTCTGACGTTGATATTCTTCACCTACTCCCATAAACCAGGCTATTGTTTTCCAAGAGTGACGGTGGTGTGAAACTTGTTTATTTAGGTTTGTTTAATATTACATGCCATTTAATATAGTGCGCACAATGCAAAATGGCGGTTGTGTACATTTCCCTGCATATAAAAATATTTTTAATGTCTACTTTGTCTTTTCCTCATTTGTGCACTGTTTTCGGGAAGGTTTTAATTCAACAAAAGTTATTTTGATGTCAGGATTCAATCATATGCAGATTCTTTAAAAACAAGTCCAATGTAAATAGACTGGTTTATGGGGTAAGCCCAGTTCACCGTCTTTGACATATTGTCAATGTCCCTAACTGCGTTATTCTTCCAACTTCTTGTGCACAGTTCGCGCAATCAACATGCGATTTGTTGTCAGATATCTTTTGCCAAATGTTCATTTATTAAAGCAAGCATATAAATTACATTGTTTATTTTAATCATATTTTTTTTATTGAAAAACAAGTGCCCCGAAAATGGTGAAGATGCCCCCCCAAAAGTGTTTGGTCTACCATGTCTTGCCGGATTTCTAGGGAAATCACTAGTAGTGAATAGTAGACAATCCATTCTTAACAATTATTGTACATAATTTTTAATGTATAAATCAGGAGTGCAGAAAGTACTCGCCCGCTCGCCAAATGCAAGTAAACATTCGGACGGACGAGTTGAACAATAAATCTACTGGTCCGATGGGCTATCTGGTTTTGTTAATCAAGGTGTGTGAGGGGGGAGGGTGCTTTTTTTTAATTTGGCCAACCGTGTTAGTAATGTTTTTGTCAAATTTATATCTATCATTTGAAGTGTATATTATAATATTTCGATCTATGGGCTGGCGGACTAGTACATTTTAGTTGGTTCTGGTCCAGAGGGCTACTAAAATATTTTCCATTTCTGAACCCCTGTAAATTGTGTTAATTAAGCATCAAAATATTAGAAAATCAATATTTTACAAACTATTCACTGGTATGAACATAATGCTCATGAAGTGTTAGCGAAAACACGGACCATTCAAAAAAATATTAAAGTGTTCATCAACTGTGCTGTTCTAAGGAAAGATATATTTTATCTAATTAAAAATGACAAACCGTGCACGAGCGTAAAGGTTATTTTACCAATGCAGGCATCGAAATAAGCATTGTATCTGGTAACCCATTTACAGGTTACCTCAAAATATAGCCTGGTAACCTAGCTGTTTAAATGCGGAATGCCAAAATTACTTGCAATTGCACCAGTGTGCACGAACATTGGTGCAATTTCGTACAAGAAAACTAAACGCGGAAGTAAATTCATCTAGTGGACGCTGCCTAAACACGGATTAACTATAACTGCTTGCAATTGCACAAGTGCGTGCCAACATTGATGCAATTCCTGACGAAAAAAACGAAACGTGGAAGTCCGGAATGCATTGCCTGGTTTATGTTTGGAAACAAAACTACCGTTCCCTGTTGAAATGTTTGTCAAGAACGTAACACTGTTAGACATTTCTTACGGACAACCTGAACGACCATTCTCGACTGCAATGTACATGCCTGAATGCAGTTAAAAAAAAATACCACCCTTTTTGTTTACTGGATGTAGGTATGTGGGAATGACCCACTTATCGCTCTAGGCTAATGTGCCTCGATACCTGAGGATTCCTACTCGAGACGGCGCAGAATGCGGTTGTGTTTAGCAAACGTCGAGGTTTCTCTCCCCCCCCCACCCTTGGGGCTGTGCTGCACGAGCTTGGCCGCTTAGCCAAGTATCGTGTTGAACACAATGGGAGCACGGCTATTGTCACCTTGTATTATGGTGACAATAAACAGAAGAGATCGGGAAGTAGGAGGAGACGTCGTCCCACGGCAGCTCAGGGGGGACCAAACCGGGCGGCTCAACCGCCAGGGGCGGTCCCTCCTGATTCACAGAAGAAGACGAGACCGGCAGGGGCGGTTCAGGGGGAGCCAAAACCGGCAGCTCAACTGCCGGCGGCGGCCCCTTCTGCGTCGCCGTCCCCCACTACTCGGAAGCAGCAGACGCCAGGAGCGGCAAAGGGGGAGCCAAAGCTGTCGGCTAAACCGGCAGTGGCGGCTCCTCCCCCTGCAGCACCAACGCCGATGGAAACAGGAAAAGTGTCGTCCGCACCAACCAATCCACCGGCGTCTCCACGAGTTGTTGCGACAGCGGTTGCAGAGCGTGAAGCCAAGAAGAGGAAGGTGTCTGTCCAGGACTTGTCCGACACACAGCCCACGACTTGGCAGATCGCACGCAACAAGCTTCCTGGACGGTACCGCAACTGTGTGAAGGGGGAGTTCACTGCGACCTCTCAGTTGCCAGGCCCCTTCGTCACCAAGAGCTGGAGACCAACACCAACTGGTCAAGGGCGGTACCAGTTCCAGTACGTCGAGTGAAGTCGTACCTACTACCTGACGTCGGAGCGGAACGGGATGTACCGGCAAGGCTTACTGAAATCAGACATGGATAATCCAATCGTCCATCGGATTATCAAGCTGATACTTCCAGAAGACTACTCAGCAATACTTCGGGGAGAGTGCTACATCGACCTGCCTCACTTCTTCCCGAAGTTCCGAGCCGATCATCCCATCAACTCGCCATGAGTTCCGCTGCGTACCCTCTCCTAGGACATGTACTTCCTTTTTTAGGGCTCAGTTGGACTTTAAAAACATTTTTGGCCGCAGTTCAAAATTTTATGGGGTTTTTTTTTTTTTTTTTTTTTTTTTCTTTCTTTGTGAAGTCCGACGCAGTTTATTTTGGTAGCCCGTCTAAATTGCTCAAATCACCTTAAAACCTTTTCGGCCGAGCACTCTAATTTTATTGTTTGGACTTAAATTTTGGTAGCACATTTTGGTCTTCGGTCTTTGACCTAACTACTAAATTCGTATTCCAAATTCCGCCCACCTCAAAATTACCCCTCCCCCCCTGGCCCGGACCATATAGATCGGACTTTAAACTTTTAGACCTTCGTTCAAAATGTTATGTCAAAAATATTATTAAATAGTCCGATCCTCTCTTCTTTCTCTTATTTATTTTTGGACTGTCCTTCTAAAATGCTCCAAATTATATAAATATTCGGCCGAGCAGTCAATTCCCCACCATTTAATTTTTAGATGTAAATTTCAAAATTATCCCCTTAATTTTGTTCTGTCCCGGAGCAAGTCACTGGCTATCCAGAGACAGGCCCCGGGACGGACATGCTCGAAACTCTAGCGGTATGTGAGCATGTTAAAATTATTCGCACTCGCACTCGATACCTGAGCTTGCGCATCGAGGCATGACCGGGTGTGCGTCCTATTGAACTGTGCATAGCTCATCTAATATTACAGTTAGAAGGGAATGAAAAGTATGACGACGTAGTTCGTTTTCTCCCCTTTATCCACGTTTTTGAAATTTTTCATTGGGCGCACTAGAAGTGGGGAAAATATTTCAGCAAAGTTTTTGGTCATCCACGCTTTACCCGAAGGTAAGTAACTATATTCATTAAAACATAATTAAATTGTAATATATTTATCTACATTTGTACTAAATTATATGCAAATCTGACGACCCAGGTTTTTGCAGGATGCGCAAAAAATAAGAAAATCCCAGGAATTGTCAAGATCACCATATTTTTTTAGATTTTTCACCAGTACAAAATGCTTGCCAAATCCTTCACATCGAATAGATTTATAAAAAAAATATGGCATTGAAATGAATTTTAATAGTATTTATTATGTTCTAAACATGTTTTTTCCCCTAAATAATAAATGTACAGAGCAGATGCATGGCGATTTTATTCACCCATTTTATTGTCTTCCGTTTCCTTGCATTCGTCAATTGGGTCACGTGACTCGATTTTCTCCAATTTGATTGGCCGAGTCATGTTTACAAACAAAAATTACATACATGTGCTTATGTTTGTTTTGATTAAATATGAGTTTGTGAGAACTGATTAGATAATTTGATTATAGCCAACATTTAAAAGAAATTAAATTAAATTTTCAGACACTAAAATGGGTCCAAAGAAAAAAAAGGAGAAACCTTCCACCTGCGAAACCTGGGATAGCTCGGCAGCATGGCCACCGAGGACTTTAGTGCTTTACCTGATGATGGGATATATCAGAACGGACATGTCTTATGTACATGGAGAATGAACGCTCTGCAGCTAAAACAATTCGAGCGGTTGCTGATCAATTTGGTTTTCAGCCAACCTATACAGAGATGGATTCTTATAGCAACTAGAAGTGTTGAAAAGTTTAAATGCCTTTCCAGAGAAAGTGAAAAATTGAGGTTTGATGATATCTGCCGAGAAGTATTTCGTATGTGTTGAGTATGTCATTAAATAAAACTTTTCCTCTTCCTCCTTCCTTCACCTTTTGGCATTAAAATTCTAAATTGTCCCTTTAAATTTTCTATCCTGGATAATGTCCCTGGCTATCCATGGGCAAGACCTGGGACAGACATGCTTGAAAGTTTCAATGAAACCTTAGTGGTATATAAGCATGTCAAAATAATTACAAGTTAGACTGTAAAGTTTCCACTGATAATGATGTCTCCAGTGATAACGATTTTAGGTAATTATTCTTTAATTACAAATGTAGTTATGATATTATAGCATTAGAAAGTGCTGGTTATTATAGCATTAGAAAGTGCTGGTTATGAGCCATCTCCACTGCAAATCTAGCCAAAATATTTCATCTATTAAGAAAGTTATGAATACTACCACATTGTTTGGCGACGGCCTTTGTATCTAATGAAATTGATTTTCTTATTAATTAATAAATAAATTAATCTCATTAAAAATTATCCAGGTTTCTTGTGCTTTTAATAAGCAATCTGATGGTATTTACATTTTGTCTGTAGGTGGAAAACTCAAGGAAGTTATGTGGAATTTCCCCTAATTGTTTAATCAACGAAACCGTTTTTGGTTTTAGTCAAAATTATTAATTTGATTATTGTGTTAAATAATGAATTAAGTGCTAACTTCACCAGTAGTTTGTGTGTTGAATGAACTACCGTCCCTGAAAGTTTCATTATAATTCAACCAATATTAAAAAAGTTTTGTGTTCAAAGTCGGCGTTAATTAATTGAAACGGTCACAACTTTTTTCTTTTCTTTTAGTAGTAAAACGAAGCATAAAATGGGTGTGATTTGACATCTTCAAAATGTCATAACTTTTTTAATATTCATCCTACAGCAAAAAAATTAAACAGCATTTTAAAGCTTGGTTCAGGCTCTGGTTAATGGTAGCTGATTGATATCTATCTATGCAGGTTGATTTTTTTTTTCACATACCTCCTGGATGGTATAGGAGAAGCCACGGTGACGTCACATGTTTTGATCACGTGGTACCGCGTGAGCGCTGGTAGGCAAGAAACCAGTTGACAATACTGGCATTAGTAGTAATGAACAATCGAATGTTTTTCCGTCAATTATATCAGTGTAGACTAGTTTTGATGAATGGTATTTTGTCATGGTAATTTCATACGTTGTTGTTAGATGCACAAGTCACTGTAATAAGGATTATGAAATTAGTTTCATCAAATACAGTGGAAGCGAAACGTTGAACAGTTAAAGCTGACAACAATCAACTTTGCCCATCCCACAACGGAGATCGTCATTTTATACAAGGTTTGTTGTATGTTATTCATTCGTAATACTAATACACGTCAGTATTTATTGAAATGAAAATTGAAAAGATAATAAAATAAAAAATAATAATAATAAAAGCCCCCACCAAACTGACATGGAAACAAAGATAGATACTCTGTGAACAGTAGGCCTACCCAGTCAGTCGACAAACAACGTTTTATGTAACTTTTTGTTTGTATTGACAGATCCATTAGTGGGTAAAACAAAAATCTGAATATATTTTATATTGTATTATGCCATAAAATATGTAGGTGGCTGGAGTATTTATATTTTTAATTAAATAACAGGGAGCTGTGCGTGTGTGTGTGCAATCAAGCATATATATATTGTTTCATATGAAAATGGTTCTGAAATATTTCCATTTATTAATTATATTATATGTTAATTATAATGTTTTACTTTTTTTTTTATGAAGAAGTGATCCACAGGTGTATTTGTAATGTGTAAGTTGATTTTTTAATAATAAAATAAAAGGTATAAACATTTCAGGGTGGGATATCAGATGTATTAAATCATTTGTTTGGGATTAAAAATAAATAAATACTAATAATAAAAACTGGATATTGATCCACAAGTTGGTGATAGCCACCATATTTTTATTAAAAACATAAATTATGTTACATGCATTTATTATATAAGTTATCTGAATTTGTTTGCAGCAAATAAAGAAAGAAAAGGGGAGCTGATTGTATTTATAAGTATTATTGTCATCAGTGACAGATGTCAATATGTCTTCAACAAATACATTTATGTGTATTCAAATATTTCAATAATATTCAATATACACAATATAAAACTTTCATACTTATATATCATAGAAATTTACCAATTTTCTTATTTTTTTCTAGGTATCAGTGATACCTGTTTATGGACAAAAAGAGAACTAGCAACTCTTGGATGAAAAATGGGCCTTTCACGATGAATTAAGGGCGTTCAAGTTTTAGGGTGAATTAAGGGATGCTAAGGAGAACACTGGTATTAGATTCAGCGATTCTTTTCTACAGTATCTCATGTTTTCTGTGCATAAGAAGGATACCAGAACCTTTTTCACTGACTTTCAAAACTACCATATGCAATCATTATTGGGGCTATTCAGTATGTGATGATGACATTGATAACACTTGGATTTAATCTTTTTTTTACCAGGATCTCTATTTCTAATAAAAACAGACTTTACAAAATCAATAAAATTATATCGAGAAAACAATAGACAACACATATTTATTATTTTTCTTTTTCTATTATCATTATAAACCCGATCAAATGATATTTGCATTGTGTTAATGTGTGTCTTACATTAAAACATTGTATTGTTACCATTTACAGTAATTTGTTGTTTTAACTGGTTTATTAATCAGGTTGAAAGTGATGGCCTTTGAAACTGTGCCTCTTGTCAAAGGTAAATGACACTGTTTTAGATTTGAAAGGAAGGAATCTTTTATTTAACAATGCACTCAAAGTCATTTTAATTACGGATATATAGAGTCGGACATGTTTAGGGATCACACAGATAATATTAGGGAGGAAACCTGCTGCTGTCACACAATGGATTACTCTTTCCGATTAACAATAAGGGACCTTTTATATGCATCAGCCCACAGACAGGATAATAAATAGTGTAGCCTTTGTTACACCAGTTGTAGAGCACTGGCTGGAATGAGAAACAGCCCTATAGGACCACCAACAGGAATCAATCCTAGATCGACTGCGTATTAAACTATGTCCTGGCCTGCATGGGATTAGGCAATTAAAATATTAATGGCAATTTTTTATGTATATATATATATATATATATATATATAAAAAATAATGCTACAAAATGTTCTGAAGATGGAACCACAAAGGTGAGGGACCAAGTAAATTTGAGATGTATCCGGTTTTAAAAGGCTAAGTTCTGTACTAATATTTAAAAAGGGACGCTGTAGCTAGAGGGAGCAATGTATGTGTGGTCATGGAACATGTATGGAAACTAAATTTAGGTTCCTCCATTTTAATACAATGTGTTAATATGTATCCGATATCAGCAAGTTTAAGGAATAAAAAAGGACTTGATAAAATTAATAGTTTTAAAGTTTTTGTAAAGTTTTCTAATAAGATACTTGCTTAAATTTATTGTTGATGAAAAGCCTTACAAATGAACCAGTAGACAAGTCTGATGTGTTATATATATATAACTACTGTCTATATATTGTCTACTGGTTGTTCATTTGTAACAAATGTTCATATATATATATATATATATATATATATGTGTGTGTGTGTGTGTGTATGTGTACATATATATGTATATGTATATGTATATGTACATACATACATATATATATATATATATACATATATATATATACATATATATATATGGGTTATTTAAAATTGTTTAAAGAAATAATTTCCTTTAACAAAGTGTAGGCCAATTATTTCTTTTAAACAGTTTTAAATAAAAAATATAGGCCTACTCGTTTTATTTTATTTTTTCATTTGTGTGTGCTTGCGCTCGTTTGTAATGCTTTACTTGAAATATGGACCAGACGCTTTAAAAAATACATGGACTAAAAATATTTATTCAGGTGAAAAGAAAAAGAAAAAAAAGGAAGTTTGCTATAGTTTTGAACTCGGTCAATCGTCAAATTTTATGGGTGGAAAGAGTACATGTATCTCCTCCATACAGGAGCTATGTATAATAGCGTTCCCGTGCTACAAGCGGTAATTTAAGCACGTTTTGGCCATTCTTTGCTATTCACGCTACGCTAGTTCGCTTTGCTACTAATGGCCATTATGATAGACTTCTGCCTACCAGATGCGCGCGCATGTTGATACGTGACGTCACTTCCCTAAACACATGGCTTCTCCTATTGTACTATTACAACTTTGTTTACTACTACTAAAATGATTGTTTTTTGTCCCATATTGCTGGCTTATTTCCTTAACAGACTGGAATACATTTTATTTCATGTAGGCTACAACTGTCACTGAAAAATATAGACTTCTTTCTGAAAGTGTCGTATTCGTATTTTTGTCGTTAGCCGAAAGCAGCTTGGGACGTCAATGGTACACTGGCTGGCACAGTCTAATGGACCAACCGACAGGGATGATCTCAGACCGACCGCACATCATGCAAGCACTTTACCACTGGCCTACGTCCCGCCAATTACGAAATATAGATATCAAGTGTGTATGAAGCTGAAGCAAGTGTGCGAACAGCGAGTGTTGTCAACTTTTTAGTTGGGACGGTTTTACAGACACGAATGGGTTTAACATCAAATTCAATTATGCTGGAACTATCTAAACTATTTAATTAACCAATAGTTTGTCGATGACAAGGCATATTTGTTGTTATTTCTCATATTGGACAGGGCAACATAAAGTGCCCGAATTATTTTACACATACCCTTCCGCATCAGACATATTGGCGGACGTCCTTCTGTAATAAAAAGAAAATAACAGTGAATCCAAAGAGATTAGATAATGTTTTATTAAATATAAATTCAAAATATGTTAATAAACGCGTGCATCTTTACAGATTAATGCAGATTTTTAACAGCCATCCTTACAATGATTCCCTCGTGAAAACGTTTTTCACAAAAAGGAAGTAATAAGGCAAGGTGTATTATGGGTAATATGTTCAATACTGTTATCTACAAAACATATTTTAGTTTTACTATGTTTACCAGTTGATCAATGATAAAATAATAGTGATGAGGATGACGACGATGTTGTTGTTGATGATGTTGATAATAGCCTGTAGTTTTGCTTGGAACCATTAGCGGGGTTTTTTCTCCAAAACTGGTATATAATTTCAAACGCCATAACAATTAAGATATCTTTTATATGCACCATCCGGGTTTCCACGTATCTCCACAATTCCCACTGTCAGGATAACACATACCATGGCCTTTGATATACTAGTCGTGGTGCACTGGCGAGCACTTTATCACTGGGTCACGTCTCGCCCGTACGAGGAGTAAATGCATAAAAACGATCTTTTGGTGCAACCAAAAATGTAGACAGTAAATGTGTCGCAATTCATATTTTCGTATACACCTCATTATAACCACTAGTTATAAAATTAAATGTTGTTAAACTACATATATATGTATTTCTTTCACGAAGCCTATATAAACTGCATCAAGATCTGGGTGATGTAAATTAGGAATGGTGTTCCATTAATAAAATGTTCATTAACACAAAAACTACCAAATAGGGACAAGACAAAACGTTACAACTCAAGATGATACTTCTGTTACGAAAAATTAAGAATTATTGTTGTACACTGATTGTGGGAAACTTTTAGAAAGTCTTAAAGAAGTTGCGTTTCAGGGAACATGCCCCCCAAAACTAAATAGGGTAGGTTGGCTTGTTTCTTTTGTTTGTTGTAATCTCTGGGTTTTTCCCTTTCTTTTTTCATATTAATTTTTTCATATTATTTATTTAGTAACCTCTATAGGTCCAGATAAAATGTTATGTATGCACCTTTTTCGCTTACATATTAATTTTAAAAAACGTATTAACAAAAAATTAGGATTAGCACTTTTTTCAAGGTAGGCTTGCTTTCAGGAAACGCACATTTAAAAATATGTCAAATCAAAGCTGATAACAGTTTAAAATGGACAGACCAGGAAGGAAGGAAGGAAATGGTTTATTTAACGACGCACTCAACACATTTTATTTACGGTTATATGGCGTGTTAAAATGTTTCTTCATTAATCTTTACATGTTTCTATCTGTTATCAAACATCACTAGGTATTCGAATCGAGAACCTAAAAAACTGTTATACATATAATGAATACATTTTACCAGAGTTCGACAAATGTTTCAGAAAGTCACTAGCCCTCACAGAAGCTTTGGCAAGTGCCCTATAGATGTATTATAGTGTCATATAGATGTATTATAGATGTATTATAGTGCCCTATAGATGTATTATAGTGCCCTATAGATGTATTATAGTGCCCTATAGATGTATTATAGTGCCCTATAGTGCCCTATAGATGTATTATATGTATTATAGTGCCCTATAGATGTATTATAGTGTCATATAGATGTATTATAGATGTATTATAGTGCCCTATAGATGTATTATAGTGCCCTATAGATATAGATGTATTATAGTGCCCTATAGATGTATTATATGTATTATAGTGCCCTATAGATGTATTATATGTATTATAGTGCCCTATAGATGTATTATAGTGCCCTATAGATGTATTATAGTGCCCTATAGATGTATTATAGTGCCCTATAGATGTATTATAGTGCCATATAGATGTATTATAGTAACACAGTGGATACTATTCATTAGCCGGGACCGAGGACTAGTGGATTTCATCAAGCAGGCCTACTTCTGTGTAATTTGGGGAAACTAGTATTAAGATCAATTAGGCTGCTGGTTGAAATTACACAAAAAAGAGGAAGGAAGGAAATATTTTATTTAACGACGCACTCAATACATTTTATTTATGGTTACATGACGTCGGGCATATGGTTAAGGACCACGCAGATGTTGAGGGAGGAAACCCGCTGTCGCCACTTCATGGGCTACTCTTTTCGATTAGCAGCAAGGGATCTTTTATATGCACCATCCCATAGACAGGATAGCACATACCACGGCCTTTGATGTACCAATCGTGGTGCACTGGCTGGAGCGAGAAATAGCCCAATGGGCCCACTGATAGGGATCATTCTCAGACCAACCGCAAGTTGACATCCAATGGCCGATGGTTAATAAATCAATGCCATCTATTGGTGCCGTTGAACAAAACAAATGTTAATAAAAGCTAATGTTAGGTAAGTACTTTCGCGGTATAGATCAAAGAACCGGAAGCCCGACGAAACGAAAGTTGGTCGTCTCACAAATTCATTATTTGCCCAATAACCTGTAAGTGTGTTCACGTGGGTCATGAGTAGCGTATTGCATTTTGCAGTTTAGAATAGAAGTGATTATTAACCTGTTCAAACGTTGCTTAGCATTGTGAAAACTGAAACTGGTTAAGGAAACCGATAGAAAGAGTGACATATCGTAGCCGATTGTATTTCAATGAACCGTATTAAACATAAGTTAATTAAATTTAATTTAACCTTTAATCTGATTTTGCAGTTGTTTCCTAACGATTTTAATGGATTCCATTGATTGAATCATCCGTTTATACTTAAAAGTGTGACATCAAAATATATTTTGTATTATTTAGCTTCACTGTCCTCTAGCCCAACAACTGCAAATTTGGAAGTTGTCTAATTAAAAATTGTAAAAAAAAATTACGAATCGATTATTATTATTTTATTTTTTTTTTTTTTAGCAAAAAGGTATTACATGTATATGTGTCAGTTCTGATGTGCAAATTGATCACCCTCAGTGGACTGGGCTTTTTTTTTTTGTCTTTGTGCCCCATACCACCATTCACATATAGTGGACATTTTATTTAAAATATTGGTTATATTACCTTTTTGGATTTACAATTAAAAACTTTTTCCATACATTTATACATGTATACATTTTTTGTTTTATTATTATATCTAAATTTAAAATGCATTTGAGGTTGCGGTGGGGGAGTGGGGCAAGGGCAGCATGTGCCCCCCACTTTTCAGATAATTTGCTTTATAATGGTGTAAAAGTGTGTAAATATAAAAGTGCCCCCCCCCCCCCCCCCCCCCCTACACACACACTTTTTGGCACCTTCCTACACCATTGGGTTGTTAATATGGATTAATTTTCAGTTTGAATGATTTTATGGGGTTCTGAGGTATTCAAAGCTGTTATTTCATGCTTATTACCGTTTGTTTTATGACATCTGTGTCAGTAAGATGTACGGTATTATTACCGTTTGTTTTATGACATCTGTGTGAGTAAGATGTACGGTATTATTACCATTTGTTTTATGACATCTGTGTGAGTAAGATGTACGGTATTATTTCCGTATATGTAATTTACTAAGTCATTATTTTCCAGTTTTCAGTACATTTATGACTTGAGGACAATTACTGCCTGATTATCGTTGGAAACTTAATTATTATATTAAATCTTTGTTATTTATTTTTATAAGAGATTTTATTTATATATGTACATATACAACATATTGGAACATGAGATAATGGACAAAATCTGTCGGTATAAACATTCATATTATATTACAAACAGAAAGTGTAGACAGCCTTTCTGATGACTCAGCACATTTAGTTTATTTGCACTTGCTGTGAACTTGTTTTTAATATGGCTGACCAAGTGAGAGAGAAAAAAAAGTTCAGTTATTAATTTCAGACAGCATATGCACCAGAAAACACCCTAGTGTTCTTGTTAGTAAATTCTCAACACACAGTAAAAGTGTCGAATTTCCACCAAAAGCTTACGTGCTATTGGGTATAGGTTTGCACCACCCACATGTGGCTGTACCAGACTCAGCTGTGTTTGTTATGTTAAAGGATGGCAGCAGAGCTTTCTGTATGTAACGGGAGCTTTTTAACAAAGTGAGTCAATTATTGTAAAAAAAAAAAAGAAAGAAAGAAATTCAAACAATACATTTTAAATGCATACATTTTTGTCTTGGAAGCAAATTTGATGGTTTTTGTTCCAACGGTTTGTAATTCACTATGTATGGAAAGGTAAGAATTAAAATGTTTGATTAATGACATCTTAGCACATTATTTAAACAATGGCTTCTTGGAAACTATGCATACATGGTGGTTGTAAGGGGGGGTGGGGTTGTGTGTGGAGCAGAACAAAACCCAATGTCTCAACATACTTGACTTCATGTTATGTTTACCCAGCGGTAAAGCATTTGCCTGATGTGCAGTCAGTTTGGGATCGATCCCTGTTGGTGGGCCCATCAATCTATTTCTCATTCCATCCAGTGCACCATGACTGGTATATCAAAAGCTATGGTATTTGCTATCCTGTCTGTGGAATGGTGCATATAAAAGATCCCTTGCTACTAATGGAAAAATGTAGCGGGTTTCCTCTCTAAGACTATATGTAAAAATTACCAAATGCTTGACATTCAATAGCCGATGTTTAGTAAATCAATGTGCTCTAGTGGTGTTGTTAAACAAATTAAAACTTTAACTTTTTATATTGTATAATAATGAGATGTTTTATATATTGAAACAACAAAAGAAATGCAAATATTAATTTAATTTTATTTATAATGCAAATATGTCTTAATTTAATTTTATTTATTAAAATTCTTCAGTTTGAATACTTGTGGACATAAATTTTCATGTCTGTTAAAATGGTCAATGTCTTGTGAACATTTTACACCTTTTTTGACAGTCTGTTTACTAAATTAATCTTATCGTGAAAAAAATCGAATTCGATTAAAGTCGCAGACCATACTTTCAACCCGTAAAAACAGACACTATGTTTAGTTAATCTGCAAACCTGCAGAACATTTGAACAAACTTACAATAGTTTGTTTGTTTTGTTTAATGACACCACTGGAGCACATTGATTAATTAATCATCGCCTATTGGATGTCAAACATTTGGTAATTCTGATTTATAGTCATCAGAGGAAACCTGCTACATTTTTTCTAATGCAGCAAGGGATCTTTTATATGCATTTTCCCACAGACAGGAAAGCATATACCATGGCCTTTGTCCAGTTGTGGTGCATTGTTGGAACAAGAAAAAAAACCCAATCAGCTGGATGGATCCACCAAGGTGGTTCGAGCCTGCGACACAAGCACCTAAAGTGAGCACTCAACTGACTGAGCTAAATCCTGCCCCAAACTTATAATAGAGTGATACAAGTCTGTGATGTTGAAACAGAGAAATACCCTCTTATAATAGAACTCGTCACCATACATGTAACTGTTACTTCAGAGAAGAATGTGCATTTTTTAAAATATCAAAAATGCAATTCTTGGCACTACAAACACCATGCTGACCAGGGCCTGTGTTTATAAAACTTTTAGAGTCCAGACTCAATCTCTAATGACATCACATGCATACACTTTGTATGGTATTGTCATGACATTAGTGTCTATCTCTATTATAGTTTTGAGTTTCGACTCTTAAAGTTTTATAAGCACCAGGCCAGAAACACTTTGGATGTACAGAAATGGATAATCTAAACAATAAAATCAAAGTAATGTTTGATTTCAATGATACAAAATGACTCTAATAGTGAAAAATATGCCTTAGTGTTTAAAAACTAGGGTCCGTCACGTTAAATATTTGCATTTTTTTTGTTGGTCAGTATATATGCACATCAATGCTATAGAAAATACTAGTCCGTTTGATAAATGTGAATGTAAATTGTAATAGAAGAGTTGAAAAATATAACCACCAGATAGACGGCGACATGCTGCTAATGGAAAACTGTAGTGTGTTTCCTCTGATAACTTTGTGTCAGAATTACCTAATGTTTGACATCAATAGCCGATGATCAGTTAAACAATGTGCTCTAGTGGTGTCATTAAACAAAACAAACTTTAACTTTCAGTGGAGTTCAGTATATACATGTACAATGAAACCCTTCTAAACTGGACACTCTTGGGACCAAGACAAATGTCTGGTTTTAAGAGGGATCCAGTTGAGAGAGGTTAAGTTCTGTCCTGGTTTTTAAAAAAGGACTCTGTAAGACGTCCGGTTTTAAGGAAATTCCGGTTTACAGAGGGTCCAGCCTTGAGAGGTTTCACTGTAGATATATTTTTAGTTTGGTTATTTTTCTATATTCTCTGTTACTCTTCATTTCATTCATTTTAAATTAGTATCTTAGAGAGAACAAAAACTGCAGTGTTACTAATTTTGGGGATTAATTTATGTTTAGGTTGCCTGATATCAGTTATATGCACCCCAATAACCTAGGAATCCTTTTAAAACATTTCTTTTCTTTCCCTTCAAACAAAGTAATTAAGACATCAACTGCAATATTTCCCATGAAATGAAATCTATAATGTATTATTACATCCATATAACATTACTAATGTTTTATCCATCAGGAACATTTCCTGTACAACCATATTGTCTTAAATTACATGTGTGTGGGTGTATAATGTTTTTCCTTCTTTTTATCATATTTTTTGTATTTGCTATACAGTCAGACCTGGTGAATTGGTCACCTTTCTTTTCTAGCCATTTGTTCTCCAACATCATCTAAGGCCATATAAAATAAATTTTAGATTGTCATAACAAATATTTTTTTCAGAATAGGGTGAGGGTAAAATTTTATTCCAATAACTCTCAAATTGTGTACGAGGGCAGGATATAGCCCAGTGGTAAAGCACTCACTTGATGCGCAGTCGGTTTTGGATTGATCTCTGTCGGTGGGCCCATTGGGCTATTTCTCGCTCCAGCCAGTATGTGCACGATGACTGGTTGGAAAGAAAAATAGCCCAACGAGTCCACCTACAGGAAGCGATCCTAGACTTGCTCGCTTGATGCACAGTCGGTTTGGGATCTATCCTTGTCAGTAGGGTTTCCTTTCTAAGACCAGATGTTTCACATCCAATAGCCGATGATTAATAAATCAATGTGCTCTAGTGGTGTCATTCAACAAAACAAACTTTAACTCAAATTGTGTACAGTGCATCACTGTCAGGTCTGTCTTAAACATCCACTTGTCTCAAGATGTCCCCATTTCAGATTATACAGGTTTCACTGTAGGAAATCATAGGGAATCTTTATTTTGATGTTTCCTTATATCCACTTTGCTGTGTTCAGGCTGGCATTTACAATGCACTGTTCAATAACATTCTCTGGGTCAGCAAGTGTACGTTCTCTTTTTGTGTGAGTGGAGGAATTGGTTGATGCTGAATTCTCTGATCTGAACAAAGTGGATAAAACGTAAGTTTTTATTAAGGTCAGGGTCATCAGAACTAGGGGCGGGACGTAGCCCAGTGGTAAAGTCCTCGCTTGATGCACGGTCGGTTTGGGATCGATCCCCGTCAATGGGCCGACTGGGCTATTTCTCGTTCCAGCCAGTGCACCACGACTGATATATCAAAGGCCATGGTATGTGCTATCCTGTCTGTGGGATGGTGCATGTAAAAGATCCCTTGCTACTAATAGAAAAATATAGCAGGTTTCCTCTCTAAGACTGTATGTCAGAATTACAACATGTTTGACATCTAATAGCCAATGATTAGTAAGTCAATGTGCTCTAGTGGTGTCATTAAACAAAACAGATCAGAACTGGCCTTTGTCTTTTGCATTGCTTATCTATTTCATCTGGTTATTACAATAAATGGAAAGGAATATTTGTTTGAGGATACCTCAGTACATTTTAAGCTGTGGCTTTTGGTGTCTTAATTATGCATTTCAACACATGGATTTGAAAGAAAGAAATGTTTTATTTAATGACACACTCAACACATTCTACTTACGTTTATATGGTGTCAGACATATGGTTAAGGACCACACAGATATTGAGAGAGGAAACCTGCTGTCGCCACTTCATAGACTACTCTTTTTGATTAACATCAAAGGATCTTTTATATGCACCATCCCACAGACAGGGTAGTACATACCACAGCCTTTGATATACCAGTCCTGGTGCACTGGCTGGAACGAGAAATGGCCCAATGGGCCCACTGACGGGGATCGATCTCAGACCAACTGCACATCGAGCGAACACTTTACCGCTGGGCTATGTCCCGACCCACATGGTTTTGAAGAGAGAGAGAGAAAGTTAAAGTTTCTTTTGTTTTTACGACACCACTAGAGCACTTTGGTTTGTTAATCATTAGATATTGGATGTAAAATATTTGATAATTTTGAAATAATATTTATAGTCTTAGAGAGGAACCCACTACGTTTTCCCATTAGTAGTAAGGGATCTTTTATATGCACTATCCCACGGGCAGGATAGCACATACCATGGCCTTTGATATATCAGTCATGGTGTACTGGCTGGAATGAGAAATAGCCCAAAGGGCCCACTAACAGGGATCAATCCTGTGCATCAGGTGACCACTTTACCACTTGGCAACATCCAAAGCCCACTTGAGAACATGGATAAAAATATATCTGTTGGACAAGAACAGTTAACCTGTATTAAACAGTCACTGGCCTACTTGTAATTGTTCAACACTTGAGAGAGACAGATAGACAGACAGACAGACAGACAAAGAGCAAGAGGGAGAGAGAGAGGGAGACAGAGAGAGAGAGTGCCTGCTACTGCCACATAGGTTACTCCTAAAGATAAAGCAGCAAGATATATTTTATAAGCAAGGGCTGACAGCCAGTCGTGGTTTTCAGTTAACAAATTTCATTATTTAAGAAATTCTACAAGAATGCAGTTGTATTTATTTATTCAAACTTTCCATCTATTATATACTGAACAAAAAAAGAAACTTCCGATTTGAAATTATATAGGTAGTATTAGCCTTGAGCTGTATTATCAGGATTAATTAATTTTATCGATTATTTTTGCACTGTTAATCGTCGACAACGTGAAATTCAATTTGCACGTGCATGCATGGTTCTACATATCCCGTGTAGTATTCGGTCAATTTGTTTTACTTGTCTTACTGACATTGTTGTCAAGTGAACGAAAACGCTTCAAAATTTGTAAAAAAAAATTAACGTTTTCTACATTGTTACATTTTTCAGCATGATAATGCCACCTCTCATACAGCTAGAGACACTGTAAATTTTCTTAGGACAAATAACATTGATTTCATTGATGACTGGCCCGCTAAAAGTCCTGATCTCAACCCCATCGAGCATGTCTGGGATAGTCTGGACAGACGATTGAGGGGCCTTCCCAACCCACCCGCTAACGTCAACGAACTTCGTCAAGTGCTTATTCAGGAATGGAACAATATTCCACAGGCAGAAATCAACACTTTAGTCAATTCTATGCACCTGCGATGCACTGCAGTGGTCAATTCAAGAGGTGGTCATACCTGTTAAGTGGGTGTTTGTTTTTTTAACCCCAGTTTCTGTTAACCTATGGCCATGATATTTGCACCAAACGATGCATCATGGAACACTCTTTAAACGCATATATAACAATTATTCCCCCGGTTTGTTTTCATCAAGTTATGTTCAAGCAAAGTTAGCGGAAGTTTCTTATTTTGTATGTCTCCCAAAAATGAAGGAAGTGGGACTTAGCCCAGTGGTAAGGTTCTCGCCTGATGTATGGTTGGTCTAGGATCGATCCTCATTGGTGGGCCCACTGGACCATTTCTCATTCCAGTCAGTGCTCCACAACTGGTGTAATAAAAGCCATGATATGTACTATCCTGTCTGTGGAATGCTGCATATTCTAACTGTGGGATCCTCTGCTGCTAATAGGAAATTTTAGTCCATTGTGTGCAGAGCTTCTAGATTATGGTAGCCCCACTCCCATGGTTAGTGATATTCAGTGTTGGGCTAGTAAATAACAACAATTACCATGCCGGATGGCTAGTGAAAAAAAAAGTTGTCAAATTCTGCATTTAAGTATATTTTGTAAATTTGAATATCCTGTCCAAAAATCTTAGTTTTTTTAATCTCTATTTCCCACTTTAGGTAAAGTAAAGTTGGGCTATTAATTTTAAAAAAGTCACTGATCCCATAGCTAGTGGATTTTGTAAAATTCTAGAAGCCCTGTTGTGGCCATATGGCCAGTGTCAAATAACTGTAACTAAAATGTGTTGAGTGTGTCATTAAGGTTCAAGCACACTGTCCTTGACACACACATGTAACAGGATGCAGATCTGTGGTAGAGTACTCTGAATGAGTTACATTCAGTTATATGTATTTGCATACTTATATCCTATTAAGGTTCATGCACACTGTCCTTGACACACACATGTAACAGGATGCAGATCTGTGGTAGAGTACTCTGAATGAGTTACATTCAGTTATATGTATTTGCATACTTATATCCTATTAAGGTTCATGCACACTGTCCTAGACACACAAGCACACATACACACACACACACACACACACACACACACACCGTGGCTATCTGTGTTGTCTGTCCATAACAATGGGTTAGTGGTTAGTGAGAGAGAAGTCGGTGTAGTGGCTCTGAGTGGGAGCCGGTATCGGGAGGAGAACCCAGTACCTACTAGCATTATGTCTGATGGCCTAACCACTACACCACTGAATGATATGCATGTACATCATTCTTCAGCCAGTGTGTTCCAGGTGGCTTCAGGTGTATACATTTTAGGTAGGAGTTTTGTCTTGTGTAGCAATACTGTTGATTTGGAGCCATCTTTCTGCACCTCACCTCACATATGCTTTCATGGGCGATGACCTTGTTTCTTTATGGTTGTGCTCCTGTATATACAAGTACACCAAAAGAGTTGGATTTCCATAGTCTGGTTTCCACCTGGCTTTGCAAATTTGGCTCTTTGCAAACAAAAAAAAGTTTGTTAAAGTTTGTTTTGTTTAACGACACCACTAGAGCACATTGATTTGTTAATCATCAGTTATTGGATGTCAAACATTTGGTAATTTTGATACATAGTCTTAGAGAAAAAACCCGCTACATTTTCCAGCTAGTACCAAATACATGTCCAATAGGCAATGATTACTAAATCGGTGTGCTCTAGTGGTGTCGTTAAACAAAACAAATTTAATTTTGAAAAACTTGGTATAGAGATAGAACCCACTGCCATGACATAGACTACATCTAAAGAAAAAAGTGGCAAAAGATATTTTATGTGCACTTTGTTATAGACAGGACAATACACACCTTGGTCTTTGATGTATCAGTCATAGGGCACTGGTTGGGATGGGGGAAAACGTAAGTCCACCTAAAGAAACAAATGTATTAATTACGGGTATAGGTATATTGTGTCAGACATATGGTTAAAGACTACACAGATAATGAGAGAGGAAACCTGATGCCACCACACAATGGGCTACTCGTTCCGATTAGCAGCAAGGGATGTTTTATATGCAGCATCTCACAGACAGGATAGTACATACCATGGCTTTTGTTATATACCAGTTGTGGAGCACTGGCTGGAATATGAAACAACACAATGAGCTCACCAACAAGGATCGATCCTAGACTGACCACACATCAGAACAATGCTTTACCACTGGGGATATGTCCTGCCCCACCCACTGGTAAGAGAATAACATGAAAGTGGAATTTCAAGATGGCCTGATAGGAAACTGACCATGTGGTGCACCTTTGAACCGGTGATCTTCAACATTTCATCAGTGGTCAAGTCTTTGCACCTATATCATCTGATTTTTCTCTGGCCTGCACATGTCTGTATGGAATGGAGTTGGAGAATTCACTTGGAATGGTACAAACAACAGTGCAGCTAGGGTGGCTTTATGTTTTCATACATGGAGCAGATCCCAGATTTGTCGAAGACCATCAGTAGAATCAAGATGGGGTGGGGTTTTTGGGGGGTGGGGGGGGGGGGTTTCATCCATCATTTTAACTGGTTGGTTCAGGGTTTGTTTTTGTTTTTTGCTTATTTCGAACACTGATATGGACATTAAATATATATATATATATATATCTCGATTCCAGCCAGTGCACTACAACTAGTATATCAAAGTCTGTGGTATGTGCTATCTTGTCTGTGTGATGGTGCATATTAAAAAATCCCTTGCAACAAAGGCAAATGTAGCAGGCTTCCTCTTAAGACTATATTTCACAATTACCAAACATATGACATTGAATAGCTGATGATTAATAAATCAATGTACTATAGTGGTGTCATTAAACAAAACAAACTTAAACTTTTCATTTCCTTAAATTTACATTATGTAGATATGTTCTCCTGTTTATAGAACTCATTTACTCATACTGACCGGTATATGTTTATTATATATAACTACCTATACTATACCAATGACTCGCTGCATTCAGCTGAAATTTTTGCCATTGTTTTTGGTACATCCTAACTGACAAGCTAACAGAAACAGTTATTGTATTTTGATGTCACTCGGTACAAAACTGATGTATTGGACGTAGTAAGTACAAGAATCTATAATGATGAATCAGCAATGAGCAGGCTATCTTGAGTGTTCAACACTTTTGTATCATCCACTCAAAAAACGAAATATTGATGCATATCTCTTTTTCACTCAATAATGCTGTTTGTTCATGGGTTTTCTTGGCCTTGTTCGATATATAAAAATATTAAAATTATGACACGATGAAATACAGTGAAACCTAACTATTGAGGCAGCCTCTAGGATCTGCTTGTAAACATGAGGGTTATGTAGGATACATTTGTATTGGAACAAGCGTCCATTTCATATCATGTTTATGTCACGAGTGAACTAATTTTCAGTTGTCATGAGCTTTAGCAAGTGACAGTGAAATTTATTTCACAAGGGACATGAACATGATATGAAATTGTAGCGAGTTATTTATTATCCTATAACCAATTTCAGTTTATATGTCATTTGATTAACATTCTGGTATGGTCACAATGTGGGACATAAAACTGATATGAACTAAGATAGTTTTAACCTTATAGGTAATAAATTGGGTTATTTCCCATTGTAACTAGTGTTAACCAGTGGTATATTAAAAAGAAGCTTGATATGTGCTGTCCAGGGAACGTTTTGTTCAGTATCATGTTGTGAAATTTCAGATATTGCTACGCATGCAATTTTAAAACATTAAACGGTAGTTACTAATAAATTTTCATTTGACTATAAATGTCACTAATCAAAAATAAAAAAGAAAGTTTCCCTGCTATCCTGTCCATAGGAGAAAATGCACTTAAAAGATCTCTTGCTGTTAATAAAAGTAGTTCATTTTTATGAAGCTGGGGTGAGACAGCCCAGTGGTAAAGTGCTCGCTTGATGCGCGGTTGGTTTGGGATCGATCCCCATCAGTGGGCCCATTGGGCTATTTCTTGCTCCAGCCAATGCACCACGACTGGTATATCAAAGGCTGTGGTATGTGCTATCCTGTCTATGGGATGGTGTATATAAAAGATCCCTTGCTGCTAATCGAAAAGAGTAGCCCATGAAGTAGCGACAGGAGGTTTCCTACCTCAATATCTGTGTGGTCCTTCACCATATGTCTGACGTCATATAACCATACATAATATGTGTTGAGTGCATTGTTAAATAAAACATTTCTTTTTTCTTTTCATGAAGTTATTTATCTCTTTCACATAAACACATTAAGCATCCAGGTGTCTGAGAATTGTGAAAATGTTAGTTTTATTCATGTGTTGCCAGTTTTCATTTCTCTTCATGAGCTTCGACATTGGTTGATATTATCAAGAAAACAAAGGAATCATCATCACCGACAATATGGTGAATCAAATCAACCAGCTGACACATGCTCACACACTTGTAAAGGTTTAACCCCACCTGTCCTTATAGGAACCGGGCCAGGGGGAGGTTAGGAATTGGGCCGGGGGAGGGGGGGGGGGGGGGGGGGGGAGGATGTTCCTGTTCCCAGACTTGAGAATGAAAAATGTTTTCATCCTACTCTATATAAATAAAGATCAAAATATGAATTGTGCCGCACCCCCACCCCTACTAGAGGTTGTGACCCTCCCCCATTAGAGATTGTGCCCCCCTTCCAGATGCCATTCCTACAGGTCTGTGCACTCAAGAGAGATGACTTTCATATATACAAATAGACATTTGAAGTGAACCTTATAGACAAATGGTTGTTATACAAGGTGTCTCTTATATTGGGTTCGACTGTATGTTAGATGGAAAAAAATTATGAATTTTTTTTCATTGATTTTTTTTGTTTTTACAGATGTTGGATTTATCTTTATACTACTATGTGTTGCAATACAATTATTACTGAGGTCTGGTATCCAGCTTTCCATCCATTATTAATGAACTAGATCCGGATTATATTGTATTACACAATTTTGATCTCTGAATTTATTTTTGAATGTTGCAGAATATTATTTTTAGTCCATCCCATCTTCTGTGAAAATGTTTTTTGAAAATAATTTCAGTTTGGTTTGATGCAAGATGAAAAATACTATTTTTATGTGCAATTTACAAATCAAATGGCTCAGAAATAAATAAGTTGTAGTAAATTCCATAGCATGCAAAAAAAAGGTTCTCTGTTGGACGGACTATAAACTGAACTATTTTATTGTTGTTGTTGTTGTTGTTGATCCTCCAACACCATGTGATAGTTTCTGAAATAATCTTATTACAAAATTCAGTGCTGTATATTTAGCCGGAAATAATTGGCCAAAGCTTGAAATTGACCGGGAACAGGCAGCAAATGCGACCCACAGTATACTTTCTGACAATCAGCTTCACAAACAGTGTTTGCTTTCCATCTTAAAATATACTTGTAGTCTAAATAGAAAAGAAAGAAAGACATGTTTTATTTAACGATGCACTCAACACGTTATTTATGGTTATATGGCATCAGACATATGGTTAAGGACCACACAGATATTGAGAGAGGAAACCCGCTGTCACCACTTCATGATCTACTCTTTTCTGTTAGCAGCAAATCTTTTATATGCACCATCCCACAGACAGGGTAGTACATACCAGGGCCTTTGATATGCCAGTCATGGTCTAATTCTAATTCTGAGACTGATTTCTAGAATTGTTTCTTCTTCTTTTCTAGCATTTGCTTCCAGCTTAAAATTTGAGAAGCAAAGCAAAGATTGCTACCCATTCCACAAAATTAATTTCAAGTCATGCTGAGGAACAATAGAAAAACAAAATGGGAGGGGGAATGATAATATAAGTCTTTAGCTAAAGAAAAAGGGCACATTTAAACTAAAAAAGGCATATTTAAACTAAAAAAGGCATATTTAAACTAAAAATGGCACAAACTAAAATTGCCACATTCTTGTATTTTTGGGGGATTCATCTCACCCCTGCCACCCCCCCCCCCCCTCCCTGTTATGTACAGCCCTGAATTCAGTGTGTTTGTTTGTTTTTCAGTTGTACCTCAGGAACTCTTGCCTGCTCAGTCCTTCATGAAAACACAGATGGGATCACCGACTACAGGTAGGAAATAATTTACTGCCGACTTGTATTCTAGATTCATTTTCTTTGGCTTCAAGTATGGCAAAACAGTCTACATTTAATCATTACACTTAATTCACTGTATCCTGTACTGTTGGAAAAGCTGAATTATTTATTTAGCTACATTAATGGTATTTGTTTGTAATGTAATTGAATGCCGTGTTAAAAGGAAAATGTTATTGGACTCCATGTAGCTGTATTGTTTTGATCACAAAATGCTTTGTTTTACCGGTGCTGTTTATTACATTAGGGCAAATGTACAAAATATACTGAACAACTTGAGAAACGTGAATATTTTAATTTTTAAATTTGTTCATGATACAATTAATTTGGTAAATGGACTCAATTTCACAAGATATTGATGATTTTAATAGACATAAAAACTAAAGAGAATTAAAATGGATTAATTTTAAATACATTTAAAAAAAAAAAAATTGTGTTTCTTTAGTTGTTCGGTATCTATTGTTTATTGTAATACTATAGTCTCATGAAACATATTTTATTAACCTTTTTTTTTTCAGCCATGAATCTATTGTTTGATTATTATATACAAAATTTATAGATATTTTCATGATTTTGTTTCTAGAAAAAAATGACTTTTTTGGTAGTAAAACAAAGTCAGGTGTTATAATATGTCTGCAAATTGACAGTTAGCAATTTTCATGATCCATTTACACTGCTTTTTATTTGTGTTTGTAATGTAAAATAGTCATGACTTTTGTCTTTTACTAATATTAACTTCAGTATTTATTGGTTATTGCAGCTTGAGGATAAGATAATTAGTTACTTGAAGAAAAATGGTCATTAGATTATTATATGGAGCGAAGTGTATATTTAAGGGCCTGTGTTTCCTATCTGCCATTATGGCAATAAAATAAGGCAAAACGATCTCCTTTTTCATCACCATGAAAATATTTTACCATGAATATATTTCAAGTTTCAAAGATGTGAATTGTTTACATGACATTGTAAATGTATTTTTTAAATTACAAAATAAATAAATTACTGACGGACACTTACACATTTAACAATTAAGTCATTTTATGAAGAAAAGAAGCTCTACATTTAATTCTGAAATGCTTCACACCAGTATAGGTAAGTAAAACTTTAATAATTATTGGGGTTTTTTAAAGTCACCAACCCTATATTCTTAGAAATATAAATTGTTTTGGGCTATTTTGGCTTTTCACCATTCATTAAAATATTACTAAGGCAAAGACAAAACAAAATATGTGTTTCTGGGAACTCAACCATACCTAGAAAAAATGGCCAACTGTAATTCTGGGGTTTTTATGTATGTTTTATCAATATGAAAGTGAAAAACATACATAATATTTTATCTTGACCTATAGGGCTCAATGTAGTAAAAATTTAATTTACAAAACACCACACACACACACAGACACAGACACAGACACACACACGCACACACACATACAGACATACCCACACACACACACAGACACACCCACACACACACAGACACACACACACACGCAGACACACACACACACATACAGACACACACACACACACACATACACACACACAGAGACACACACACAGACACACACACAGACACACACACACACACACACACACACAGAGACACACACACACACACACACACAGACACACACCCACACACACACAGACACAGACACACACACACAGACACACACACACACACACACAGACACACACACACGCACAGACACACACACACAGACACACACAGACACACACACACCACAGACACACACACCACAGACACACACACAGACAGACACACACAGACACAGACCCACACACAAAGACACAAAGACACACATACACACACACACACAGACACACACACACACACAGACACACACAGACACACACAGACACACACACAGACACACACACACACACACACACACACAGACACACGTTCCCAGAAACATTTCTTTTTAAAGTCTTATATCTTCTTGCATAAATTATCATTTGTTGCTCATCCTAATAGCTCCAAATGTATTTTATGCAAAATATAGAAAAGGTACACAACTTTGAAACTAGGGTCAGTGACTTTAAAACAGATTATTTATAATGTAATTTTGAAATAATCATATTAATTGACTAATTATTTATTTTATTTGAATTCAGATGAAAAATATGCCTTGTTTGTTTAGATTATGAATAATGTTTAAATTTGAAGCATTCAGTTGTATATGTTTCCTGTGTATGTAGCTTTTTGTTTTCTCTTTGAAATATAATCAGTTTTATAAAATGTACAATAGATGTAGAGTGCTGGATATTGTATGGCAGATTTTAGCAGCTGGATAATAGAAAAACACATTCTGATGGCAGGAACACAAGTTTCAGTAAACAAGCTAGACTGAGTTAGCATGTTAATGGAAATCAGTGTTCTGTTTTTTTCAATGTCTAATGTCTGTAATCTCTTATAGATAATGACAGTCTTCTTATAGATAATGGCAGTCTTCTTATAGATTGGCAGTCCTCATATTAGATTATGGCAGTCCTCTTGTAGATAATGACAGTCTTCTAATATATGTTGGCAGTCTTCTTATAGATAATGACAGTCCTCTTATAGATAATGGCAGTCTTCTTATAGATAATGACAGTTCTTATAGATAATGACAGTCTTCTTATAGATAATGACAGTCTTCTTATAGATTGGCAGTCCTCATATTAGATTATGGCAGTCCTCTTGTAGATAATGACAGTCTTCTAATATATGTTGGCAGTCTTCTTATAGACAATGGGAATATTTAGCTCAGTCAGTAAAACACTAAGTCTTGTCTGAGGTGCTTGGGTTATAGTGTCAAACCTCCTTAACAGTCCCATTGGGTTTTTTCCCATTCCACAACTGAGATTACCAAAAATGTGGTATGTACTCTCCTGTCTGTGGGAAAGTTCATATAAAAGATCCCTTGCTGCTGATGAGAAAACTAGTGGCTTTCTTCTATGGCTGTGTATCAAAATTATCAAATGTTTGGCATCCAATAGTTGATGATTGAGTAATCAGTGTGCTCTAGTGGTGTCATTAAACTAAACAAATGTATTTTATCCAATAGACGAAGCACATGACAGTGATTCACGGGAGGAATCATATAACCCTGGTTAACTATCCCTTGGGTTCTGGCTAGTTCAGAGATTTGAACATGTGTACACTATTGGTTTTGTTGTTCAGATTCAAAAGTGTCTAAAATATTAACATATGCAATGTTAGTGATCAATGATGAATATTCATGAATCACATATAAAGAAGAGAAATATTCTTAACAAAAAAGATTTGAAAACTAGATGGAAATGACACGAGTACACAAGGTTAACATGGAATACAAAAAAAAGAAGAGAAAATTCCTAAAAAAAGAAGCCCTTGTGATGCGAGTAATTGTTTGAGATTAACATGGCGTGTTACAAGCAATGAGTGGGTGTTAAGCAAGGGGTGAACTTGTAAGTGGCTGTCACTGATTTGTTGACGCAGCCTGTCCTTGCATCCCTGTTTTGTTTGTCCAAACAGATTGCTCGATTTTCTTCGCTATTAATCTAAAAAAAATTATTCACCAATTCCCTTTCCAGTTTATTCGTAGATGGAGTTGGTGATTATTGGAAGTAATTTTTGTGAATACATGTAAAATATAAATTTTTAACGTTTTATATTTGTAGAAGTAATACAAATGTATTTGCATTGTAATTAGATGTGGGAAGGGGGGTGGGGCATTTAGCATATTTGGTAGAATTAATGCTTGTCTGAGGTGCTTGGGTCATGTGATCAAAACCCCCTCAGTGGAACCATTCTCTGGTTTTTTTTCCATCCCAACCATTGCCCCATGACTGGTATGTGCTGTGTGCCTGTGAAAAAGTGCATATAAAAGATCCCCTGCTTCTAAAAGAAAAATGTAGTGGGTTTCCTCTAAGAATATGTTAGAATTACCAAATATTTGATATCTCATAGCCAATGATTAATAAATATTTGATATCTCATAGCCAATGATTAATAAATATTTGATATCTCATAGCCAATGATTAATAAATATTTGATATCTCATAGCCAATGATTAATAAATATTTGATATCTCATAGCCAATGATTAATAAATATTTGATATCTCATAGCCAATGATTAATAAATATTTGATATCTCATAGCCAATGATTAATAAATCAATGTGCTCTAATGATGTCGTTAAATAAAACACACTAACTCTTTCTCTTTTTTTCTGCAATTAGATTATATGTTCATGCAAGTACTTATTTTGTTAAACCAGTGTCAAGAGTCCTTGCTACTAGTGGTAAAATGTAGATGGTTTCCTCTGAAGACTGTGTCAGAATGAGCAAATGTTTGACATTCAGTAGTCGATGATTAATTAATCAGTGTGTTCTAGTGGTGTCATTAAAAAAAAAAAAAAAAAAAAAACTTTAACTTTTAACTATTCTATTATTATTGTAGGGGTGGGATGTAGCTCACAGTGGTAGAGCACTTGCCTAAGGTTCACCGAGTTGTAGTATTGATTACTCTTGATGGACTCGTGCTTTCAAGCACGTTGTCCTGGGCACACACCTCAGCTATCTGGACTGTCTGTCCAGGACAGTGAGTTAGTTGTTAGTGAGCGAGAAGAGGGTGTGGTGGTCTTACACATAACCATTGAGTCGTTAAAACTCGGTGTGGGCCGGTACCAAGTTGCGAACCCTGCACCTACCAGCCTAACCACGACACCACCGAGGTCGGTTATCCTGATTCATGACTGGCCCCTGTTGAATCAAAGAAAGATAACTCTGTTAACCCTGCATTTAAAAAAAACTGTAATAGATAAATAAAGTGCACACAAACCTCTGCAATAGCCATCTTACAGAAAAGTCTGTTACTCATTTTACATTTGTCTACATTTTATGTACATATATTACATTGTTGTGATGGGGTATTTTAAATGGAACACATTTTTTTTTATTATGCATGTCAAAATATCATAGCAGACTGAGTATTATTATTATTTTTATTTTTATTTTTTACATTTTCAGTAGAATCTGAAGAAAAAGGTGTAGTTTTTAATAAAAATGAAGGGTTAGGAGTATTGTTGTATTTAGTTAGGGCATTTCCCCTTAATGTCTGGTGGCATTTTTGCATTCAGATCCATTCTTATTGCCACTCTACTTTAGAGGTTTCCATTAGTCAAAACTATTTTAGTCTGTCTATAAATGTCCACTGGCATAAACCAGCTAAACACTTGAATGGCCAATTGCAATCAAAAGTAACCTGTTATTGATGTACGTTTATGGCAGACCTACTAAGAGAAATCTCTATTAGGCACGCCAGGCATAGCACATTTTAAACTACAGCGTTGTGGTGTCTGACAATGGGTTATTTTGATATTTGGTGAAGATAGAATGAAAAGAAACGGACCATCTTCACATGGGTTACTCTTTCCAAAATGCAACAAGGTATCTTTTATATTCACTTTCTTATAGATAGGACAATACATATTTAATATAGCTTTTTTCTGTCCCGGGTCAGGCCCCTGGCTATCCAGAGACGGGACCCAGGACAGACATGCTTGAACTCTTCGTGGTATATGAGCATGTTAAACTTACCCACAACCCACAACCATTCACTGGGCATTGGGCATTATTTAAGATGGTGGGGTGGGGGTGGGGGGGAAGAATGCACTGGTGGCAACCAATTCTGCAATTGAACACACTTTAGGCGAGCATTCTACCAGTGAGCTACATGCTAAATACTAGATATGGAATAAAATCATTATAATTAGTCTTATTATGTAGTTAAACATTTCAAAAGTCAGTAGCTCTTCTTTCTTTTTCTCTCCCATCCCTAGCTATGCATTCTGTGATGTTAGCCCATACTTATAAATCTGGACCCATATTCTCAAAACATCATAAGTCTAGTTTTACATGTAAACGTAAATCTACGACTGAAGAGCTATCCACGAAACAACGTAAACATAAGTTACGTGTAAAGTTTGACATAAATATAAGATTGCCTCTGGTTACAACTAACGCTGCACGTAAGTCGTGTGCATATAATAAATCAAGCACGATCGCTGTAATTTACTATTATTTGCAGAAAATGATAGCATTTCCAATAATTGGAGCAGTTCACGATGGTGAAAGCCCACGGATTGAACTTTTTTCTCTTTTTTTTGTCATCAAACGGATGTTTTTGACTTGGCCACATTTCTCCTGAGTTATCTTTTCCTTTTTAAGAATGTCCTAAAGTTCGTAACAAAACGCGGATCTTCACCAATACCAAATTGCCATGGTTCGCCATGTTATTGTTAACAGACGACAAACGAAATTGCATTTTGCACATTTGTTATTTACCTGTACCGTAGCCATCGTTTCTAATATTTGGTTTTTTAATTTCTCCGGTGAGATTTACGTCGAACTAAGTTACGACCATCTTTGAGAATAAGGCGCTTCTTGCACGTAAACGTAAATCTATGGCAGACGTAAGTGCCAGTCATAGACGTAACTTTACACCTTTTCGTGAATATGGGTCCTATCTTGTATAGGCTATATCGTCATTGCGTTCAACACGTGGAGTGTTACATCATTAATAATATATTACATCATATAAATGTGACTTGCTTAGTTTTAGATTGATATTTTGTAACCGTAATAAAACTTGCATTATAAAATTGTTATTTTGTAGTGTTAAATTATATTTAACATTATATTAAATTATATTTAACACATGAAACAAATGCGGTAAATATGATTGTGTAGTTTATGGTCAAATAAAGAAGTTGCTTTCAGCCATTTTTGTTTGTTAAGTGTAACATAATGGCAAGTCTCGTCCCCGGTCAAAATTTCCACCACCTTGGGTGTACTTTTTCTATCCCACATGATGGATTCTATTAATCCACCACAATACAATTTGCGGGGGATATTAAAATGCATCTGTCCATTAGAGTCTCCACGAGTACTTGAGTACTCGGTCACATTTACAGGACTTGAGTACCCATAGAAGTGAGACAATGTAGAGCATTAATTTCAGCAGTAACTTATCAGTAATGCAAGTTACACAATAATCATTTGATCATGATCATGCGCTAGTTTCTCTGTTTAATCTGGCCGGCCATCCGTCAAATGCAATACAATGGCATGATTTGGCATTCATGTTCAGAGCTGGAATTAACATGCATAATGCTATTTTACTTTTTTCCTTAGTCTCATTATCGTTGAAGTGTCGGGTACTTGGGTCCAAGTCGAGTTTGACCCTCAAGTCCAATATTTTGAACTCGTGGAGGCCCTACTGTCCATCTGGTAATGTGTCTGGAGAACAGTGACAAAACTGTTCAAGATAACTTCATAAAATACGGTCTAATAACCCAAACAAAAATGCATGCTTGCGGCTAGGTTGTTGCAAGGTAGTTACAAGGTTGTTACAAGGTAGTACAAGCAATGCAAGCTATTTGCAAGCTAACATTTAGCTCGCGTAAGGTAGTCAGTAGTTCTGCAAGCTTGCCGCATGCATGTTTTCATTTGTGAAAGCATGCGCAAGCTTGCTGCATGCATATCTTCAACTGTGCAAGCTTCCCGCAAGCATGTTTTCATTTTTGCTAGCTTGCTGCAAGCATATCTTCAACTGTGCAAGCTTCCTGCAAGCATGTTTTCATTTTGCAAGCTTGCGCAAGCTTGCTGCATGCATATCTTCAACTGTGCAAGCTTCCCGCAAGCATGTTTTAATTTTTATAAGCTTGCTGCATGTATATCTTCAACTGTGAAAGCATGTCTACACTTGTGGAGAAAAAGCTAAGTCCAAATAATTTTCATGTTTTTTTTTTTTTTAATTCATAACTTCTCATATGATTTATCAAATTCAGTGGGAACAGTGGCTAAACAACCAAACATACATGTTACATATTTAGATAGTATTTACAATAATAATTAAAACAAAATTAATATTAATACATACGAATGATAATACAATATGGTTAAAACAGAATCATCTTGTAATAATTGGATTTTCAATTGGCCCCAAAAATAATAACATATGCATGGCCATGAGAGGATGACATGGGCCATGTTTGGTTGAAATTAGCCTGGTGGAATTTGAGAAGATGTTGAAAATGTCTGAGCCAATCAGAGGCCAGGGTGGCCATCTTGGATTTTGAATCAGCCACAAAAATAACAACACTTAGTAAGTCATGAGAGAATCATTTGGACTAAGTTTGATTGAAACCTGCCTGGTGGACCTTGAAAAGAAGCAAAAAAATGTCTGTCAATCAGAGGCCAGGGCAGCGATCTTGATTTTAAATCTGCCCGAAAAAATAACAAACTTGGTCAAGGCCATGAGAGGATCATTAGGAATACATATGGTTTAAATTTGCATGGTGGAACTTGAGTAAAAGTTAAAAATGTCTCAGTTATTCAGAGGCCAGGGCGGCCATCTTGGAATTTTTATTGTCCTGAAAAATAACAACACTTGGTCAGGTCTATAAGAGGATCATTTGGACCAAGTTTGGTTGAATCCTGCTTGGTGGAACAGGAGAAAAAAGAAAACAAGAAGAAACAAACAAATGACTTTACACCACAGTGTGGATCTCCAGATAGTGGAGGAATATAACCTAAAACAAGAAGAAGAAGAAGAATATAGGACCAGGAGCTTTTTAGCATATTAGTTTAGTCAAGACTATCCCACATAAATGGAACATGTCTATCAGACAGGTAAACTAATTTTGTAGCCTAAGTATCTGACAACATGTAGCACCTATTTTTTTGTTTTAACTGTTCATGTTTTTCACTTTAAAACCATTGTTTTTTTTTAAAAGAATTATACAAGATGCAAGATGGCTGCCACTTATGCAAGCTTGTAGGTAGATCGTCGCAAGCTTGCAGGAAGCTTGTTGCAACCTTGCGGGAAGCTCGTCGCAAGCGTGCGGGTAGCTCGTCGCAAGCTTGCGGGAAGCTCGTCGCAAGCTTGCAGCAAGGTTGTAAAAAGGTTCCAAATACTAGCTTAAACTGAATAAGCTTGCGGGAAGCTCGTCGCAAGCTTGCGGCAAGGTTGTAAAAAGGTTCCAAATACTAGCTTAAACTGAATAAGCTTGCAGGAAGCTCGTCGCAAGGTTGCAAGAAGCTCGTCGCAAGGTTGCAAGAAGCTCGTCGCAAGCTTGCAAGAAGCTCGTCGCAAGCTTGCGGCAAGGTTGTAAAAAGGTTCCAAATACTAGCTCGAAACGCGGTAGTTACTACCTTGCCGCAAGGTTGTTACCAGCTATTTATTAAGCTTGCAATTTTTGTTTGGGAAGGGAGCTTGTTATAAGGGTGTTTTAATTTTTGATATTTTTCTTTTTCCTTGGAAACATATAGCCAAATTCAGTATTTCGTTTACTGTATCTGGAACACAACGCCAAAACAGTTCAAGGTAACTTATCGGAACTGTGTACACATATCAGTGTAGTGGTTTAATTATGCTGTTTACTAGGAGTGAGTTTTCCTTTTCAATATTGTTTTCTGTTACCAGCCAAATGAGTGTGCAGATTACATCTTCTTGTTGCCTTTACTTTTATGAAGTATAACAAAAGAGATTATGTTATATTAATGAATATAAACCAGGATTAGAATGTGGTTTAGTGGCAGAACCTTCATTAAGTATCTGACTAAGTAATCACTGTGGCAGTAAGACTGATAGTTATAGTAACTGTGGTAGTGACGGTGACATTGATAATGGTAGTAAGGCCATACTTTTTGGCTTTCTTCGGATTATGGATCCACTGACATTCATTTTGCCAAAATTAAAAAAAAAAATTCACTTTTCAGCCAATTTTTTATTTAATTTTTCTGCCTACTTACGATTTTTACAGAGGCAGTGTCGGGAAATATGAAATAAATAAAAGCACAAGCCTTGAAATAAGCTAGATCAGGGTTTACAAGCCACATCCAATTCCAACTCCAGTACAAAACGAAAATAATGATCGCAGTCGCACTTTTATTTTTGACACAAGCCCCGTATATCTGATGTCATGGGACGCCATCGTTGATTTTCAATTGATTTTAGAAATTGCTAATTAGGGGCATAATCAGGGGGGTGGGTACCTCATGGAGTTGCAAATGGCCATAAAATATGTCAGGCAGGAACCACGAACATATAGAAAGTGCTAAGATATTGGAAATAGTGCTTTTGAAGGCATAAGCCTCTAATTTCTAAAGTGATCCGGAACTGGACAAAGTGATCTGCAACTGGCGTAGGTATGCCAGCTCGAACAACACTGTTTTTGGTGTTAAATGTTTACCTAAATTTACATTTTATATTACTGTTTATTTATATGGTTGATTGTCTTTATTACCAAGAATTTCTTTTAAAGACATACGGGCACATGTTGACATAATTCACAATTTCGTTTGAAGTGATCCAGAACTGGCGCAACACCTGTATATCAAGGCTGGGAACCTTTTTGGATCTTTTTTTTTTTTATTTCTCCTCCATCCCAAATATCCATAATACAAAAAAAAAAAAAAAAAACCCAGGAATTGAGTGAATTTTATTTTTATTCTATCCTCCGACATTACCTCCTTAAAAAAAAAGAAGAAGTGTGGCCTAAGAATGGCAGTGACAGTTATAGTAACTGTGGTAGTGACGGTGACATTGATAAATGGTAGTAAGAGTTGCAGTCACAGTCAGTGTCTCTACTGCCTCATTAAATTTACATCCTTTGAAATTCAGATCCTCTTGCAACAACAGTTTAGTACAGATAATAACAAAATAAATAGATCGATAATGATAAAAATGTGTCACACATCAATTAGGCAACAGATTTTGTGGTAGCACTGCTGATTGCCATCATAAATTATGACGGCTGAATTTATTACAATTTTATTCTTGCTAATATTCAATTATATACAGTATAACTTAAACGTTCAAACACATTGTACTCATGTTTCTTACAATGTCAGTATCGGTTATTGTTTTGCATGTGAATTTGAAATAAAGGTCATATTACTTCTGTCAAAGATCTGTTTTCTCCCTTGTGTTGTCAGCGACACGGAACTGTAAATCAGTAGCTTGGATCCAGACAATGAACAGAGGTGAACAAAAGTCTGTCGATCTCATTGTATCTTGCAATTTGCAGACCAACATCTTGCCCTTTTTATGCTCAGTCAGCTTTCTTTTCCCTTTTGGCCATCCTTATCAGCTGCCATCAGATGCTAATGTAATACAAATCAGGGAAGAGGAAGCAAAATTAAATCTTTGAAAGTAAATTTTAACTTGATGGATCATTTTGCAAGATTGCGCTTCTGATTTCAGGTACCCTTGAGATGTTAAGAAAGCTCTTCAAGTAAATTGCACGAGTTTACCAAATTGCAAATGATAACACTGATACCGCTTTCTCGAGTGCCATGCATGTGAAAGGCGAGCTAGCCATGCATCATTTGGTTGTTTCATTGTTGTCTGGGTTTTTTCTTTTTTCGCAATCCTGAATAATGATATCTGCAGGAATGTTACAGGCCGCAAAACTGAAGATGTTGGATTGCCAAATGCATTTTAAGTCACCTTATTTTTTTTCTCATTTTCCATGAAAGGAAATGTTTTATTTAACGACGCACTCAACACATTTTATTTATGGTTATATGGCACAGATATTGAGCGAGGAAACCCACTGTCACCGCTACATGGGCTATTCTTTTCGATTAGCAGCAATGGATCTTTTATATGCACCATCCCATAGACAGGATAGCACATACCACGGCCTTTGATGTACTAGTCGTGGTGCACTGGCTGGAGCGAGAAATAGCCCAATGGACCCACCGACAAGAATCGATCCCAGACCAACCACACATCAAGCGAACACTTTACCACTGAGCTAGTTCCCGGCCCGATATCTGTAGGGATGTTACAGGCCGCAAAATTGAAGATTGTGGATTGCCAAATGCATTTTAAGTCACCTTATTCTTTTCTCATTTCCCATGAAACTGAGCTATAACTATATATCCTTTAATTATTATTTTCTAAAAAAAAATACTTTTATAATCCTGAATGATGTTATTAGGGCTAAACAACTGATGGCTGCTAGGTTAACATATAATGACTCATGATTCATTTGGCTAAGTAGAAATGGAAACATAAAGTATATTTATCACTCGTCAGAAAAGGGTAAATAGGATCATATGGTACAAAGTAATATTAACCCTTATTGTTCCACATTTTTGTGTAAAACATACAAAAAATAGCACTATGCTTCATGATGAAGGATAAGTATGCATGCCTTTGGCACTCTAATGGCCATTTTCCATATATTAATAATTTTTGTATGGTGCGAACTCGGAACATGGACACATCAACAAATCAGTTCTGTGGTTATCATTAGCAGTTTTTCCATATGAACAACATATTTTTGGTAACTGAACATGCACCACACCTGCACTGTGTGAAAAAACCCCACACACACACATGGAAAACAGCCCTAAGGGTTAATAGTGTGTGTGTGTGTGGGGGGGGGGGGGGGTTACACCACATAATTCTTACTTGCACATCTTATAAAAATAATAAAACAGACAGAATTTATTTAAATTTAAATAGTTTATTTTGTTTTGAAATCATTGAAATATATATACCGGTATAATCATTTTCAGTAAATATTTTAATTATAGGCATCTGAAGCAAAAATAGTCTCATCTTTAAAAAAAAAGAGTCTTTTATTTTTATTTTAAATATTTTGAGGGTAGTTGTGCTCTAAATTTATGCTTACCTGTAATAAAATTTTAAAACAACAACAGTGAGTGCAGAATTTAAACCCAAATTGTGACATTTTGTCAGCATCAGCATGAAGGTAGTATGTTCCAAATGACTAGCACACTTTGGTAATCACCACGGGACTGTGTTGGCTTTATAAACTGTTTGTAATGTTCAGTCAGGAAAAGGTCTATTTGTAAAAGCAATTTTTATTTCTTGTACAGAAGTGGATACAGATGGTAGCTGTTGTGGGCTGCCATTTTGTAAGGTGAAAACACCATCACATGTGAGCCCAGATCCAGTGATTGCCTTGTAAAAAGAGCAAAGCCATTTGATCTGGGCTTTCGGTTTTTGTGGTCTGCTCCAACAAGGATGACCTGACTTATAGTGTACATGTGTTACAATACATTACTTTCTACTTCACCTATTGAAAGAACAAAGGAAACTTGTGTTGTCAGCCCAAACCATGTGTTGAATATTCTTCTAAATCATGCTGGTGGCATAAGCTATTAGATCATTAACATATTATTAGTCCTCTATTGGTCCAACCGGAGGGGACTATAGATTTCATCTCTGTCCGTCCGTCTGTCTATCTGTCTGTCCGTCTGTCCCACATATAGTTTTCTGGAATTTTTTTTAGAAAGACCTGAGTTGTTTTTGTTTTTTTGTATATATCTTTATCATGTACTGTTACAGATCAAATTTGACTTTTATAGCGATTTACCCATTTTTGACAGAGTTATGGCCCTTGAACTTAGGAGATGCAAAGTTTTGTTTTCCGAAAATTGTTTTCACAAAGCCTTGAAATATTGAGCTGAAATTTTGTGCATACCTTTATCATGTACTGTTACAGATCAAGTTTGACCTTCATGGCAATTTACCTATGTTGGACAGACTTATCGCCCTTGAACTTGTTTTGTAATGCCTGAAGATATTGATATGAAATTTTGTATATACTGTTATCAAGTTTAACTTTTATGGTGATTTACCTACTTTTCACAGAAATATGAATTTAGCAGTACTCTCAGAATGCTTGTTTTGAATTAAAGAGATATTCAGCTTCAGCATAAATACAGATGCAGACTGGTTTTATGGTAAATGAGACTGTAACACTGAAACTGAAGCAAAATGGAATTACATAATCTTTAAATCTATATAAAATAGAGTATAATAATAAAATACCATTCCCCAAACAACAAATTCTATAATAGATAATTACATTCTGCATTTTGTGTGCAATTTTTTAATAAGGTAAAACCCATTAAACAAAGTTCATTCATATGTCCATCCATCCGTCCGTCCGTCCGTCCGTCCGTCCGTCCGTCCATCTATCTGTTTGATTACTGCCTGTCCATCCATCCATCTGTCCATCCATGCATTTACTTAAGTATAAAATTGTTATCATCATCATAATCATCATCATCAAAATATGAAGAAAAAAGTTATCTTATTTAAATGTTTTTCATCATCTAAAAAAACAACACCAACCCCCCACCCAACCCAGTACTGAAAAGTAAAAACAACAAAACCTCCCACTTGATTCAGATCAATTGTTTACTTAACTGTTAACATGAAAACATCATTATAGGCTACTTGGAGACTGACAAGAACACAACACACTGTTAAAAGTGATATCTAAAAAAAAAAAAAAAAAAAAAAAAAAACTCTGAAAAACCACAATGATGGCTGCCTCAACAGTTTTGGTTTTCAGTGTTCTTCATTCTGGACTGACACACAACCCAAAGTAAACTTGCTTCTCAAGGAGGTACAGATCCATGAATATATATTCATCAGTGTGTCTCGGGTGAGTAGCTGATAAGAGGTACATGTTTTCTGAAGAGCTGGCAAAATAAACCCTGAAGGAGGTGGCTATCTTCTCCAAACATCTGATATGACAACTGCAGACACCAGTCTGTCCCTCCAGAACACGAGCCCCATTGTTCTAACACTAGCACAGTGATCTGGAGGGACACCACAGTGAGCAAGACTCCACCCAGTCAAACAATTGCTTTCACACCCACAGGTAGCATTCATCCCTAGACGGGCTTCTATTGCTGATCTTCCGATAGAGGAGCAGGCATGAAGCGTAATGGCAGAAACGGGTAAATCATCACAGTGAAGCTTGTAAGTTGAACTCAGACCACATAATCTACCTACTTCAAACCTATTCAAGTGATAAATTTTTACAAACAATCTGACCTCACCTGACCCCCCCCCCCCCCAAACAATCACTGCCAATAAAATACTCCCAGTTATCTATGTTTACTTAGGATTTCAAAAATTAAATTTTTATTTAATTTCAACTTATTTTCTTGCTCAATGGTATAGTGGTTAAGCCATCTGACTTGAGGCTGGTAGGTACTGGGTTCGCACACCAGTATCAGCTTCCACCCAGAGCAAGTTTAACGACTTGGTGGGTATTTTCTGACATTACCAAAATTAATCTGGCTGAGAATCAACAGTGCTTGACTGGACACTGAAAACTGCCCGACAGGCTTTAACATACAGTCTTGCACCAAAGTAAAACAATAAACCAATCTATGACACAAAACAAGACAGTGCCTTGATGTATATTGTGTGATTTTGTTTTTGAAATCGGATTACGGTATAGGTCCAAAACACTGGCATAGGAAGCGGGGGTGGGGGAGGCATGTGCCCCCCACTTTTCAGATATTTTGCTTTATATTTGCTTTATAATCGTATAATATAAACACTTTTTGGCACCTTCCTATGCCACTGCAAAATATTGCAGCGACTTTGACTTGTCACCACTGCTAATAACTGGACAACTTACATGTAAGTCAACTTTCAGTAAAAGTAAAAGGGGCCATATCGCCAACTAGACTAGGGCCTGGGGTCAGTGGGGATGTGACAGGCCACTACACCACCAGCTCTGTCACTGACCGTGAAACTCTGTTGTGGCCAGACAGTCCAGATACATGAAGTGTTGAACAGCCAGCTTAAAACTTACAAATCAGCTCATTTGAAATCTGTATGGAAAAGTATGCTTGAACCTTTTGTGGATATAATGTCAAATGCTAGATTAATTTGACTTCTGACAGTGTGAGTCATGTATTTTGTAGCCCCACCACAATTTCTACATATTATTGGTCCTGAGCATAGCAAACAAATGTTTTGCTAACAATAAAGATTAATATATCCATGAGAACTTAAGTATATAATTAAATACGTTTTAGACTGGACTATAACTGCTATTCGAATGAATGAAAGTGTAATGTTCCAGGTATTATGTGGACAATTTCACAGACTGTTTCACAAACATCAAAAATAAAATATTACGGTACAAAGGATATTTATTGTGATGATCAGTCACTTCTCCATGCATGCTTTCCACACAATAGCATCAATTAAATTGGTATCAGTGCATGTCGGCCATTTTCCCTATTGTGAAGAAGATAACAACAGGTTAATGAAATAAGATATTGGTGCTATCATGTGTAAAGTAAAAATTAGGAATAATACAAAGTTGGCTTACAGAAATTCCTCATTTGACCTGAAAAGAAATAAAACAGATATCCTACACCGAAATCCTTTTACTGTTTTTTACCCTGCAGTTAAATAATAAAAAAGAGTAAGGAAATCATATTTATGACTAACTTTGATGTGTGATTTCTTAATGATTCATTTAAGCAAGCAAGTCTTGTAGGCAAATGTTATTATTTGTAATTAAGATAAAAAATAAACTATCTTTTACATGTATCTATGGTCATTATTACTGTTTGTTTCACCCTGACACTACTATATTTGTTTTCTGGGGTCAATAAAGTTTATTTAGAAGAAAAAAAATTGTTTTAAAAAGATAAAAAATAAACTATGTTTTGTTTAACGACACCACTTGAGCACATTGATTTAATAATCATCAGATATTGGATGTCAAACATTTTATCATTTTGACATATAGTCTCAAAGAGGAAACACGCCACATTTTTCCATTAGTAGCAAGGGATATTTTACATGCACCATCCCACAGACAGGATAGCACATACCACAGCCTTTGATATAACCAGTCGTGGTGCATTGGCTGGAACAAGAAATAGTGCAATGGGCCCATCTACAGGGATTAAAATTAGAATGACCAGAAACACATTGAATACACACACACTGATATTTTAAACCAGAGAATACAATTGCATATACAATAGTAGACATTTGAATATTTTACAGTAGCAGAAAACTCGGGACATGCAGTCTCTGCAATTGTAATATACAAATCTCGTCACGATTTTTAATACATTGTTTACTGTAACTAAGCAGTCCACAAAGTATCCCATAATTGTTAGTATGTATTTTGATGTGACCCGGTGCACGTCAGGTTTAATTATCTGACGATAAGCTAAATCTTCCTCTTATTAAAAAAGAGTTCTTCTGTCAGTTGCATTAATATAAAAATTCTGACATGTCACTTTTAACATCGAGATATTCAATTGGTGAGATTACTGAGGTCGGAGTTTACAAATTTAATAATGTTCAGCTGATCACTGTACTCACTTCAACTGAAGCCAGTTAAAAAATCTAAATTACTTATCTCTTCAATGTAAATGAAGATTGATAAAGTACGGACCAACATGAAATGGCTTTATTAGCTGACAACCTATATGGAACAATTATAACGATTGAAGACACAATCATTCAGTGTAACTTAGCTTTACAAATTTATCTTCTTTTGAAATAAAAAAGAAGAAAGAGAGAGAGAGATTGCTGGTGAATAACGAAGTCTGTCAATTTTATTACTGCAGCTTGGTAACACCACAGACAGGGTGAATGATTGACATGTCTCAATTGACTGTTATTATAAAGTCTGAATTGAAATAGTCACCTTTGATGACAGACTTTAAATGCTTCTCTAGAAGAGTGTTTGCTTAGCAAAGTGAATGTTACGGAAACTCTTCACATGTGTTGACTTACTTGACGGGGGTTTCATACTGTGTAAGAACGCTACTAGTAGTTACTGGTATGTGCACAGTCATTCCACTTCCTTACCATATGACAGGGACACATGTGGGAAATTTTTTAGGGAGTGGTACCTACATCTACCCCTAAAATTTAGAAAATGTCTATGGAAAAAAAAAACATGATGTGGAAAGAAATTAAATACAGTGAAACTCCTCTAAACCGGACACCCTCCGGATCAAGTAAAATGTCCGGTTTTAAGATGTATCCAGTTTAGAGAGGTTCTCTTGTGTACAGATATTTAAAAAGGGACCATGACAAATGTCCGGTTTTGAGGGAATTCTGGTTTACAGAGGGTCCAGTTTTGAGAGGTTTCACTGTATAGTCCACGATCAGCAAGAAATGAGCCACAGAGAATTAAAAACTCCACAGCAATCTCTGCACCATTGCCAATTGCTTATGTAGCATGCGGTGCTATAATACGTAATCTTCTCTACAAAAAAGGGGCAGACCTATAATACCTACATCTGCTTTATGAAAACAAAAATCATAAAAGATCCCATTCTGCTATTCAGTAGAAGTAACCTATGTAGAGGCAGTGTTTTCAAACTTGCTATCTAGACCAATTATTGGGAAAACTTTTAAACTGCTAACAATTATATATTCCTATTTTCTTCTTTTGTATTTCGGGCGGGACGTAGCCCAGTGGTACAGCGCTCGCTCTATGCGCAGTCGGTGTAGGATCGATACCCGTCAGTGGGCCCATTGGGCTATTTCTCGTTCCAGCCAGTGCACCACAACTGGTATATCAAAGGCTGTGGTATGTACTACCCTGTCTGTGGGATGGTGCAAATAAAAGATCCCTTGCTGCTAATCGAAAGGAGTAGCCCACGAAGTGGCAACAGCGGGTTTCCTCTCTCAATATCTGTGTGGTCCTTAACCATATGTCTGATGCCATATAACCGTAAATAAAATGTGTTGATTGTGTCATTAAATAAAACATTTCTTTCTTTTTCTTTTGTATTTATTCAAGGATTGTTTGTTATTTCTTTTAGGTTCATTTGGGTATGAACCACACAAAAAGCATGCACAAACTGTGAATTGGCAAGCTTTTTTTTTTTTTTTCATACCCAGATTAATCAAAACGAAATAACAGACAATCCTTATAATTAAATTTGAAACATACTTATTAATAAAAAGAAAAAGATAAACATAATCACATTTTATTTTGATTTATTTTTTGGTTCCTGAATAATAATGCTCAATAATACAAAGTGCCAATTTAAAGTGACGTCATTTTATGTGACATTCCCTAACAACATGGTTTTTACATTCATCATGGAATTAACAAATTCTTGTTCCTGTAGCTGGATCAAAGAAATAGCTTTCAATTGCATTTAATATAATGAAAATTTAATTATATAGAATTAATGTGCAGTCTGAAAAGTGACTTTCTTTTCTTTTCTCAAACACTCTTAAAACTTGTGAATGGTGTATAATAATTTATCTTTTCGTCATGGTCTTTTGTGTTAATGTTAAAACTGAATTTATTTCCTTTCTCAGCCCTGCACAAAAGACATATTAATTGTGTTTGTTGCTTTGTGTAACAAATTAATAATAAATCTAATGTCTTTTTTTTAAAACCCCACACATTTAAATATTGTGAATAGATTATTGTATTTTCACTTTTTTATTGTTGTTTTATGTTAATATTACAAATTAATGTTTTTCTTTTCTCAAAAACTTAAACTCTGCATAAAGACATTTTTTAATGTAAGAAATTAATGTTAAATGACAGAAACACAAGTAACAGATGTGAAATTTCACTGCAATAACCGAATTAGCCTGAAAACCATTCATATTGCTAAGCAACATGAATGACAATATTACAAGATCTTTATTCTTCTTACAAAAAAAAAAGAAAAAAAAAACAAGAAAAGAAAAGAAAGAAAAAAACAGAAATAGAAGGGAAAAAAACCCCTGTATTTGTACAGATGCTGGCTGAATCAAAGATAGTCAACTGATTATTTGATCAAGTCTTTCCTATTTACCTGTAACAAAATGGTTTTGTGCGGAGTGCGGTTTTCACTCAATCGGTAATGACTTGAGCAAACAATGGCAGTGTGGCTCTAAACCACTAGGCATGTCACACAGACAGGCATCTGATATAGACTCGTATCTCATCTTATACTCTCAGAAATCCAGGTGCCTTAACCGAATTGTTACTATATTCCGTCCACCTGTGTTGTGCCATGTGCCTCGATAACAGCAGATGTCACATTATCCCAGAATCTAAGTCTGAATATTAACACTGAGGTGCGCAATTATACCTCGAGCTGCCCAGAACATTATTTTCAGTCCCTGGCATTAAATAAAGATATAATAGATGGATCTCGTGTAATTAACTTACCTGGATCCCCGGGTTCAAATTACTGGTTATTATAAAATAGTGCAGTGTCCATTGTTTATGGTCAGTCATCTGTCCATCTGTGGGTACAGGGTATCTTAGCTTCTTTTTGAGGAAGAGATGGATGTAACTCATTGAAATGCAATTGGGGTGTCAAATCTTTACGCAGTAAAAAAAAAAGTGAGATATATAGAATTAACTTAGTTAATGAATTAGGATATTGGCTTTATCCTGTGAATGTAAGAATGGGAAAATCCACTGGACTTGCCGAGCAGAATTTCTCATTCGGCCTGAACAGGATAAAGGCATTAATTATAGCTATTATCTTTATCCTGCAGACCATAAAAATTAAGGGGAAAAGCTATTATTTCTATTATTTCAGCTACATTGTATGATTACCTAGAGGTAAAATTAGCAATTTTATTAATGTAGCTATGCATGTGACGTAAAAAGTCATCTGCTAATATACGTTTATGACTTTGCTTTAATCAGTCATCATAATCAGCCAGTAAAAACAATGATGACAGGATAAATTGAGAATAACTGGTCACTCTTAAGATATCTGCTTTATCCTGCTAAGATTAAAATGGCTAATGCTGCGAGTCTGAATAACTTTATGGTAGGTGAGACCTTAATATAAGAGACAATTAATTCTGTGGGATTTTTGTTAATAGGAGTAACTTATGTGGTGGAAGCAGGCTTTACACCAAATATCACTAAACAGCCTTAAAGGGACAGATCCTAGTTTTTAAACACTAAGGCGTATTTTTTTTACCTAAACCCAAGTTTTAACCCATAACAATGGACACAAAGTTTGGTTAATTTACAAACTTGTAACAAATTTGAATACAATAGAGTCTGTGATGTTGAAATACCCTTAAAAATAAACTAAAACGTGATTCAATAATCATTACTTCTCAGACGCACATGCATTTTTAAAAATATGAAAAATGCATTTTGTGGTATTGGAAACACCAGGATGACCAGAAACACTTCAGTTGTATGGAAATAGATAATCTAAACAATAAAATATAGGTAATGTTCAATTTTAATGATCATAAATGGCTCTAATAGTGAAAAATATACTTTAGTTTTTAAAAACTAGGCTATGTCCCTTTAATATAAAATGCCCTAAAGGTGGTGTTAAATATGCCTTTCCATTCAATTCTTATAATATAATAGAAATAAATACTGCATTTGTCCTGTACCATATGAAACCTTTTGTTTTCTTTCTTTCTTTTTTCTTCTTTTTTTTTTCTTTTCATTTTTATAAACTGACAACAACAAAAAAAACTGTAGCAAAGGGACATTTTCTGAGTCATTACTCTTTTAACTATAGCTACTTAACACAATAAAGAGCCATTGTCATGTTGACTCAGGTGCTTTTCGCTCTTGCTGCCTGTCAGTCGTAACTGTAAAACTCAGAACTACATGCGTGTACAGGTTAGAACTTACAGAGAAAAAACAACAACTTCACTTTGGAAATATGGCATAGCATCTTGAAGCCGATCCCACAGCAAGCCGGGAAATATATAATGTTTTTATCACCGAGAAAAAAATGACTGAATCTTCACTGGAACAAACATCATGTCTTATTTACTTTGTGTAACAAGTATACCGATGCAAGAAATAGGTTTGGCAGGCTACCATGGTTTCCCTGATAAGTGAACTACAATAACAAATACAGTGGCAGTCAAAGCAGTTTTAAGCTACCAGTTAAGCCCACACTTTAAAAAACAAAACAAAAATTCAACAGGCTTCGGTAGTGTAGTGTTTAAGTGAGTAGACTTAAAGGAATGGCCCCAAATCTTCTGCCATTGTAACATGTTAATGACTACAGGAAGGAAATATTTTATTTAACAATGCACTCAACATATTTTATTTACGGTTATATGGCGTCAGACATATGGTTAAGGACCACCCAGATATTGAGAGAAGAAACTGGCTGTCACCACTTTATGGGCTACTCTTTTCGATTAGCAGCAAGGGATATTTTATATGCACCATCCCACAGACAGGATAGTACATACCACGGCCTTTGTTACATCAGTTGTGGAACACTGCCTGGAACGAGAAATAGCACAATGGGTCCACCGACGGGGATTGATCCTAGACCGACTGCACATCAAGCGAACGCTTTACCATTGGGCTATGTCCTGCCCCTTAATGACTACAGAGGCAGATCTTTGCGATAGTTATAATTTTATTATATATTAATTTTAATTATTTTACAATCCTCCTCCAAACCTCCCCCAAAGTTCCCTTGGCATTCCACCTCATGTCATTGCCCCCCCCCCCCCCACCAAATGCATTTTCTAGATCCGCCACTGGACTAGCAAATAGTTTTTGATAACTAAAATTACACATTAAAGATATTTTCCTGTTTAGAATATCAGTGTCTGTTTGTTGTCGTCTTAATGTTTGTAGTTCCAAATAATTTTGTATATTACAAAGAAAATGAATATTTAACTGCTACAGGGGCAGGACATTGCCCAGTGGTAAAGTTGTCAGTCTAGGATCGATTCCTGTAGGTGGACTCATTGGGCTGTTTCTCATTCCAACCAGTGCAGTTGATTTGAGATCGATCCCCGTTGGGTGGGCCCATTGGTCTATTTCTTGTTCCAGCCAGTGCACCACGACTGGTATATCAAAATCCATGGTACGTGCTACCCTGTCTGTGGGATGGTACATATAAAAGATCCCTTGCTACTAATGGAAAAATTTCACGAGTTTCCTCGCTAAGACTATATTAAAATTACCAAATGTTTGACATCCAATAGCCGATGATTAATAAATCAATGTGATCTAGTAGTGTCATTAACAAAACAAACTTTATTTAAATGCTACAAAGATTAGCTGTTTAATATAATAAATATCTTATATTAAATATATATTACATTTATTAAATATTTATTATATTAAACAGCGACTATTATGAAAATGGATATAACATAAATAGTGGAGAGAATTACAATCTGATGAAGGTGGTGAGATGCTCAAAGTGATTATGTTTACTCTTTATGTATTTATAGCAAATATTTCATAAGACCACAGAATTCTTGAGTCATTTGAATAAGGTACCATTTTATATGTGTTCGATCATTTGTAGCATCAACCTTGAAAATTAAGGAAATGTTTTATTTAACGATGCACTCAACACATTTTATTTACAGTTATATGAAGTCAGACATATGATTAAGGATCACAGATATTGAGGGAGGAAGCCTGCTGTCGCCACCTCATGGGCTACTCTTTTCGATTAGCAGCAAGGGATCTTTTATATCCACCACCCCATAGACAGGATAGCACATACCACAGCCTTTGATGTACCAGTCGTGGTGCACTAGCTGGAGCAAGAAAACATCAACCTTGGATGCTATATGCACTTGCCACTGTGCACCATTAATACAAGTAGCATGTGCTGAACCTCACTGAGACAGACATACCTGCAGTGCTGATGATAAACCTGCAATTTGCTGCAACGTTTGTATACTCAACAAAATTAATTAAATTTAAAGTTTGTTTTGTTTAAAAACACCACTAGAGCACATTGATTATTTAATCATCGGCTATTGGATGTCAAACATTTGGTAATTCTGACTTATAGTCAGTCATCAGAGGAAACCCGCTACATTTTTCCTAATGCAGAAAGGGATCTTTTATTTGCACTTTCCCACAGACAGGAAAGCACATACCACAGCCTTTGACTAGTTGTGGTGCACTGGTTGGAACGTAAAAAAACCCCAATCAGTTGAATGGATCCACCAAGTTCGATCTTGTAATGCAAGCACCTCGAGCAACAAAATTAATTATTGCCAGAATTAATTGCCAGTAGACTTCTTTTTGGTTAGATTTGTTTAGTGTTATACCGATACTGATATTGAGCAGTATTTTCAGTATACTCGATTTTAAATGCATGCCTGAGTTCAGGCTGACCCGCTAATTTCATCTAAATTCCATACATAAGGCTCTCATCTGATTATACCCATTTTGCGTTTGTTAGATATACTGTTAGTGCTTTACTAAATGGCAGGAAACATTTTTCAATACCCAAATTTCTGTATTTTGAAATTAGCTCAGTATGGTAACTTGGTATGGATATGTTACCGATACCAAACAGTATATAGGGTATACCACCCAGCTCTACTTTTGTAGTATAGTCAGTGAAAAATGTGTCAAAAATCTACTGGCCCTTAATTAACTTTGTCGAGTATGGTATATACAATTTTGTAAGCATATACATCATAATGTGACTTAATAAAGTATCACCACATGTATATTTTCACTATCCTGAAGGGCTCCAAATTCCCTATAAAATCCCTGTTTGGGACAATATGTTCAAGTAATAAGTCTCCCTCACCCGTAAAACATTAAGTAATGTTTAAAGTGTTCTGTGTTCCACAGGTCAGGTTATAGGTTTTAATGTGCACATTCAGAACAAACTGTTGTAGCACGCCTGTCGTGGGTGCATGTGTCGACTTTCACTGGCTCCTCTGTCTAGGACAGGATCTACAAAATCATGTTTATATATACCCCTGATGATGGAGGGGAGGAACCTGCAGGACTTCTAGATTATGGTAGCCCCACTCCTATGGCTAGTGATATTCAGTGTTGGGCTAGTAAATAACTACTACAACTAGCCCGACAGCTAGTGGAAAAAAACCTTGTCAAATGCTGCATTTACATATTTTGTAAATACGAATATCCTTCCCCTTCTTTCTGCCCACAATCTTAAGGATTTTTAAGCTCTATCTCCCTCTTTAGGTGACATATAAGATCATTACTATTAGTAAAATTGTATTTATTTAAAGTAGGGCTAGTGAATTTTTAATCATGGCTAGTACATTTTTAAAATCACTGATCCTATGGCTAGTGGATTTTTATAAAATTCTGGAAGCCCTGTGTTACCTACATGTATAAGGTTCACAGGTAATAGGTTTGACTATTGAGTTACAGTTTGACAGGTCTTCTTAAAAGATTGTTCATGTGTAAAGGGAGTCGCCTGTCTCATGGCTTTGTCAATCGTCCATGTAATAAGCCGATTGTTGTGGGGGAAACAGCACAGTGGTAGTAGATCACCATGTCCATGTGAATTCTAATTTTGTACCCTAAGTGTTGTGGTTTTTTTCGAAAGGGAGACATGAATTAGAGCATGGTAATGTTCTCCACCTGCTATGTACCTGTGTAAACGGCTTTTACAAACTTTAATCAGCTGAAACTCAAGGTAATTGAGGTACATGCATGCTGAAGTGGTGTGTTATTAACCTGTTACATAGATCGGAGTGGGAGGATGGGGGTAGCCCAGTGGTAGAGCATTGTCCTTTGTTCTTTTCTTTTAAATTATTTCTGTGCTTATGTCCAGTTAAGGTTCAAGCATGCTGTCCTGGGCACACACCTCAGCTATCTGGGCTGTCTGTCCAGGACAGTGGGTTAGTTGTTAATGGTTAGTGAGAGGGAAGAGGGTGTAGTGGTCTTACATGTACCCATTGGGTCGTTAAAACTTGCTGTGGATGGGAGCTGGTACCGGGCTGCGAACCTTGTACCTACCAGCCTTATGTCCGATGGCCTAACCACAACACCACCGAGGCCGGTTTTGTCCTTTGTGGACCAGGCATAGTGGTTTTAAGACATTTAAAGTCTTGACTCATTTGTTTCATTTAGATCTACTGTATTTCGTGCTTTTATCCAATTAAAGTTCAAGCACACTGTTCTGTACACACTTCGGCTATCAGGGCTGTCTGTCAGTTGTTAGTGGTTAGTGAGAAAGAAGTCAGTGTAGTGGCCTTACACACCTACCCATTGAGCTATCAGGGCTGTCTGTCAGTTGTTAGTGGTTAGTGAGAAAGAAGTCAGTGTAGTGGCCTTACACACCTACCCATTGAGCTATCAGGGCTGTCTGTCAGTTGTTAGTGGTTAGTGAGAAAGAAGTCAGTGTAGTGGCCTTACACACCCACCCATTGAGCTATCAGGGCTGTCTGTCAGTTGTTAGTGGTTAGTGAGAAAGAAGTCAGTGTAGTGGCCTTACACACCCACCCATTGAGCTATCAGGGCTGTCTGTCAGTTGTTAGTGGTTAGTGAGAAAGAAGTCAGTGTAGTGGCCTTACACACCCACCCATTGAGCTATCAGGGCTGTCTGTCAGTTGTTAGTGGTTAGTGAGAAAGCAGTCAGTGTAGTGGCCTTACACACCCACCCATTGAGCTATCAGGGCTGTCTGTCAGTTGTTAGTGGTTAGTGAGAAAGAAGTCAGTGTAGTGGCCTTACACACCCACCCATTGAGCTATCAGGGCTGTCTGTCAGTTGTTAGTGGTTAGTGAGAAAGAAGTCAGTGTAGTGGCCTTACACACCCACCCATTGAGCTATCAGGGATGTCTGTCAGTTGTTAGTGGTTAGTGAGAAAGCAGTCAGTGTAGTGGCCTTACACACCCACCCATTGAGCTATCAGGGCTGTCTGTCAGTTGTTAGTGGTTAGTGAGAAAGAAGTCAGTGTAGTGGCCTTACACACCCACCCATTGAGCTATCAGGGCTGTCTGTCAGTTGTTAGTGGTTAGTGAGAAAGCAGTCAGTGTAGTGGCCTTACACACCCACCCATTGAGCTATCAGGGCTGTCTGTCAGTTGTTAGTGGTTAGTGAGAAAGAAGTCAGTGTAGTGGCCTTACACACCCACCCATTGAGCTATCAGGGCTGTCTGTCAGTTGTTAGTGGTTAGTGAGAAAGCAGTCAGTGTAGTGGCCTTACACACCCACCCATTGAGCTATCAGGGCTGTCTGTCAGTTGTTAGTGGTTAGTGAGAAAGCAGTCAGTGTAGTGGCCTTACACACCCACCCATTGAGCTATCAGGGCTGTCTGTCAGTTGTTAGTGGTTAGTGAGAAAGCAGTCAGTGTAGTGGCCTTACACACCCACCCATTGAGCTATCAGGGCTGTCTGTCAGTTGTTAGTGGTTAGTGAGAAAGCAGTCAGTGTAGTGGCCTTACACACCTACCCATTGAGCTATCAGGGCTGTCTGTCAGTTGTTAGTGGTTAGTGAGAAAGAAGTCAGTGTAGTGGCCTTACACACCCACCCATTGAGCTATCAGGGCTGTCTGTCAGTTGTTAGTGGTTAGTGAGAAAGCAGTCAGTGTAGTGGCCTTACACACCTACCCATTGAGCTATCAGGGCTGTCTGTCAGTTGTTAGTGGTTAGTGAGAAAGCAGTCAGTGTAGTGGCCTTACACACCTACCCATTGAGCTATCAGGGCTGTCTGTCAGTTGTTAGTGGTTAGTGAGAAAGAAGTCAGTGTAGTGGCCTTACACACCTACCCATTGAGCTATCAGGGCTGTCTGTCAGTTGTTAGTGGTTAGTGAGAAAGCAGTCAGTGTAGTGGCCTTACACACCCACCCATTGAGCTATCAGGGCTGTCTGTCAGTTGTTAGTGGTTAGTGAGAAAGAAGTCAGTGTAGTGGCCTTACACACCCACCCATTGAGCTATCAGGGCTGTCTGTCAGTTGTTAGTGGTTAGTGAGAAAGCAGTCAGTGTAGTGGCCTTACACACCCACCCATTGAGCTATCAGGGCTGTCTGTCAGTTGTTAGTGGTTAGTGAGAAAGCAGTCAGTGTAGTGGCCTTACACACCTACCCATTGAGCTATCAGGGCTGTCTGTCAGTTGTTAGTGGTTAGTGAGAAAGAAGTCAGTGTAGTGGCCTTACACACCCACCCATTGAGCTATCAGGGCTGTCTGTCAGTTGTTAGTGGTTAGTGAGAAAGCAGTCAGTGTAGTGGCCTTACACACCCACCCATTGAGCTATCAGGGCTGTCTGTCAGTTGTTAGTGGTTAGTGAGAAAGCAGTCAGTGTAGTGGCCTTACACACCTACCCATTGAGCTATCAGGGCTGTCTGTCAGTTGTTAGTGGTTAGTGAGAAAGCAGTCAGTGTAGTGGCCTTACACACCTACCCATTGAGCTATCAGGGCTGTCTGTCAGTTGTTAGTGGTTAGTGAGAAAGAAGTCAGTGTAGTGGCCTTACACACCTACCCATTGAGCTATCAGGGCTGTCTGTCAGTTGTTAGTGGTTAGTGAGAAAGCAGTCAGTGTAGTGGCCTTACACACCCACCCATTGAGCTATCAGGGCTGTCTGTCAGTTGTTAGTGGTTAGTGAGAAAGAAGTCAGTGTAGTGGCCTTACACACCTACCCATTGAGCTATCAGGGCTGTCTGTCAGTTGTTAGTGGTTAGTGAGAAAGCAGTCAGTGTAGTGGCCTTACACACCCACCCATTGAGCTATCAGGGCTGTCTGTCAGTTGTTAGTGGTTAGTGAGAAAGAAGTCAGTGTAGTGGCCTTACACACCTACCCATTGAGCTATCAGGGCTGTCTGTCAGTTGTTAGTGGTTAGTGAGAAAGCAGTCAGTGTAGTGGCCTTACACACCCACCCATTGAGCTATCAGGGCTGTCTGTCAGTTGTTAGTGGTTAGTGAGAAAGCAGTCAGTGTAGTGGCCTTACACACCCACCCATTGAGCTATCAGGGCTGTCTGTCAGTTGTTAGTGGTTAGTGAGAAAGCAGTCAGTGTAGTGGCCTTACACACCCACCCATTGAGCTATCAGGGCTGTCTGTCAGTTGTTAGTGGTTAGTGAGAAAGCAGTCAGTGTAGTGGCCTTACACACCTACCCATTGAGCTATCAGGGCTGTCTGTCAGTTGTTAGTGGTTAGTGAGAAAGAAGTCAGTGTAGTGGCCTTACACACCCACCCATTGAGCTATCAGGGCTGTCTGTCAGTTGTTAGTGGTTAGTGAGAAAGCAGTCAGTGTAGTGGCCTTACACACCTACCCATTGAGCTATCAGGGCTGTCTGTCAGTTGTTAGTGGTTAGTGAGAAAGCAGTCAGTGTAGTGGCCTTACACACCTACCCATTGAGCTATCAGGGCTGTCTGTCAGTTGTTAGTGGTTAGTGAGAAAGAAGTCAGTGTAGTGGCCTTACACACCTACCCATTGAGCTATCAGGGCTGTCTGTCAGTTGTTAGTGGTTAGTGAGAAAGCAGTCAGTGTAGTGGCCTTACACACCCACCCATTGAGCTATCAGGGCTGTCTGTCAGTTGTTAGTGGTTAGTGAGAAAGAAGTCAGTGTAGTGGCCTTACACACCTACCCATTGAGCTATCAGGGCTGTCTGTCAGTTGTTAGTGGTTAGTGAGAAAGCAGTCAGTGTAGTGGCCTTACACACCCACCCATTGAGCTATCAGGGCTGTCTGTCAGTTGTTAGTGGTTAGTGAGAAAGAAGTCAGTGTAGTGGCCTTACACACCTACCCATTGAGCTATCAGGGCTGTCTGTCAGTTGTTAGTGGTTAGTGAGAAAGCAGTCAGTGTAGTGGCCTTACATACCTACCCATTGAGCTATCAGGGCTGTCTGTCAGTTGTTAGTGGTTAGTGAGAAAGAAGTCAGTGTAGTGGCCTTACACACCTACCCATTGAGCTATCAGGGCTGTCTGTCAGTTGTTAGTGGTTAGTGAGAAAGAAGTCAGTGTAGTGGCCTTACACACCTACCCATTGAGCTATCAGGGCTGTCTGTCAGTTGTTAGTGGTTAGTGAGAAAGAAGTCAGTGTAGTGGCCTTACACACCTACCCATTGAGCTATCAGGGCTGTCTGTCAGTTGTTAGTGGTTAGTGAGAAAGCAGTCAGTGTAGTGGCCTTACACACCCACCCATTGAGCTATCAGGGCTGTCTGTCAGTTGTTAGTGGTTAGTGAGAAAGAAGTCAGTGTAGTGGCCTTACACACCTACCCATTGAGCTATCAGGGCTGTCTGTCAGTTGTTAGTGGTTAGTGAGAAAGCAGTCAGTGTAGTGGCCTTACACACCCACCCATTGAGCTATCAGGGCTGTCTGTCAGTTGTTAGTGGTTAGTGAGAAAGCAGTCAGTGTAGTGGCCTTACACACCTACCCATTGAGTTGTTAGGCTCACTCTGGGTTGAAGCCGGTACCAGAAGGCGAACCCATTACCTACCAGCCTTATGCTTGATGGCTTAACCATGACACCACCAATGCCAGTTCTCAAAATAACTGAGGTACAGATGATGATGATAACTAGTTTAACGTGCCCATATACCACTAGATGGTACAGAAGATGTGTGTTGTGGGGTAGGGCATAGTCCAGTGGTATAGCACTCGATTGATGCGCAATTGGTCTGGAGAATCAATCCCCGTCGGTGGGCCCACTGGGTTATTTCTCTTTCCAGCCAGTGCACCATGACTGGTATATCAAAGGCTGTGGTATGTGCTATCTATATGTGGGATGCTGCATATAGAAAAATCCCTTGCTACTAATGAAAAAATGTAGCGGGTTTCCTGTCTAAGACTATATGTCAGAATTACCAAATGTTTGACACCCAATAGCTGATGATTAATAAATCAATGTGGGTTAGTGGTAGAGCATTCTCCCTTGTGGAGCAAGTTTCAAAATAGGCTTAAATTAAAATGTGCTTGGGTGTCAATAACAAAATACATGTACCACTTTCCATTCCTGTTAGTTAAGCAGATGTACAGTGAAATGTGTAAAGACCACATATGGGTCTGGGTAATGTGATCTGTATGAACAGGTGAAAGAATATAACACCCTCTGTCTGGTGTCTTCAGGTTACTCCAGCAGGTGACTTGTAAACACAGCATTCACTACTACATATATGTCTGCATATCGGGTTATACTGGCTGCATATACACGTGTTGTACAAAATATATATTGTTATACTGTCTTCATATAGTTTTATACTGGCTGCATGTAGTGTTATACTGGCTGCATGTAGTGTTATACTGTCTGTATGTAGTGCTATATAAAATATATATAGTGTTATACTGTCATCATATTGTGTTATACTGGCTGCATGTAGTGTTAAACAAAATATATATAGTGTTATACTTTCTGCATATAGTGTTATACTGGCTGCATGTAGTGTTATACTGTCTGCATGTAGTGCTATACAAAATATATATAGTGTTATACTGTCATATTGTGGTATACTGGCTGCATGTAGTGTTAAACAAAATATATATAGTGTTATACTGTCTGCATATAGTGTTATACTGGCTGCATGTAGTGCTATACAAAATATATATATAGTGTTATACTGGCAGCATATAGTGTTATACTGTCTGCATATAGTGTTATACTGGCTGCATATAGTGTTAAACAAAATATATATAGTGTTATACCGTCTGCATATAGTGTTATACTGGCTGCATGTAGTGTTAAACAAAATATATATAGCGTTATACTGTCTGCATATAGTGTTATACTGTCTGTATGTAGTGCTATACAAAATATATATAGTGTTATACTGTCTGCATATAGTGTTATACTGGCTGCATTTAGTGTTAAACAAAATATATATAGTGTTATACTGTCTGCATATAGTGTTATATACTGGCTGCATGTAGTGCTATACAAAATATATATAGTGTTATACTGTCTGCATATAGTGTTATATACTGGCTGCATGTAGTGTTATACTGGCTGCATGTAGTGTTATACTGTCTGTATGTAGTGTTATACTGGCTGCATGTAGTGTTATACTGGCTGCATGTAGTGTTATACTGGCTGCATGTAGTGCTATATAAAATATATATAGTGTTATACTGTCATCATATTGTGTTATACTGGCTGCATGTAGTGTTATACTGGCTGCATGTAGTGTTATACTGGCTGCATGTAGTGTTATACTGGCTGCATGTAGTGCTATACTGGCTGCATGTAGTGTTATACTGGCTGCATGTAGTGCTATATACAATATATATAGTGTTATACTGTCATCATATTGTGTTATACTGGCTGCATGTAGTGTTATACTGGCTGCATGTAGTATTATACTGGCTGCATGTAGTGTTATACTGGCTGCATGTAGTGTTATACTGGCTGCATGTAGTGTTATACTGGCTGTATGTAGTGTTATACTGGCTGCATGTAGTGTTATACTGTCATCATATTGTGTTATACTGGCTGCATGTAGTGTTATACTGGCTGCATGTAGTGTTATACTGGCTGCATGTAGTGTTATACTGGCTGCATGTAGTGTTATACTGGCTGTATGTAGTGTTATACTGGCTGCATGTAGTGTTATACTGGCTGCATGTAGTGTTATACTGGCTGCATATAGTGCTATATAAAATATATATAGTGTTATACTGTCATCATATTGTGTTATACTGGCTGCATGTAGTGTTATACTGGCTGCATGTAGTGTTATACTGGCTGCATGTAGTGTTATACTGGCTGCATGTAGTGTTATACTGGCTGCATGTAGTGTTATACTGGCTGCATGTAGTGTTATACTGGCTGCATGTAGTGTTATACTGGCTGCATGTGGTGCTATATAAAATATATATAGTGTTATACTGTCATCATATTGTGTTATACTGGCTGCATGTAGTGTTATACTGGCTGCATGTAGTGTTATACTGTCATCATATTGTGTTATACTGGCTGCATGTAGTGTTATACTGGCTGCATGTAGTGTTATACTGGCTGCATGTAGTGTTATACTGGCTGCATGTAGTGTTATACTGGCTGCATGTAGTGCTATACAAAATATATATAGTGTTATACTGGCTGCATATAGTGTTATACTGGCTGCATGTAGTGTTATGCATAATATATATAGTGTTATACTGTCTTCACCACTAGAGCACATTGATTTATTAAACATTGGTTAAACATTTGTAATTCTGACAGTCTTTGAGGAAACCTATTACCTATTTTTCCTTTAGCAGCAGGGGATCTTTTGAATGCACTTTGTTACTGACAGCACAACACATACCACATTTTTTGCCATTGGGTAGAGGGGGAAAAATAATCAGAGAAAAGAACTACCAAGGGGGTTAGATCCTTTGACCCAAGCACCTCATGTGAGCACTCCACCAAGTGAGCTAGATCTCACCTCTGTTCTTCTTCTTCTTTTCTTTTCATTCTTTCTTGTAATGATATCACATGGAGATGTTTGCTGCCAGGATGAATCTCACAGTGACATGGAGGGATTCTTGGTTCCCTGTTCTTAATTAATGTAATAAATCTAAATTAATGTAATTTACAATATGTAGCCAATGGTTGACAGCTTAATTATTTTGAGGAATCCGTGTCTGGGGGTTCATATCAACTGATATTGAAATGCAGATCAGAACTAACACAATGCTTACTGGCCTTGGTGGTGTCATGGTTAAGCCATCGGACATAAGGCAGGGTTTGCAGCCCGGTACCGGCTCCCACTCAGAGCAAGTTTTAACGACTCAATGGATAGGTGTAAGACCACTACACCCTCTTCTCTCTCACTAACCATGAACAACTAACTCACTGTCCTGGACAGACAGCCCATATAGCTGAGGTGTGTACCCAGGACAGCTTGCTTGAACCTTAATTGGATATAAGCACGAAAATAAGTTGAAATAAATGAATGAATTACAATGGTGGTTTTAAACCAGAACTAATATTGGTATTGGTTGTAAAATACAGTTATATAGCCAGATTTATGCGGTACTGATTTTGGATATGGTTATAACCAGAACTATTATGGTACTGGTTCAGAATGCGGTTGGACTCTGTACAAGTATTCCTTGTGACATAGGAAGTTAGTCATTTAACAGAGACTGAGCCATCTGACACCACATATATTACATCCTGAAAACAACTTCCGTGTGCAGCTAAACGTCCTCCCAATATCGACGTATATTAAAGGGACAGTAAACTTAATGCCTATGAGTTGGAAAGATGCATACCCAGACTACCAACACATACTAACATTTTAAGAAATGAAAAACACGTAATTTTAGAGTTAATAAAAAAACATGATTATTCCTGCTAACTGGTCATTTTCTTTTGTTTTCGTTATGTTCGAAATTCAAGCTTGGGGCGAAATGACGTCAGTTCCGATTAACTCCTGTATGCACAGTGTAAACAAACTTGGTCAGTTTTGTGATTTTAGATGGGAAAGTCTACTTTATCAAGGATTTTACAGAATTAAGTATTATGTAACCACTGGCTCACCAGAGGGCGTATTCACTGGGATGGTACATAATGGCTCTGCCCGTCACATTTAACCATCTTATTAATTAAATATCAGATTATACTTGTTGATATTAAACAATAATGTGCATTATATATCGTTGAATATGCATACCAGTCCAAAAGCCTTGCTTAAACATTCCTTTAAGCAGCCGCCTGTAATGATGTTTTGAGTTCAAAACGAAACTGTATACAGTACAAAACGAAACTGTATACAGTACAAAACGAAACTGTATACAGTACAAAACGAAAATGTATACAGTACAAAACGAACCTATATTAAACAGCCATTTTTCGTTTAAAATCAGATTTTTATAATCTTTCAAGTAGCTATTGATGGTGGCTTTGACTGTACCGTAATGTTTTAAACAAAATGTGACACAACCTTTTTATGGTAAAAGTCGGTACTGGATAGTTAAGACAGGTGTTTTTGGATTAGACAGAAGAAGATTTGCACCCAGTGCATTGTATTTTGGTATGACAGTATTTGAAATTTACTTCCTGAATAAAATAAAAAAAATCTGTATAATAAAACATAGATATATATTTCATTAATGTTTTTCATGCTAAGGCATTGAAAAATATATTTGTTAAACTATTTTGAATACCTGTACTACAACATACCATTTTTGTTTATTTGTGATGTATGTTGCTGAAGGTAGTACATACACATTTCTCTTGTTTTTGGTGGCATTTTCTATTACCAATACCAATACCAATACCAAAGGGGTTAATGTGCACATTCAGAGTAAGCTGTTGTAGTGCATGCCTGTCCTGGGCACAAGAACCGGCCAGGACAGGAAAGGTTGGGGAGGTGAAGGAGGGACCACCTGCAATGGCAGGTGCAAGGGGGCACCAGCAGTCCAACCGTAGTTGGGAACAGGCGGGAGGTGGTATGGTGCTATGTAATTTGGAATGTCCTGTAGGATTAAGCCAAATAGAAATGGTGTGCATTTTAATGAAGGAAATTTGGCGCAATTTTGATGGTCGTTCTGAAGGTGAATGGTAGGGAGCTATGTATAGGTTTGGATTTTAGTATGCCGAAAACATTTTCTATTGAGGTATACAAGTATATATAGTGTTATAGCTCAATTTCTGAGAAACTTTAATTGTTAAAAAAAAGTGAAACCATCTCATGTATGTTTCCAGTTCTTCTTCTTTTTTTCAGTCTTTAATATTCTAAATCTGTCCCAAACTGGCAAAAAAAAGTCTCAGTTCCAAGCTCTGCAGTACACAGGTTAATTCTGCTATCAATTTGTAGACATTAATTGATTAGAAGCATCAAGTAAAAACAGACAGTTTATTTTACAACAGACTCAACTGGCATTTTATATGTGCTGATGGTATCGGAGTTCCAGATACTTGGCCGTCTTTCAAAAGATGACAGTAATTTTCTCTTAACAGGGCTTAACCACTTAACTGCTTTCAATCCACTTTTCAGATTTGAAAAAAAGAAAGAAAGAAATGTTTTATTTAACGACGCACTCAACACATTTTATTTACGGTTATATGGCCTCAGACATATGGTTAAGGACCACACAGATTTTTAGAGGAAACCCGCTGTAGCCACTACATGAGCTACTCTTTCGATTAGCAGCAAGGGATCTTTTATTTGCGCTTCCCACAGGCAGGATAGCATAAACCATGGCCTTTGTTCAGTGGTCAGTGCAAGTGGTTTACACCTACCCACTGAGCCTTGCGGAGCACTCACTCAGGGTTTGGAGTTGGTATCTGGATTAAAAATCCCATGCCTCGACTGAGATCTGAACCCAGTACCTACCAGCCTGTAGACCGATGGCCTGCCACGACACTCACCGAGGCCAGTTTTCAGATTTGAAGTGGCACAGATACGAGTACAATATGTTTGTATATCTGTCCATCCATCTATCAATCTGTTCATCCATTTAAGTGTCCATCCATCTATCTATCCGTCAGTCAATCTAAGCATTCATTCATTCTATTTATCAGATCCATCCATCCATTTATTCATTCATCCATCTATCCCCTCCCATCTATCCCTCCATTCATCCTTTCCATCCATCTTTTCTTTGCATCTATTCATCCATCCATCCATCCATCCATCCATCCATCCATCCATCCATCCATCCATCCATCCATCCATCCATCCGTCCATCCGTCCATCCATCCATGTATCCATGCATCCATGCATCCATCCATCCATTTCCATCCATCCATCCATCTATCCATGCATCCATCCATTCATGCATGCATCCATCCATCCATATCCATCCATCCATCCATCTATCCATGCATGCATGCATGCATCCATCCATCCATCCATCCATCCATCCATCCATCCATCCATCCATCCATCCATCCATCCATCCATCCATCCATCCATCCCCATCTATCCATCCATCCATCCATGCATCCATGCATCCATCCATCCATGCATCCATGCATCCATCCATCCATCCATCTATCCATTCAAATCCACCAACATCCCTCTATCCCTCCAAATTAAGTTTTTATTTAATCAATATATGTTTGGTTTCACTAACACAATAGATGGTTGATGCACTCAACACATTTTATTTACAGTTATATGGCGTCAGACATATGGTTAAGGACCACACAGATATAGAGAGATGAAACCTGCTGTTGCCACTTCATGGACTACTCTTTTTGATTAGCAGCAAGGAATCTTTTATATGCACCATCTCACAGACAGGGTAGCACATACCACAGCCTTTGTTACACCAGTTGTGGAGCACTGTCTGGAATGAGAAATAGCCCAATGGGGCCACCAACGGGGATTGATCCTAAACCAACCACACATCAAGCGAGTGCTTTACCACTGGGCTACATCCTGCCCCTAGTGAGAGAGAAATTGGTGTAGTGATAGTACACCTACACTTTGAGTCGTTATAACTCACTCTGGGTGAGAGCCGGTACCAGGCTGTGAACCAAGTACCTACCAGCCTTAATGTCTGATGCCTTAACCACTAGACCACCAAGGCCAGTTATGCTTGATTGTATACACATACATAAATTGCTGGAATGAACAAGTGGACTGTTTCTGCAGAATACTTGTGATTGTCTGCATGTCTCAAAACATACCTCCGTTAATTCTGCTGTATCATTTGTAACACATGGATATACTAGTAGTCAAGATGGAAGTTGACAGCAATTCATGTTGCAGATTTGTTGATTTATTTTCTAACAGATTTTTGTATTAAAATAAGTGTTTCTAATGGGCTTGTTTCTTGTTGTTTTGATATGGACATATGTTACAATAAGTATTTCTAATAGACTTGTTTCTTGTTGTTTTGATACGGACATGTTATGTTACAAGTCTTGGGTAAATGCCTAGTTTGTCGTTACATGGTGTTTGTACTTACATGGTGTTTTTGTTTTTTATTGATCTCAAGAATGAATATTCTACAATCATCGTACTTCAGGTCAATATGAAAACACCATGTTAATACAAATTAAACATTTATCCAAGACTTGTAACATATGAGTGTAGCATAATACCACCAGATGACTGGGTTTACACTAGACGTTAATGCACTGTTTGTGTCCAGTATCACATGTTGACAAATTAAGCATTATGTGTAAGTTACATATCTAAATGTTATACATAGACAGAACCACATAGTAGTTGTTTTGCCATGTTATTTATTGTACAAGTTTATAGTGAGCAAAAACATTATACCATGAGACTGTGGATAGATGGAGAGAGGGAGGGAGGGGGAGGAAGGGAGGGGTAGTATTTGGGGAGGTTTTGGGTGGGTGCTTTTCTGGGTGGATTGGGTGGGTTGATGGATGGTTCAGGATGGATGGATGGAAAATTTTATTACTATAGGCTATATTGAAAAACAAATTCTACTTTTTGCTACAGTACATTAGATCAGTTGATGATTCGCTGTAACACACAATACACATGTACTTGAAATCCGTTATGTGTATTCCATTTCAGTACCATACCAGTATTGCATGTGTACTCACAAAACACATTTAAATTCTGCTTTTTAGGTTTTGATCAAAGCTGAGTTACTTCTGTAAAATTTGAAGGACAATTCTCCATGTCATAAAAGCCAGATGTTATTCAGAGTTTATAATTTATGGACTTGTTGGTATAATTCAAAGTTGTTGGATTTTGGGGGTGGTTTTTTGTGTGTTTTGTTGGGAGGGGGTGATATTTAAAAAAACGAAGTTGACAGTGCAAAGAATAACTTGACATACAGGTCTAATTCACATTTTTTTTTAAAGAAGAAGGGCAAATGACAACTTGATGATACTTTATATACTTCACAGGTCTATAATTCAAGGAGTGACACTGAGATAATAAGTTATACACTTTCAGCTTAATGTGACAGACAGATAACTTCATCGGGATTTTGTAGCACACACAAACACTGGTGAAGGATGTTTTCTGTAACCCGTTAAACAATTTCCTGGATATTCATCAGTCAGGTTGGGGCTTTTTTTTTTTGGAGGTATGGTTAAATTGGGTCTTATCTGACAGACCTCATCATTTACTGAAGTCTCAGACTAATTAGACAAAAACAAGATTGTCTTATTAAAGGTCAGCATACACCCAGCCAGTTTGCGGAATTCATAATGTATATATAATAATGATATCTTGGTCCATACTCTTAGTATGGTTTTATTCAGTCACTTCATTTCATTTCTATAATATTTATTTTTTATTTTTTTATTCTATCTAATTAAAGTTTAAGCACACTGTCCTGGACATACACCTCAGCCTTCTGGGCTCTGTTCATGATAGTAAGTTAGTGGTTAGCAAGATAAATAACATATATTGCCATGTCTTAGCCGACTTTTGAAGTCTAGAAATACTTTCCAAACACCGAGGCAACAAATTTCTTTATAAAGTGCTAATTGAAAACAGTCCCGATCATGACATACATTTTGATCAGACCCTAAAGCCTTTCACAGCTTATGTAACAATAATTTGTGCACAGTATAAATAAAACACCCCGTCATGCAATATTATGTACTTGTTTTTCTTGAATTCATTATAAGTTTGATTAATAATAAAAAAATTACTTGTTTTTTAGTCATTTTAATGGTAAAAACCATGTTCTTCCAACCGTCCGCCATCTTTGTTTGAAAGGACCAGTCTTTCATATACCAAATTTAAGATACAAAACAGTGGGGTTTTTTCAAAAACATATTATATTTCTAAAATTATTGTTTTGTTGGGAGGGTGCATTAAACTGTAAGATGCCATAAATAAATTAAGCTCATTATTAACATTACCAACTAAAAACCCATTGTCACATGACCATATCATATGACTGAACAATAGTCACAGACCACAAAATGTTTTGTTTCTGTGTGGGGGTTAACAGTGATTAAATATGCTTTAATGAGTTTATTATTTGCTGTCCAGTGAATACATTTCCAGTCTGAAGCTCACTGTGGTAAGACATGTTTGTTTCATATACTCGACTTGGGAATCCTCCATTTTGTTTAGTTTTTGTCAGCAAAATAGAGTTTTCTACTGGGATGTATGCGACCATTGGAACTGATTGAATGCTAGAACGGTTCTCGTTTTGACAGCCTACACCACCAGGTTGGATTCTTTTTAGTGAGATTCCTTGTCTCCACGTCATTTTTCCAGCTGACTTTTGTCGACACGTTTTTCCGTGACTCTTATGACAGCCATTCTGCAGAACACCACAATTGTTCACGTTTAGTCTCTACATGTCTCCGAGCCTGTCCTAGCAGCACTGGAAGATTGACCGCCCCACTCTAACAAGAAATAGGAAGCGGGGTCAGCCCCTATTACTCTTTTCTAGACTTTACTTTGTTTTAAATTGATAACATTTCATATCCTCCGGAGTCGGGCCCGTCCGCACCAATATACCAACCCATGACGACTGGACTACACCCTAGTCTAATACTCTCGTTCAGACGGATCCAGCTTCTCATGATCTATATTTTAGCACAGCACTACACCTTCCACATCTATTGACTGTCACTCTAGGGGTTTTCATGACAGGATGCAACCCATCTTGTCCCTACAAGCTGTGCACCTTAACAGCCTTAACAAGGCCACACACATCGACATACATGTATAGATTGGACTTTAAACTTTTAGACCTTCATTCAAAATTTTATGTCAGAATTACTTTCTTTTTTTAATATTATTAAATAGTCCGATCCCCTCTTCTTTCTCTTATTTATTTTTGGACTGTCCTTCTGAAATGCTCCAAATTATATAAATATTCGGCCGAGCAGTCAATTCTTTTATTTTTGGCTTGTAACTTTTTATTTTAATTTTTAAATTCTATTAACTTTTTCACTAATGGCTATTTTCAAAATTCTGCCCATTTTTAACTCTAATACCCGTGGACCCAGTCACTGGCAAAGTCAGAGATTGTGCCCGGTAGAGACATGCTTGAACCTTAATAGGATATAAGCACGTTAATATGTTATCCTATCCTATCCAGTGAATAATTTAATTACTTGTATGCAGTGATATGTTGTTACAGCTTGAACTGTTTATTTTCCTGTTATAATTTAACAGTGCTAAATTATTTTTTCACAGCATGGAAGACATTAGCATTGCGATTATGATTACCATGTCTGCATTATAAATGTATGTACATGTAGTTGCAAATTCAGCTCTAAATATTAATGGTTTAAAATGGGCTAAGTACTAGTAGTAGTCATATCCAAACTAGAGGTTTTATAAAATTGTAAAGTGTGTGATGGCCTTTAGTAGTAATGTGAAAAGATCCACCTGGCAATGTGTGAACATAGTTTGAGATTAGTCTACAGCAGCAGATAAAATAAACTGTGTTTTCCTGTTGTGGCTTTTTCTGATTACAGCATTTTTAATACACCTGCACTTTTACACTGAATACACCTGTTCTTTATAGTTCATGTATGCACTACAATACTGCTAATGATGATGGTTTGTGAAAGTATATAGCATGAACTTGTTATCTTTCATGTGCCATGGCTGTACTTGCCATTTTGAAAGGAAAGTAAAATTAGTTTTGTTTAAACGACTCCTTAAAGGCACAATGATTAATTATTCATCAACTATTGGATGTCAGACATTTGGTAATTCTAACAGTAATCTTGGAGGAATGGAGGAAACCCATTACATGTTTTCATCAGTAGCAAGGTACATTTTTATATGCACCTTTTTACATACCATGGCCTTTGATATATCGGTAAACGGAAAGAAAGAAACAGGGAAAAAAGAAACAGGAAAGAAAGAAACAATTTTGGCTAGGAAAAAAAGAAACAGGAAAAAAAGAAACGGAAAGAAAGAAACAGTTTTATTTCATACTTTGTTGACAATTTTATTCTCATATATGAATTTCTTTATATAATTTAGGTCATAAGCACTTGGTAATGCGAATGTTGTGTCCGACTCCATGCAAAAACTCAGGAATGGACTTGGAACCATTGACACGGTCCTGGCACAAGGATTTGAGTCTCCTCTGGAGGCGAATCTGACTCTTGATAACCTCCATTGTAAAAAAATTTCATATATTTGTGCTATTTATTCTAATGATGGCACTAATGATTCTGAGGAATGGTGCTCCCTCACAGCTTTTATATTGATATCATGGGTAATTAAGTTGGAAGCCATCTGGGAAGCCATATATGGGATAAGAGGACAGATCTGAGGGTCAATTAGAGAATGGCTTCTTAAAGGGCTTCTTAAAGACAATGATAATTGAGACATTTAAAGAACCCATTGGATAGGTCAAGGACTCCATGACAATTAAAACTCAATTTAAAAAAAAAAAGGAAATGTAGGGTTTCTTTCTTTCCGTTTCTTTTTTTCCTGTTACTTTTTTTCCCGTTTCTTTCTTTCCTGTTTCTTTTTTTCCTGTTTCTTTCTTTCCTACAATCGATATATCAGTCATGGGGCACTGGTTGGAATGGGGGCCCCATTGGAAACTGTATACATAAGACGTCTTGCTACTAATAAAAATATAAGAGTTACCATGTGGTGCCAGTAGGCAGTGGTCATTAGATCAAGGTCATTGCTTATAACACATTTAGAGTATGGACTCAAATGTTTAATGACATCACATGCATACGATTTGTAAGGTGTTCCCATGATGTTAAAGTCTCAAGACATTGTTAAATACAGTCTAGATTATAAAAGTTTTATAAGCATGGGCCAGATGTCACATACCATAATTTGTGTATTGAATAAACAGTGTACTAGGCAAGAGCAGATAAAGGATTTGATAACAGGGATTGTGAGATGTTCTGTTGGTACTATCAATGAGGTGCTAGTGTTACCTGGCATTGTCTTCTAGAAAATATTTTCCTTTATGAGCCTTAATCACACACCTGTGAAATATATAGCCTTAATCCTTCTCTGTCTGTCTATCCCCCCCCCCTCCTCTCTCTCTCTCTCTCTCTCTCTCTCTCTCTCTCTCTCTCTCTCTCTCTCTCTCTCTCTCTCTCTCTCTCTCTCTCTTGCTCTGTCTCTCTCTCCCCCCTCTCTCCTCTCTCTCTCTCTCTCTCTCTCTCTCTCTCTCTCTCTCTTCTGTGTGTGTGTGTGGAGCAGCACCCTGGCAGTAGCAGATTTTCTTCTGTCTTTGTCTGTGTCTCTTTGTCTGTCTCTTTGTCTCTCTATCTGTAGGTTTCTTCTCTTTGTGTCTGTCTGTCTCTTTCTCATTCTCTCTTTCTCTCATTCTCTCTCTCTGTCTCTCATTCTCTCTCTCTGTCTGTCTCTGTCTCTGTCTCTCTCTGTCTCTCTCTCTCTCTGTCTCTCTCTCTCTCTCTCTCTCTCTCTCTCTCTCTCCTCTCTCTCTCTCTCTCTCTCTCTCTCTCTGTGTGTGTGACTCTCTCTCTCTCTCTTTCACATGCTATACCATTAATCCAGTCTGCTGTCTCCTAAGTCAACTGTTGTCATCACAAATGTATTAAAACTGGTTATGTTTATATTTTGTTTTAATAAAAGATTTAGGACAAAAGTTTTGAAAACATTTTCATTTAACGCCATATCTGCACTTATACTTAACACACTTCACCACTGACCTGTCAATACGTAACGTCTGAACATTTAACATAACCACATTTACAGCTATATTAACCATACTACATTAACACTGACCCACCCAAACACCCTAACACTGATATTACGCAAAATGGACAGATCCTCTTGGATCACCTGTTTTTTAAGCCTTTGATAAAAGACCATGGTTAATCCCGGTCTCCAAATCCAGTCTTTGAAGTCCCTGATTGCTAATTCTACCCGCAAATCCCGACAAACATGGATCACTTCTTCTGCTATGTTGCACTCGACTCTTAACAGTTGGTATTGCTAGTTGCTCAATCCACTACTATTTACCATAAGCTTGCTGTGATCAAAGGTGGGATCAGATCTGCCATATTTAACATTCACGTCTGAAATAAATGTGCAAGGGGTCAACTCTTGAGGTGTGTGCTGTTCACAATGAGAGCTGGTTTAACAACTGACACCACTGTTGGTGGATAGGGACCCGGCTTATTCAGGAGAGAACAAAAAAAGGTGGCTATGGCAGTGGTTGTTATACACTGTTGAATTTAAAGCTGGGAGGTGCTGGTTTCATGTCTCTCTATTAGCTCCAACCAAGTCTTGCTCACTAACCATCAATCTCCATAACTATCATGGAATTTAATTCACAAAACTCTCTAACTGTTTTTTGTTTTTTAACTTAACAGCACATTGTCCCTGCTGACCTTCCTGTATTGTAGTGGAGTTGGGAGGAAAACTCTAGCAGTAAGTTATACAATCCCAACAATATACAACAGTGGACACCTCTATAGTTAATTAAAGTCAAAATGCTGGTAGCCATAGGCCTGACAATCCAAACAGTTAAACACCAGACACATATAGTCATAAGCCTGACCGTCCAAACAGTAAAACACAAGACATCTAGTTATAAGCCTAACAGTCCAAACAGTTAAACACCAGACATATCTAGTCGTAAGCCTGACAGTCCAAACAGTTAAACACCAGACATATCTAGTCATAAGCCTGACAGTCCAAACAGTTAAACACCAGACATATCTAGTCATATGATAAGCCTGACAGTCCAAACAGTTAAACACCAGACATATCTAGTTTAAAGCATGACAGTCCAAACAGTTAAACACCAGCCATATCTTGTCATAAGCCTGACAGTCCAAACAGTTAAACACCAGACATATCTAGTCATATGATAAGCCTGACAGTCCAAACAGTTAAACACCAGACATAATATCTAGTCATATGATAAGCCTGACAGTCCAAACAGTTAAACACCAGACATATCTAGTTATAAACCGTATTTCATGCAGCACGTTCCAAAGTGTTTCGATGTGCTTTTGCGGCCGGTGTGTCAACAGCATCATGATCAACTTCCACTTTATTCACTTCCAGTTCAAAGCACATCGATGCGTATTGGAGAAACCGTATTTGGTGTAGCACCAACAATAATGTGGTTTTAAGGGATAGTTTTTTTTTTTTCCTGCAATATTTATTTTTAAAATGAACAATAAAGATAATCATTAAGCAGAAAGCAACAAAGCTCTTATTTCAATTCTATTGAGATAGTAATTGGCTGTGGTTTGATGAACATGAAATGAATGAAAAGCTTATTGAATCTCTCATGTCAGTAAATGAACCAATAAACCAGTAAACCATATTGTCTTAAATTATGCATCTTTTAATACAAAAGCTGAACACCTACCGATGAATACATGTACAGGGCACATGTCTAAATGATATTTTGTAATATAAATACCTATAAAATAGAATTATTGTATTATTCAAATCTGCATTGTTGAACGGATGCTATAAGGTCATGGCCATTATGACAAGTTTTAATTTGCCAATGTAACTTTTTGTGTTATTAAAATTACAATATAATTACATATTCTTGGATAGAATGTGAATAACTGTATATTAACAGGGTAATTGCATTGCTGGTTATCATAATGTTTGTACTTGCTCAGTATGGATTTTTTTTTTTTTTTTACAATAGTGTAGTGTATATGTAACAATGTTGTTGTTGGGTTTTTTTTATTTATTCCAGCACTCAAATAATATTTTAAATAATTAAGCCAAATGGAATACCAAATGAATTTGATAATATTATTTTTTACTTTTTTTTTTTTTTTTTTAAATAAGTTTATTATCCAGATGTATATTACCTGTGAGTAGACTAGTTCCTTATCTGAACATTGTAAAAGTCTAAAGACTACCAACTCAAAATGGACCCTTTATGATTCTGAGCTGGATATAGTTCAACAGTATATTTGCCTGAGATGAGAGATATTTTGCAGGATTGATCTCCACTCGATGGAAGCACTGAATTATTTCTTGACAATGAAGGATGCAAAAGCTCACAGGATTATTCCTTTTCCATGGAATGATTGGATTATTTTCTATTCCAACTAGAGCTCAGTAACAGGGATATCAGAGGCTGTGCTATATTATACTAACCTGTCTGTTACAAAGTGCACATAGTCAGTCCTCGAGTTTTATGAGATATCCAAATGTCAAGGAAGCCCTGATTTATTATGGTTCAAGCATGGTGTCATGGGTACACTCGGCTATCTGGGCTGTCTGCCCAGGACAGGCTTGAATTAATGGTTGGTTAGAAAAAAGTCAATGTAATGGATTAATTAATTCACAGCTGACATCTAAGCAATTAAAATTCACTCACAGTGAGAACTGGACTCAGTATCTACAAGAATTATGACTGATGGATTAACCACAACACTTCCAAAACCAATCTATACAGCAGTCACAGAGTTATTGGTTAAAATAATAAATACCCTAAACTGATTGATCTTACAACCTTTCACACTCCAGACAGTTATGCCCTACCACTGAGCTATATACCCATGCAGTACTCCATTCCATCATTATTAGTTAATTAGCATGCAGTGAAGTGATGTCCTGTCAGACATGATTGCGTTTATCCTGCACTATTCTCGCCATGTTACGTGCCAGATCAGTGCCAGATCACGGTCCATATCTACAGCAGCATACAGTGCTATGTTACTAACCCGAGTTACATCACCAATTCTGTGTATTCCGCATTCCTTTCCTGCCAGACATGCTCTGTGTAATGCTGTAATTACTGTTATCAAAGCAAACCCGCCTGTGGCTTGTCAACCAGCTTCCTTACCTGGTAATGGACAGATGCCCACTGTGCTGCCGAATGCATGGCTAATATTTCAACACATGCTGCTATGTATTTATGTTATCTCTATTTATTTAGATATGGTGCAGGATGGAGTGGATGGTAAACTACTCACCTGAGGTGTAATAAGTTGAAGGATCAGTGCCCTTAAGTGGACCTGGAATATTATGCATAACAACCACTTAATTAATGATATATATGTCCATTTTTTTAATGTTTTAAAGTTACTTTTTAAATTAATTGATTTTTGAAATTAATATGTCCAATGTATAAAAGTTTTGAATTGTGACAGTATGTATTTATTCATATTTTGAATGTTAATATTAATTTAATTTACAAGTTACTATATATATGCAGTGTATACATATTTTAAATTTGACAGTATGTATTTCCATATTTTGAATGTTTTTTAATAAGTTAGTGTATACCCAGTTCATAAACGTTGTGAATTTGACAGTATGTATTTTACATATTGTATATGCTTTTAATTTAATTATATTAATTAATTAATTTTTAAAGTAAAATGTCTGCAGCCGAAACATCCTACATTGATTATTTCAAGTGGTGTTAAAGATTAATATGAATGGTTACATCTTCCTTGATGTACACTTTTGGGATTCTTTACCCTCAGATCAGTCTGCCATCAATTAAAGCTATGTTACATGGTAATTGGAAAGGTAACCTCTGAAGAAAATAGTACTTAGTTCACCACAACAAGGGTGGGAGATAGCCCAGTGGTAAAGCACTAACCCGATTCATGGTCGGTCCGGGATTGATCCCCATATCAAAGGCTATGGTGTGTGCAATATCCGGGATGGTGCATATAAAAGATCCCTTGCTACTAATGGAAACACCTGTTATGGACAGAACTCTCTGACAAAATCAGAGGTTGTGCCCATGACAGGCATGCTTGAACAGTTCTCTGATGGAAGCATGCCAAAAATTATCCACATCCACACATAATGGAAACATATAGTGGGTTTCCTCTGTTAAGACTATATGTCAGAACTACCAAATGTTTGATATCCAGTAGCCGATGATTAATAAATCAACATGCTCTAGTGGTGTTGTTAAAGAAAACAAACTAACTTTAACAAACACAACATACCATCACCTGTTTAAATATAAATTACACAAACAAGTACACTATTGTGAATGAATAATAAGGAAGGAAATGGTTTATTTAACGACGCACTCAACACATTTTATTTACGGTTATATGGCGTCGGACATATGGTTAAGGACCACACAGATATTGAGAGAGGAAACCCACTGTCGCCACTCCATGGGCTACTCTTTTTGATTAGCAGCAAGGGATCTTTTATATGCACCATCCCACAGGCAGGATAGTACATACCACAGCCTTTGTTACACCAGTTGTGGAGCACTGGCTGGAACGAGAAATACCCCAATGGGTCCACTGACTGAAATCGATCCCAGACTGACTGCGCGTCAAGCAAACGATTTACCACTGGGCTGCGTCTCGCCCCTATGAATAATAAAGTATCAGCATATAGTAAACTTGATAAATGTTACGTACATAGCTGATAGGTTACCAAGCCCATAATTTACGGTAACTGGTACATGGATTATTACTATCTATGCTTATTTTTGATGACTGCTTCTACTTGTTAAGTAACTGATGAACAGAGAATGAACATGTTGCTGCAGTATATATTACTACTACTTATGTTTATGAATGATTCTGGATTCCATATTGTGAATATTAAAGGCTGTAGTATATGTTATCCTATGTGTGAAAAAAAAAGCATATAAAAATTTGGCCGCTGCAGCTAAACATTAAGAATAATATATACTCTTCAAAAAAAGAAACGCAAAAGGGTACAAATGGGTTATAACTCCGATTTTATGTTTCCTACCGGTTCATGCTTTGTGAATATAAGGTCATTGCATGTCCCAAACACATTCCCACGGTTACATTCGATAAAACGCAGCTACTGTACAATAAAGTTCCAAAATGTGAATATTCGCAAAAACGCAGCCACGTGCAAACCATGTCACCACTGCACGTGCGTTGTCTGCACATGCAACATGAACACCGACAGTATAAAAGTGCAGGGTGTTCGCTTGCCTGGCCTCTGTATCTGGCCGACAGTTGACAATCCAGGACATGCCACGTCTCAGTGAACCGCAGAGAAACAATGCCATCGGCCGACTAGACGCAGGCGAATCCAGAACGGCCGTTGCCAGGGCATTCCATGTGTCCCCAAGCACCATCTCCAGACTGTGGGACCGTTACCAGCAACATGGATCAACACGTGACCTCCCTAGATCCGGTCGACCACGGGTCACTACCCCCCGGGCAGGACCGCTACATCCGGGTACGCCACCTTCGGGAACGATTGACTACTGCCACCTCCACAGCCGCAGCAATACCAGGTTTGCGCAGGATATCCGACCAGACCGTACGGAACCGCCTACGTGAGGTAGGAATTCGTGCCAGACGTCCAGTTCGAGGTGTCATCTTAACACCACAACACCGTCGACTCCGACTGCTGCAGTGGTGCCAGAGATCATCGACAATGGCCTCAACTGCGATGGAGACAGGTGTGGTTCAGTGACGAGTCCCGATTTCTGCTCCGACGTCATGATGGAAGATGTCGCGTGTATAGGCGTCGTGGTGAACGTTATACGGCAAACTGCGTGCAGGAAGTGGACAGATTCGGCGGGAGTAGTGTCATGGTGTGGGCAGCCATCTCACACACTGGCAGAACTGACCTGGTCCACGTGCAGGGCAACCTGAATGCACAGGGCTACATTGACCAGATCCTCCGGCCACACATCGTTCCAGTTATGGCCAACGCCAACGCAGTGTTCCAACATGACAACGCCAGGCCTCACACAGCACGTCTCACAACGGCTTTCCTACAGAATAACAACATTAATGTCCTTCCTTGGCCATCGATATCACCGGATTTGAACCCAATTGAGCATCTATGGGACGAGTTGGACCGACGCCTCCGACAGCGACAACCACAGCCCCAGACCCTGCCCGAGCTGGCAGCAGCCTTGCAGGCCGAGTGGGCCACCATCCCCCGGGACGTCATCCGTACTCTGGTTGCTTCAATGGGCAGGCGGTGCCAGGCAGTTGTCAACACACACGGAGGCCACACCCGGTATTGACTCCAGATGACCTTGACCTTGGTGGTGTGTCCTATCACTTACTCACAATGGACTAGAGTGAATTGTGAACAATCCTGCAACATTTGGTAATTATCGGACTCACCATTCAATAATTAAATCAATTCTCCAAATGTTAACACAATGTGGTTTTGCGTTTCTTCTTTTGAAGAGTATATGTGGCAGCAATGGATTTCTTCTGTCACTTTCTGGACAAAGTGTCACATACCCAATAGCCATAGTTTAAAACATGTGCTGGGGTGTCATTGAAGTCGCTGATGCATGTTCTTAAGTCAGGTATCTTTTCTTTCTCACATAAAATGCATTTTGAGATACTATACAAATATTTAGACAATTGAAAAACATTGAATTTTCCAATTTATGATGCAGGCAACACATTTTCAGTAATATTGTAATTTGACAGTTAAATATCTGTAATGGCCTAACATGTTTTACATTATCAAATAAATAGGGTCATTGCCTTTAAGCAAAGGTTGTGGTATGTACTATCCTGTCTGTCGGAAAATGCATTTAAAAGATACGCTTTGCTTCTAATGAAAAAAAATCTTCTGAATTACAACATTTTTATATCCAATAGGCGATGATTAATTAATGATTAATTGCTCTAGTGGTGTTGTTATTATTATAAATAAATATGCCTGTCTTTCTTTATGTCTTAACGACACCACTAGAGCACATTGATTTTTTATCTTATCATCGGCTATTGGATGTCAAACATATGGTCATTCTGACTGTTTTTTTAGAGGAAACCCACTGTTGCCACATAGGCTACTCTTTTATGACAGGCAGCAAGGGATCTTTTATTTGCACTTCCCACAGGCAGGATAGCACAAACCATGGCCTTTGTTGAACCAGTTATGGATCACTGGTCGGTGTAAGTAGTTTACACCTACCCATTGAGCCTTGCAGAGCACTCACTCAGGGTTTGGAGTCGATATCTGGATTAAAAATCCCATGCCTTGACTGGGATCCGAACCCAGTACCTACCAGCCTGTAGACTGATGGCCTAACCACGACACCACTGAGGCCAGTCGAAGACAGAGAAGATACCAGCATCTTTTGTCAGATTCAAAAGGAAATAAGCCAGACATACATATATACATTTCTCATTACGCAGACGGAGTTGCAATTGCGAAAATAATTAATCTGCCATCCCCATACACACATAGTTTTCCGGCATCCATTCCTTCAACACAGACAAGACTTGTTTGACAGTGTTGTGACATTTGCAATTCTTCATGCTTCTGCGTGTGCAATTGCTGTAATTGTTTGTCTCATGTTCAGAAGTCTTGTCTGCCAAGCTCATCAGTGTGGTGCTCTGAAGTCTTGGGTGTCAAATGTTCATAGTGCACAGTGTAAGTAGTACCTGGTAATGAAATGTTCTTTGTCTATAGAAGTGCCAAAATGGGGGGCCGGGAGACATAGCCCTGTAGTAAAGCATTCACTTGATGCACCATCCGTCTAGGATCGATCTTCCTGTCAATGGGCCTGTTGGGTTATTTCTTGTTTCAGCCAGTGGACCACTCATATATTTAAAGGCTGTCTGTGAGATGGTGTATATAAAAGATCCCTTGCCTGCCCCCCCCCCCCTCCCTCCTGTCCCGGACTTAGTCACTGGTGATGTCAGAGGTTAACCTGGAGACAGACATGTTCGAAACCTTCATGGTATATGAACACGTAAAAACAATTCAAGTCAGTGGGAGAAAATGTAGCGGGTTTCCTCTGAGAAATGTTCATTGCATGTGCACAGAAGTAGTATGGTAGCTGGTAGTGAAATGTTTATTGTTTAAATGGTCATGAAGTGGTACATTTTTCATTGTTCAGAGAAATAGTGAAATGTCCACAGAAGATGTATCTGGTAGTTTAATGTTCTTCACTGAAGTAGCAAAACATTTATTATCTTCTCATAAAGTAATAAAATGTTCATCATTGTTTGAAAAAGTAGTAAATCCGTTATTTTTCATGGTCTTTTGCAGTAAAATGTCCATCAGCTGTTGCTACAATAGTAAAAGCCCTAAAATGTTAAATGTTAGATGTTAAAAGTAGTAAAATTACCATTGTTTGTTAGAGAAGTAGTAAAATATTTAAAACACTCAAAATTCAATAATTTTATATGCTCATTATTTATTAAAGTAGTAGAGAATTGTTCATTGAGGAAGTAGTAAAATGGTCAGTGTTAACAAAAAGCAGTAAAATACTCATTATTTATTGAAGACGTATAACTTTTTTTGTTGTCCGACAAAGAAGAAATAAAATGTTCAATGCTCACAAAAGGCAGTAAAATGCTCCTTATCTAATTATTGAAATAGATAATTATTCATTGTCTGTTGAAGAAGTAGTGTGCATAGCAAAAATGCATTCCATATATCATTAAATTGTATTTTTTTACAAGTATTTTAAAGTGACATACTGTAGTTTTTAAACACTACGATGTATATTTCACTATTATAGAGCCGTTTTAGATCACTGAAATCAAACATTACTTAGAGTTTATTGTTTAGAATACCCATTTTCATATATCTGAAGTGTTTCTGATTATTGTGCTGTTTCTAATATCATAAAATGCATTTTCATGTTTTTAAAATCACACGTGCTCTTGAGAAACAATGGTTATGGAGACAGAGTATTTCCATTTCAACGTCACAGACTTTTGTGTCATTCTGTTATAACTTTATCCAAACGTGTTACATATACCATGTATATATATATATAACCAAATCTGGTCTCCATGTTCTTGGGTTAAAACTAGGTTTAAACTAGGATCTGTGACTTTAAACAGTCAAATTATTTACATATTTTATATAATAAATGTTTAAAAAAAAACCAACATGAATAGTGGTGTGCAACCTACAATAACAAGAAAGAAAGAA